>NC_050516.1:1284825-1299016 GCF_002922805.2 Oryzias melastigma | reverse complement strand
ACCGTTTGAAAAGTTACCGTGAAGGAGAAATGAATAATAGCCGTTTGTGAAGTAAAAGTCTGGGGCAAGATTCGCTAGATCTGCACCGCTTTGACATTTTGCACCAAGCCTCTTCACCAAGTTAGTATCGAGACACCATGAGCTAAAAGTACGTTCAGGAACTCGTGTTCAGCAGGTTCGACACATACCTGGTGTGAACGTAGCACAAGTCTTTGACTGTTTTTTGCAATCAACAAAATTGTAACAGATTCTGACTTCCGATATTCACATCACTAGAGTGTAGAGTGCACTTATGCAGCTCTTTAGTAAAGTGCAACACTTTGCTCCACTTTACATTATTGGTGTGTCAAAATATCAATATTGCAGTATATATCTAGACGTTGAGTCCTGCGATTGATTCTCGATGGGTTCTCAGTAAGTATCGATCTTTTATTTTGATTTAAATAGGCCGTTAAACGTTATATTCATCATCTTTTGGTGAGACGTTCCTTTGGAGGTAGACAGGAGGCGACCGTAGTAAGACTGGCTGTCGTGAGCCACAATGTGTCCGGCAGATGCTTCAATTATTGAATTTACAACACTTTTGGACTAAGTCGTGGCACTGCCAATGAATTTAACAGATAATTCAAATTGAATTGGTGTCAATGCTTGTTAAAGACATAGCATTACTGATTTCAGGAATGCTGGACTAACGTGTCTATTATTTGTTACACAAAGTAAGACGAAAGTTGTTTACAATTGTGTTCAAGCTAAAAAAATAATGGGGATATATTTTACTAAAAAATACCTGTTCTTCTATATATAGTAAGTTATTAGAGGTGATTTTTAGAGCTGTAGAGTTGGTACATAAGCAACACTTAACCTTCCTGTTAGTGTTGTAATGTGCTGATATGCAAAAACTCTACTGCAGAATCAGCTGAAATTACGTTAATTGTGCAAAATAGTTACGATAGTTGAAGGAATGCATACACTAGATTAGAGGAGTTAAACACCTTTATGCTGAGATTTAACACTTTACAGTAGTGAAGTCTTTATGCAAATCAGTGTAAATAAACTGATTTTGTTGCGGAGAAAAGCGTTGTTTTGCAACACTTTACTGAAGCGTTTTCCTCCATGTCCGAATCCGTTAGAATTACATAAACAGTTATAGAGTATTAGTTCAAAGACTGTGAGCCATTTAGGTGTTGCCGGCGACTTCTCTGGTGTCAAATGGAATGTTTCCATAAAGTTTTGGCTCATTTGCTAAAAAGAAAAAAAAATGTTTAAATATTCATTGGGACACTATTTTGCTTCTGAAATTTAGAAAAAAATTTGCATATTGTTATACATTTAATAAAACCAGAAGGTGTAAAAGGACAGTTTGGCCATTTTTTTAGAACCTTACAGAAAGTAAAGAAAGAGGAGAGGCTCAAACTGTCAGTTTTTTTACTAATTATTTTCATTTTGGGGGTGAAATCAGTGTTGTCCTAAAGTAAAATAATTAAAAACAATTTTAAACCACTAAAAAATATTATAATTAAAGGATCATTTCCAATTTTAATTGTTTTTAGTTGAAAAAATAAGAAATAAATGTAAAACTTGTGAGGATATTTGACCCAGTCCTCCTTTGGAGCTAATTCTATTTTTGTTTCTTACTGTTTGATTTATTGATTTGTTAAAAGGGGCAGACAATATAAGTTTTTCTTCATGCTTGAGTTTACAACTCAAAGTTATATAGCATGCTTTTTCTTTATTGAATAAAAATGAAAAAAATATATTTATAGCATTTTAGTTATTGGCCAATTCCTTAATAATCCACTTTATTTTACCATTAAACCCTATACACCTTCAGATTTTACGCCTTAAAGTGGCCATTTTACAGAATAAAACAAGTTTTTCCAAATAGAAAAAATATTTTAGTTTAATTTCTAATGATTTAATGCATGCTTTTGTTGCAGTTAGTATATAATTGTCTGGTTTCTGTCCTGAAACAGACGTTTTTCTCTTTCATTGTAATTAAATTAAATCAGATGGGGGTTTTTAACGTAATAAATAAATTGCTTACTTTCTTTTTTAAAAGTTTTCCTCTTCTCTTGTTACTTATTGATGGATTAAAGAAAATTAAGGAGGAATGCATCAAAAATCCTTCAGTTAATTACAAAAACTGCTGTTGCCAATAAACCTGGAATGATTTTGATGATTGGAATTGGACTTAAATATATAATTACTAATAATAAATTGGACTGTAACAATCATACATCATTTTTTTGTTTTTCTTATGTTTCTTGCTTTCCTTTAAGTGGCGATTTGTTAATATTTTAGCTAACACTAATAAATGTGACCTGTTAGGAAATGTATGTCAGCTAATAAGTTTTAGTTTGATGAATGCCAGTCATAGTGGACAATGTTGAATTATTTTCTCATTATTTTAATTACTGTTGTTTAGTTGTCAATGTGCTGCTAAAAAAATGTTGAAATGATCAGACGGTGAGTTGACCCCGCCCCCGTGTGATCCTGCAGGACTGGCGTTTGGCGGCCCTGATGAAAGCAGATGTGCGGATGGAGCACAGCAGGAAAACACGATGATGGCGGCGCGACCGAGTGTTGCTGAACGTGCAAACGTGAGCAAAGCTGGGCGTGTGTGGAAGGAGGCGTGTCTTTGAGGTGGCGGTTTGGTCATGGAACGGGGGGGTTCTGGGTAGGTCCAGGTGTGTGTCTCGTTGAGCAGTTTGGACTGGAAGGCAGCTCCTTGACCTGCGACCTCTAGAAGATGCTTTGTCGTCGATTCTTTCCTCGACCTGAAAAGAAGCAAAGTCAGCAGCTGTTGCCAGAAACCATTAAAACGCCAGAAGCACAGAGGGCGGAGCTTGTCTGACCTAAAGGCTGGAACACGGAGCTGCGGTGACCCGGGTCCTTCTGCAGCTGCACCTCTCTGAGGGAAAACACTGAAGCCGCTGCAGGAAAAAGCAAAGAAAACGAGCAGAATATTAAACTGCAAATGCAAAAGATTCAACATGAAAGACTTTTGAATTTAGGAAAATAACTTTGTCATTTTAAACTACAAGAGAACCTGCAATAAAAGTAAAAAAAGCACAATAAGTCTATGTCTTTTGCTTATTTGTGTTTGTTTTGTTGATGTGTTCCTGAAATCACCATTGTCAACTCACTTTAGCCACAAACATTAAAGAGCAAAACGTTTGGGAATGATCAAATATTGCTCAGTGTGAACTGTTTATTTTGTTTATGGTGACACAGAAAGTGAGTTAGTCAGTTTTTCAATAAAACGGATCCGTCTGTTCTGAGTTTTGAGGTTTGCCTTGATGCAAATGCATGAAAAGCTGCAGAGACCGGAAAATAAAATGTACAAAAATGCATCAGACAAACATTCACTTTTCACTAACCCACCATGAATATTCTCAAAAACATCACAAATGCTCATTATTGTTTAAACAAACTCCACAGAAATGTTTAATGTCATTGCTCTTTCTCTTAGAGGGAACCAGGATGTTAGAGTGATGCAAGGAAATAGACGAGTCCTAATCGCCTCGCTTTGAGACTACAACTGATAAAGTCCTGGAAGAAAAAAAAAACAATAAAACCCAAGTCTAAAAACGATCTTGAAAAACAAAAAAATGTATATTAAAAAAGTAAAAAATATGTTGAAGACTCAAAAAAATCTCAAAAAGCAAACAAACAAAGAAAAAGGTTTCAAAATTATTAATATAAATGGTTTAGCCCTACAAAAATTAGTTTGAAAACAATTAAAATTAGCTAAAAAAAACTACCCAGAAATAAATATATCTTGAAAAAAAAACAGAAAAATGTATATTGAAAAAGGAAAAAAATTCCGAAGGGAAAAATATCTTGAAAATTATTATAATTAACTGTTGTAGTTCTGGAAAAAATGTTTTTGAAAAATGCAAAGAATTGACAAAAAAGTAATCTTGAAAAACGGAAAAATATTATCGAAAGTAAAAAAAAGAAAAACAAACCAACAGAGAACATATATCAAAAATGAAAAATAAAATCTCTCAAACAAAACAAAAACAATCTTGGAAATCTGTTTTTTTCATATATATACATATATAGATATATGTATATCTATATATGTTGTAAATCATAAAAAAAAGAAAAACAAAAGAAACTGTTTTGAAAAATAGGAAAAATATTTTTTTAAAACAGAAAAAAATTACATTAAAGAGGTAAAAAAATATATAAAAAATAAGAAAAAGAAGAAAATTATATTAAAAACCTCCAAAACAAAATAATTATATCAAAAATCTTTAAAAATTCTCTAAAAACAAAAAAAGAATTTCTTGAAACACAGAAAATGTATATTGAAATGTTATAAAACAATATCTTGTAAAACAGACTGAATGCCACATAGTTGATCACACTAACGGATTCTGCGTCCAACGTTTTCATCTCGACTGACTCACCAAAACTAAAAAAAAAATACAAACAGACTTTTCTACTTTTTTTCACAAAAGGGAACTTGTATTTTAAAATATGTGAATCATATGAGTGTTTGTGTGTGTTGTCTCTTACTATCAGCCAAATTATGAATGTTGTCCCCCAGAATGAGGAAGTATGGGTGATGCAGAGCGTCCTCGGAGGAGATCCTGCTCCTGGTGTCGTACTGCAGAAGAACAAAGAGCCCGTTAGATCTTCCGCCGGTGAGAGCCAATCAGGAGCGTCCGTGTCATACCAGCAGCAACGCCGACAGCAGATCGATCCCCTCAGTGTCCAACCTGACAAAGACAGAGCACAGCCTCAGGTTTCTGCAGACCTTTAGCAGTAGATAGAAGATCTCAAACAGGATTTGAGGAGATGTTTCCCACATGACCTTTTTGGAGACTTATTTGAAATCTTGTTGGAAATGTCAGGATCTCCTTTTTGTTTTTGAAAAGTAATTATTAGGAGTGTTGAGGCGTCAGAAGAGAGTTTTTAGTTTGCATTGAATTTATTTTTTTGATCCTTGCAAAGATTTAAAAACCTTGTTTTAAGATTTTCAAGATATTTGACCATGATTTAAGTTGTTTTAACATAACTTTGATCTAAGTTTTTCTCAAAATCCTCACAGTTGAGAATGTTTGTCTCATTAAGAGATAGGATCTAGAATTTTGGAAAATTTTATTCAAATGAGTCAAAATTCTTTGGCTTCATATTCTTGACAATAGAAAAACTTCCTTTACAACTTCAAGAAATCTCAAATTCCTTTAAGAAATGTTGATAAGACACCCACATGTATTTTATTAATCAGAATAACGTCATAACACGGAAAAGCCACCTTAAATCTCTGAAGCTACGTTCACACCGCACTTCCAATGAAAACTCTCGCGTTCACGTGTAGATGTGCAAGTTTTTATAATCGGCTCCAAGTACAAAACGTGCTGCCATTAAATTTAAACTTTGACAAAATGTGTAGAGATAAAATAAAAATATATAAATTCAAAAACAAATAAGCAGCAAAGTCAAAACAATATTTAAAAAGGAAAAAAAACACTATATAGAAAGTTTAAAGGGTTGATTTCAAAGTTGTATCACAATTATTGTTTTGGAATAAAAAATCAAACTTTTTGAAACCTTCATATTAAATTTTGAATTAAAACTACAGGGATATCAATCGTACGGTATTGTGAACAGCAGATGTGATTGTCAAACTGTAGTGAATTCAGAGACTACTAAAGGTCAATAGATATATATGTACTGTTAAATTTGGACTAAAAGAAATATCTTTGGTTTAAGACATTTAATTCTTTAAGTAGTCTGATGGATGTATATTCTGAAGTCTTTGGTGAAATCGTACCGTGGCACATGGTTGATCAGACCTTGGGGTTTGTACTGAGGAAAGAGGTAGGACTTGAACTCCTCGTTGCTCCCGATTCCAGGCCAAGTCTCCTCTGTGGGAGTGCCTGGACGACAAAGAGTAAACCATTAAACAACCATTAAATTTACACTTATTTGTGCATTTTCGTGCCTTCACGTCATCATGAAAAAAAAAAAATAAAAACGAGAAGATGTGCGAAAAAAACATAATAACTGTTACAAGTTTGTCAATTAACCCTTTTAACACCAGAGGCTACCTAAGGTGTGTTCTGGAGTTTGGCCCCTTGTGTGATTGAGTTTGACACCCCTGATTTATGAGATCAACATATGATTTTGAAGCAGAAATCCAACTTTTCTGTTCTTCAAAATCCACTGGAATCATGTTGTTACGTAAACCGCCGTGAGTGCTAACCGCTACACCACAGCGCAGCCCTCAAGAAATCCCTATTTTGTACGTACATGTACATTTTAAAAACAGACTTAAGATTTAAAAATGAAACTGACATCATTCCTTACCCATAAGCCTAAAAATAAGGTGCAGCTCCTCCTTGACGGTGGCTCCAGGAAACATCGGACGGCCTGTCGCCATTTCATACAGAATACAGCCCACGCCCCTGAGCGAGAAGGGAGGCGATGAAGGGAAAAAAAACAAAGAGAAAAACTCCCCCTTCAATTAAAACACTTCAAACAGCGCTGCTAATAAATGCAGGCAAGTGTAGGTGGGCACAGTCAGAACAGGCTTTTGTTCATCGCAGGGCGGTGGGTTGAAGAGGCGCTGTGTGGTCTGATGAGGGGGTTCTGGGTGAGCTCATAAAGGACCGTTTCTGCTGCTGAAGATCCGTCTTTAATTCTCTGAGTTTTAGTAAAGTGGGGGGGGGGGTGTTATCACCTCCACCAACTGCTGAAGTGAGGAAAACACATAAGGAAGGCGACTCTTGATGAAATTTGCACCTGTGCCCGTCTGCTGAATCATCTGTCTGTCATCACACCAACGCCAGAGAGTCGGACAATCTGGAGAATTACCAACTGGATATTTTCACTCAAGGTTCTGATTATATTTTTGGCGGGATTAGGACAGATATTTCACTACTTCTTGCTATGTACAGAAGACTGAAACACTGGGTGTTTAACCTTCACCAAAGTTTGGGTCCTTACGCTCAACTGCCTTTAAGGGTAAAAGAGAGTAAAATATTAAAAGTTATTTAAGGTTTAAGCGGATTTATTCTGGAATAATATTCCTGCCTGTTTTTATTCATATTCATGCTAAAAAGTTGCGTTTTTAAAGCTTTAAAAACGTAGTTTTAAAGTGTTCAATACATGTCTATCCTGTTCAGACGTGTCCTAAGGTGTGTTTTGGATTATGGCCCCTTGTGTGATTGAGTTTTCAAGTACGTTTCTTTTACGGACATAGCAAATTTTGGAGAAGAAACGTTGAATTTGGTTGGTATTTTGTACCCAATGGACCAGTAAAGCTGAGTATCGTCAATGTTTAAAATTCAAGTAAATCAGCAAAAGTAACTCCATCCATCCATAGTCATAAGCCACTGAATCTCCAACCACTGTTGGGTGAGGCTGGATAATCTCTGATCAGGTCTGTCTGTTGAAGGGAAGCGATCTCCATTCCACGCCTTTGTGGCACTTCTGTATCCAGTGTGAATCAGGCGTAATACCTCGTTTCCACTGAGCGGTCCAGAACAGTCTGGACTTTTTAGCGATTCTATTCCAAAATTGACTCGTTAAGCAGGAACAAGTGGTACCATTTCTGGTCCTTCGCTGGTCGTAGGTCCATAGAAAAGTGGAATGGACCCGTTAGGGCGGAGCTTCCCATTGATTGGTTGACAGTTTTTATGACAACAGCAAGCGTCTGACCAGCACTTTTCCCGAGTCAAGATCCAAACCAAAACTCTTTTCGGCTGGATTCTTCTTTGCTTCTTACAAAGAATAATACATTCCTTGCATACAGTATTCGCTCTTATTCGGGGGTTGGGGACTGGAGACACGCCGTCTCACCTGACACCCGCGGCCAAAGAATGTTCGTTACGATCGATACTGATCCGCGGTTATCTTTTTTAATTATCTGTCTGTTTCTGAGTCAGCCGAGTCCTCTTTTGCTGTAGTTGCACCGTTTTGATGCACAGCTTCGTCATCGGCCTACACTGTGAAGTGAACGCGCTAACCATTACCTCACTGTGCAGTCATTTTTTTTACTGACGATTTAAAAAAAATCAGGTGATACTTAAGATTAGCAGTAGTCCCAGAGCATAGCCCTGTGGTACACCAGGACTAAGAGGCTTGTAAAAATGGCCTTTTAAACGTTAATGAGGTTAAATGTGTGATCGATGTTTCGTCTGGATAAACCTGGAGTGAATCACTCACCACATGTCGATGTGCATGGAGTACTCCGTGGATCCCAGCAGCACATCAGGGGGCCGATACCACAGTGTGACCACCTCATTGGAGTACGTTTTCGTGGGGACAGATTTGGCTCGTGCAAGACCTTAACATCACAGGATTGACAGATAAGAGTGTTTAAATATCTAGAATTGTATAAATTAACGCGTCTCTGATTTCCACTGTCAGGTAAAGGACTCTGTTCCTCAGTTAGTTCCATGACTGCCTGGCTGTAGATGCTCAAAAGCCATCAACGCCGCTGGTGTGCTTGGCTTCATACTTTCAGCACCAAACTGAGGAAGCTCAGGAGAGAGGGCCGTGGTTGCTAAGATACGGGACATAAGGCTGCTGAAGTGATCCGGGCAGAAGGAAGCCCCCAGTGTGTTAATAAAATGAAATGAAGCTGACAAACAGCGTGTGTGTCTTTAAACAGCACTCGTGCTGCAGAGGTTTTTTAGGTCTCCCTACCAAAGTCCGCTAACTTGAGCTCGCCCTTGTCGTTGATGAGCAGGTTCTGAGGCTTCAGGTCTCTGTGGAGGATTTTCCTTTTGTGACAGTAGGCCAAACCGCGCAGCAACTGGAACATGAAGATCTGCAGGGAGGGAAAATGGTGTCATGAGAAGAGAGCAGAACACACGGCTGGAAGTTAAATGTTTCACCAACTAACACTGTTTAAAACAGATTTAGTGCAGAGAAAGAAAAATAACTTTTGACACTTTTAAAACAAATCATGATCAAGTCCAAAGTTTTAAGATTAACTAGTATATATTTGAAGCACAAGTCACATTTTTGCATTGTTTGTACAGGAATGTGACTTTTATTGTTTTTTTCTTATAACTAAAATAATTTTCAGGTTATTTTAAAAATGGTAAAAATCAATTTTTTTCAGATAAGAAATCCAAACCCAACTATGTTAATTAGTCTTTTTCTTAAGGCCTTTATGTAGTTTACCTTGACGTTGTGCATGCTCATGAGGTTTCCACAGTTGTCCAGATAATGTTTAAGATCGCTGTCCTGTAAGAAAGACAACATCGTTTATTTTGGTATCAGTTTTGTGTCCTATCCATTCAGTCGTCAGTTACTGATGTTCTCACCAAATACTCAAACACCAGAGTGAGGCAGCGGTCCGTGTGGATGATGTCGTGTAGCGTGACAATGTTGGCGTGTTTGAGATTCTTTAGCAGAGATACTAGTTAGAAAAGGAGAAAAAAAACACAGAATGTCCTGTTTTTGTTGTTGTTGTTACAATTCAAAAGATATTTGTTCTTTGAGAAACAGCAAAAAATCAGTCTCTCTCTTTTCTGGGTCTGTCAATTGTATCACAAGGTTGCTGGAGCCTATAGCAAGTGTTACAAAAATGAGTTTTTTGGCACCCAGCACTTTTATAAATCTCAAAAAGTACTTTTATTTTCTTTTATAAACCACATAAATCTCTAATTCTGCTGATCCTAGTCACAAATCTATTAAAAGTCCATGGTTCTGAACAGCAAAAGTATAACCAAAAATAAAATATTTAACAGTTTAGAGTAAGTGGACTGAACTTTATATCAAATTTCCTGTCAACGTGAACATGTGGATTTAAGCTCCCAGCTCTGGCTTCATCAGCTTAAAATGTAAACTGTTTAGATCGTCATACCCTCCCTGATCGCAGTGCAGGGGGCTCCTTCTTCGTGCTCCAGCCGAATCTCCTTTAGTGCAACCAGGTTCTCTGTGAGTTTGCTTCGCCCTTTGAACACTGTGGCGTACGTTCCCTGCAAACATACAGACCCAGAGTTACGTAATGCCTCCCATCAGGGTACCGTCCTCACTACCTAGCACAGTTATGGCTCAAAACTTTGTAGAGAAAACGCAGAGAAGATTTGACCATCCTTATCTCACAACCAAGTTTTAAGGAAATGAAAATGTAACTCTATAGGATCTGGTTCTGGTCCTGACCCTAAAATTAATTCAGGACGGATGACAACATTGTGATTCCGATAAATTTTGTTTTTCATGTATTCCTAAATCAAAGAAAGCAATCAAACTTGTACATTTCCAATCAATTCTTTGACTCCACCCTCAATCATTATTACCAGAGTAAAAGATGTAGTTAATGCTGCAAATGTTCACTTGTGTGTGTGTGCTGCTGGACACAACCAAGCGCAGGTCAGATTAGTGCTTTCTCTTGGAGGTCGCAACAGCACTTGTCAATACATTTCAAGACATGACTCTGCCTGCATTCAAAACATGGCAAAACTTGGCCTGTTAATGTATTGGTGCAGTGTCTAAAACAACGCATAGAACGATGATTGATCAAATCTACGCTCTTCTCTGTCTGTAAAGCAATTTCAATGCAGTTCAAACAAACATTTTTCCAAGGTGCAGACAGTAGCTTATGATTGACATTGTGTAGACTCATAGAAAACCCTGCTTGTTTCCCCTAATATTTAATACTGCTGAAGCCTTAGTCACATGCACCCGTACGAGTGTTAACTCATATGGATGCTACAAGTTTTTGTGTTGTCCATGTCTATGAAGGTTTGTGGAGAGGAGTAGTCGCAGGTGTGTCTTTCAGTTCCCCTTGACACTCGTACTGTCAACTCAAGCGACGACATGAAAGTGGAACGATTGTAGTACATGTGGTAAGTGTACTTTGAGGTATTTATAAGAAAAATCTTAGTTGCATACACTAATGATGTACTGGTGATGTTGACAATTCCCTCATGCCACACTCTAGTTGTTGGTAAGGTGGAAGTACTGGCCCCTTCTTGATTGTGCAGGAATGCCGCCCCCACAGGGTGTGCAACATTGGATTCCAAAGCAAACTATGCTCTACATTTTGTCACGGTGCACACAAGGAGTGCGCTCTTGTCATGTGAACAGCAAAAATGGGCTCCTTGTGCAGTCTACAGGATTTGGGAAGTCCATGTGGAACACTTGCATCTCACCTACTTCACCCTTAGTTACAGTAGAAATGTTCACTACGACCTGTTGAAATAATCATGAACATTTTAGCTAATGGCTCACCAAGCTCTCCTTGATATTTCCTCAGGCCACCTGCGAGGGCCAGTTGTGACCAAGGCTTAAAGCATCTTCTGCTGAACAGTGGATCTTAAACTAATTCAGGTTTTTTATTTTTACCTAATAATTCTCCTACCCTCCAGACATTAAGCTTATCCAACTTTATAAGCCTTTGCCCATAATTTTAGCTGTCCAAAGTAAATCAAAGAATTGTGGGACGAACTGATGATGTCGTACCTCGCCCAGTTTGCCGAGCTTCACGTATGTCTCCAATTTCCCAAAGCCGATATCAGACTAGAAACAAACAGAATAAATAATAAACTACATTTCCAACACAATTTTAGAGTATGCCAGGGGTGTCCAAAGTCAGTCCTCGAGGGCCGGCCTCCTGCTGGTTTTCTAGAAAATCTGCCTTATCTGCTGCTGATTAACTGGATCAGGTGCATTTGGCCAACAAGGAGCTTCAATAGCAGGTTGGTTTGGAAAACATGTATGACACCGACCGTCAAGGACTGACTTTGGACACCCCTGATATATACTGTTGAGACATCATGAAAGAACTAAAAAGAATCAGGACACATAATACAAAACACTTATAGAAAATGGCTGTAAGATGAACCGAACAATTACTGACCAGAGAGGCACGTCTAGACATGCGGGTGAGAGGTTTGCAGGGGGCAGAGTTTTCACTCTCCTGCTGTAGCTTCTTCAGGAACTCTGGAGGCAGGCGGATGTCCATGGGCAGAGACATGCGCTTACTCACATCCTGTAAGGAAAATGATCGCTAAGAGGGAAACCTTGGCAAAACCTTAGCTGAATTTGTTGCACAAGCCCAGAATACTCTGTAGGACAAGTCAACTTGTTAATGTTGATAATATTAAAGAACTGACCTATAAATGTTGATCAGGGATTCATTAATCCAATGTATCTCAAGTTACGTACACACCGGGCATGTAATGTGGGTTTAAGAATGCGTTCTTGAACAGGTTTTTAGCATGTGGCGTTCATACTGCACCCAATACTAGTTGGTAAAGGCTTGGTGCAAAATGTCAAATCGGTGCAAATCTCTCTCCAGACATCTTCTTTCACTGCTCTATACTGATACATGCACAAACCCCAAATATTGATTTCTCATCCATGATCCATTTTCAAGCGGTTGGCACTTCCATGTATTAAAAAGAACGATACCCTTATGTCACTACCAAATCCGAGTTCCTGATTGGTCAAAGTTCAAGTGGTTTAACTTTTGGCGCACATTCAATGGCCACACGGAGAGCTTGAAAATGGTTGTAGAAACTTGCATAGCTATGTGTGAACGGGCGAGTCTTGAACATGCGTTTACATAGACTTTTCATCGTGGTTGCTTGAACATAGTAGTTTCCGAGCCCGGTGTGGACATATCCTCAGTGGGAAGGTGAATGAAATTTGCTGTGATGAGTAATCCCATCTTTTAACCTTCTAATGATGCTCTTAATTAATTAAGAAAAATGGCGTTTTATGCTTGTCATTACAAAATTGCATTTTTATGGCTGTGGATGAGCGTAAGCTCTCAGTCCTCGCACTTCTATCTGTCATTGCTTTGCTCGGCTGCCTCTCATGAGCTGAAGGAAGAGTCATAGTGATTCATCTTCTTTCTGTTGGGATTTTACCCGAAAAGGTGAACCTGTGAATGTTCTCGCATCTCAAAAAAAGAAGAAAACGCAGCCAAATGGGAGGGCGAGAGCTTCTAAGGTGATTCATTTCACTGAGTGGGCAGACATGGAAATGGAAAAGTATCCTCTGAGTAAGACATTTACCCTCTTGTGCTCTGGTTAATCCCGTGTGTAGTAAGCAGATGCATTCAACACAAGGTTTTGAAAAGCAGTGCATTCACTGAAGAAGACTACACGCACTCTGAACTGTGCAACTGAGCAACAGTTGCTGGCAGCTTTTGCAAACAGGAGAAAAAAATGTACATTGGAGAGCCAGATTTGTCTTTCTTACATTCGTTTGGTTGAGTTTTTGATCTCGGCTCATTGCCTTTGCTACTTACTTCCATGGAGAAGCGTCTATGCTGGGCCTTGCTGTGATAGTGGAGGTGGGATGGAGAATGAGCTCCTGGTGTGGTCGCTTCAGGGCTCAAAGGACTGCTGTCATGGGAGGGGGGACCAAGGCTGTCTGGAGTCAAGCCTGGAACAGAAGAAAACAGAAGAAAACATAGTTACATCCAAAAAGTTTGCAAAGTGACAGTTAATTTATTTGAACTGGGACCGTGCACATTTATGAACATTTCTCTAAATGTACCAGTGGTAACTGGAAAGTTAATCTCAACAGCAGCCTCCGGGTAAGGTAAAGGTTTGCCAAGAACAAACTCCAAAAAACAAAATGAACAGTAAAAATGACAAATAAGTCAAGTCAAGTCAAGTCAAGTAGGCTTTTATTTGTCAAATATGCTGAGTACAGGGCATACAAAGCACAGATGAAATTTCTTCCTCTCTCCTCCCTTTGTGCAAACAGCAACACTAATTACAGTAATAATAATAATAATATTAAGAATAAAAAAGAAGAATGTAAGTATAAAAGTATAATGTACAAAATTTACAGAATTTTAAATAATACATAAAGTCAGTAGAAGTTTAGAGGTTAATAGTCTCTACACAGTTTATCAAAAACGTACATGTAAGTTGATGCAATAATGAAACTATTTAAACGGTCAAAATGTGATATACACCCAACCCTGACATTCAAAATTTATATCTGGAGGTTCCAGCGGGGAGTGGGCCCATCCGCCCATCCCTGCACAGGAGAAGGACGCCCAAGAGAAGCAGGGGTCCCGGAAGAGTGTTGTCAACAAGGTCCGACCAGGCTCACCCACTGATGGAATTTTAGAGAGGCCCGGGGCTCAAGAGCAAGAACCAGAACCTACACCACCGAGACATGGACACCCCCAGGCACCGATGTAATGTGATCCCCTACTCTTGGTCTTAAATCTTAGGGATCCCGCTCCCCATGT
>NC_050516.1:1283845-1284748 GCF_002922805.2 Oryzias melastigma | reverse complement strand
CAGAAGCCAGAAGGCCCCGACCCCCGTGTGAAAAGCCCCAGCACAAAATCAAGGCGTGGCAAAAGCAGAACACCCCGCCCCCTAAGTAATGGAGTCAGCTATGGGAGACCAGTGGGACTGAATTCTTTCCAAGTTACTTGAACTCTTGGCTGATACTTTTTCCAAGCTGATATGATGAAAGAACTAACTAATACCAATGTTTTTCTTGCAGCTTCTTATTTTTTCATACCAGTTTTATGTTTGTTTTGTAATTAAAAGCTTTTACTCAGTGATTCAAATCATTTGTCTGCTAATTAAGGCCATTGTTTACTTTGACATTTTAATTGTCTGACAGTTTTTCACTAAACAATCTGATTTAATTTCCTACACAAAAAGGGTTGTTATTTATATCTATTTATATCTCTACTTCTTAAATCACGTAAAACTTCCAATATTTTTGCTAAACCTTGTATGAACTCATGTTTGGTCTACACAACATCACTTTTTATAAACATTCATCTTGAAGGCTTTAACAGAAATACATCCATAAATGTAGATGCTGGTAAATGTTTGCTGACTTTCCTTGAGTCAGAGTTTGAGTGGGTTTAAGGCGCTGGCGATCCTCCACACACAGAGCTGCAGATAATTGGGGGGAAGGGAAGGTGACGTGTCATTTGGAGTTAATTGGTGTTTTGCAGAAGAGACAAAGAAGAGACAGGAAGAAGGTCTGGAGGGCCAAGAATCCACACAGACACTGCAGGCATGCCACTTATTTGGTTTTCTCCACAGGAGAAAACTCCATCTTTCAAGATACAGAGTGAGTGGACTATTACCGAGTTAGAATACATTTTATCGTTTAACTTCCACGTGAAAGCAACATTATGTTTTGCTTCTTTTTTTTTTTTTGTCCACACAGGAAACAAC
>NC_050516.1:1246906-1283167 GCF_002922805.2 Oryzias melastigma | reverse complement strand
CAGATCATTGCTACCTTTAGGTATTGTACCTGCAGTGTCTCTGATATTCATGTTAAACTCTGAGTTTCTCCTCACCCTCCAGTACTCTACTCATAAACTGTTTCCTGTCTGCAGAATCCTTCAACCACGAGAACCAACAACCAACCATCAATGGACCTCTCTGCTCAGCTGCCTCACAGACTCAGTTCTACCTGCTCACCGTGTCCTCCGGCTCAGGAAGGACAAAGGAACGCCGCTCACCTCCCCATGTCATAGACACCATCTGCAAACCCCGGTGCAGCCTCTCCTCTCTTCGTTCTCAACCTCTCTCCAACCCCTCTGCCTGCACGCCGACTACAGATTCATCCCCATCTCTAAATCAATCACTTCCTCACACAAGACGTGTTTCCAGCACTTGGGTCCTTCTGGCCTCGTGAAACCATGTCAACGACTTCAGTAAGTTTTCATCATTTTCGTTTTGTTTTCATCACAGCTGTTTACTGTAGTCCCAATAACCCGAGTGAACGTACTAAGACAGCAGCAGTGTAGAGTAGAGTCCATTCACACCGGCCTTTCTCTCTTAGACATGGACGGAGATTCAGTTTCTGGACAGAAGAGGCATTGCTGCTTCTGCAGGAACTCTGCAGCTGATCTTCAGGTTCCAGAGACGACCACCTCCACACCTGAAGTCCAATCGGACAGGTGGGGGGGGGGGTGTGTGATTGTGATCGCACAGTGTTAATGTAGAGACTATTCAGCTCAATGCAGGTTTATATACATGGTAACATCTTCATGTAATGTGATAATCAAATCTTCCATTAATGCTGATGCTGGCAGGTGTTTTATTGTGGAGGTCAGTGATTTATTCTTCATTTTCTTTAAGGTGTTGCTGTAACTGAATCAGTCATTGCTATCATACAAAACTCCATCAGAGCAGAAGGAGTGAAGTCATTGTTTCGTTAATCTTTAGGATTTTCATGAGAACCCAACAGTCTGGAGTCTTTTCTTATCCATGTTGAATCATTTTCATGTGTTACAGGAAGTGTCGACTACATGAAGAGAGGAGCAGTGAAGACGTCATCAAACCCCATCATATTTGACATCGTATTAGAAAATAAATGAGACGAAATGTCATCCTGTAAATGTCATCCTTTGTCTCAAATATAAAGGTATAAAGACTCCCCCAAAATGTAGAATATTTTCCAACAAATTCCAACTATATTTAGATTTGCTGAAGCTCCTCAAGGAACCAAAAATAAGAACAATGTATGATAAACTAAAAATTCTCTTTCGTGGTCATGTGAAAACATTTATTTGTTCTTTGCCTCACTCTGCTCAGATCTGTATTCATTTTATTAGTTTTGTTTGTTTGTTATGTAATTCCTTCTCTGTTTATTCAAAAACTCTGTTTCATAATGTCACGTCATGTTCTGTAGTGTAGTTAGTAAAAATAAGTTGCAGATCTGAATGTGACAGTTGTCTCTATAAAGTCAATCTATGGACAATCTACAATAATTAGAGCTATTTAAAGTTTATTAAATGACCTATTTCACCAAAAATCAAAGAAACCCATTTCAAACTAATGAATAAAATCTGCCCTTTTGCTGATTTTTTTAAAAGCAGATTGTGTTAAACTCTGTTCATTTTTTGTAATTTGGATGATGAAACTGGAACATTTATTGTTCCCATGTTCACATTCCAAGATTTTTGTGAGAAACCTTAGAAATTGGAATAATCTTTAACTTTACATTCCCCTTTTTTGTGCCTCAGACGTAATCATATTTACAGATAATTATTTCACAAATATTAATATTATTTTGCTAATAAAGAAATATAATATTTATTGTTAATGGAAAGGTTGTAAACATCCTGTTTTATAAACAGATTCAAAATATATGATGGCTCATTAAAAACCATGAAATCCTCAAAAACTGTCCAAATAACCTTTCAACAAATCTCTATGTGGTTATTGTTTCCTTTCTTTTTTATGTCTTTATTTTCCTTCTTACTCTAGTTAACATCTTATTTTTCAAAGATTTCTAAAGTATTTTGACCCCAGCTGTTCCTTTTGCATCAATCTTATTGAAACCTAAACCCGTTTGTTTCAGAAATGTTCTCCCTGTTTGAAACAAACTGTTCTGAGACTTTGAAGATCAACCAAACCTTATCTTCCATCCATCCATCTTCTTCCGCTTCATCCGGGACCGGGTCGCGGGGGCAGCAGTCTAAGCAAAGATGCCCAGACTTCCCTCTCCCCGGCCACTTCCTCCAGCTCCTCTGGGGGGACCCCGAGGCGTTCCCAGGCCAGCCGAGCGACATAGTCTCTCCAGCGTGTCCTGGGTCTTCCCCGGGGCCTCCGCCCAGTGGGACATGCCCGGAACACCTCTCCAGGGAGGCGTCCAGGAGGCATCTGGATCAAATGCCCGAGCCACCTCAACTGGCTCCTCTCGATGCGGAGGAGAAGCGGCTCTACTCCGAGCTCTCTCCGGGTGACTGAGCTTCTCACCTATCTCTAAGGGAGCGTCCAGCCACCCTCCGGAGAAAACTCATTTCAGCTACTTGTAGTCAGGATCTCGTTCTTTTGGTCATGACCCAGAGCTTTTTTTTGGTCTTAAAACTTTAAAATCTTAACTTTTTATATGTTAAAACTATTTAAAGTTTTTGAACCTTTATTTGAAGCTTTATTTCTGCACATTTTTTTGATTCCTGAGCCTAAAACTAAGGGAGCTGGTTGGGCGTCCGGTAACGCAACTATTATTTTTTTACATTAAAATGTAAAATATTTAAATGCATAATTACCGTTGATATATTTTGCTAATATATTTATTAAAACAAACAAACAAACAAAAACGTTATCAACACCCATTGACTGTATATAAGCACATTTAACTATTTTTTACAGTCAATGTCAACACCTAAAAGGGGGCGTGTCTATCTTGGCTGACATCTTATAGCCTACGGTTGCCTTGGTAACCAGTCTCTACAATCCTCGCGCCTGTGAAGGAGCAGCAGCGTTTGTATTTCTCTCCGTTTGTTTTTCCCAGTTGTTTTCTAGACTCCGTGGAGTTGAGAACATGGCCTCCATTTCGGCTCAGGCTCACTTCATGTTGGGGCTGCGGACGGGTGTGAGCAACAACTTAAACTTCGTCGACGAGCACACGCTCGTGTACGCCACCGGAAGTAGCTGCGTGTGCCTGAACAGAGTCCAGAGATCCCAGCGCTTCTTCCCCGGTATGAAGACCAATGAAGGAACATACCTCTAAATATTATAGCTGTTTAATGTCTACGGCGGAGTAGCCTACTGCAACCATGAATACAAATTACATTAAATAAGATGATTAATAATATTTTTGAAGCATTTTAAAAGCTAAAATTTAATTTAGGAAAAAGCACGTCTTTTCTTGTGACATGACAACTTTCTGAAGCACACATTTATAAATTCGTTCTCTTAAATTGTTGATTTTTGTACAACTTTATTCTCGTAAAATATTGTCTTTTTTCTCATTTCATTTGTTTATTTTATTTCTTTTATGGTGGCTGTAAGAATCTGTGGTAAATGTCTATCAAGTGGTAAAAGGAAATTTTAACTCATCATGACAAATGTTAATATGATTTTAAATCTAATTTTAAAGGTTATATCTTAAAACTAATTTAAAAAATAATGTGAATGAAAACAAAGTATAACAAAGCAAAACAAATATGAACATAAGGTGTTTTTTTTTCTTGGAAAACTTCTTCTCCATGCTGTCTTGATCTTTGCTTCCAGCCTTCTCCATGGTAAATGCTGCTTTTAGCCTTGTTTATGTGGTTCAAATCACAGTGACTCATCAGCTTATTGGTCTCTGAAACCACCCCAGTGAGAATAGAATGGATGTATGTTCATCCCTCACTTTCTCTTGACTTTGCTTCTCTCTCCACAGGTTCAGAAAAGAGTAGTAGCGTTCGCGCTATGGCCGTAAGCGCCAGCCGCCGCTTCCTGGCCGTGTCAGAGTGCGGGGAGAGCGCCTGCGTCACGGTGTTTGACCTGCAGCACGAGCAGGGGAGGAAGAAGAAGCATCTGAGCGCTGGGGACATCCACGCTCAGGAGTTTGTGTGCGTGGCTTTCTCCCATGATTCCAAGTACCTGATCGGGCAAACGGGGGCGCCGGAATGGATGCTGGTCTTTTGGCTCTGGGAGAAAAACAAAGTTCTGGCATCCATGAAGACCACAACGTCCAGTAATCCTGTTAACCAGGTGGGTTCTTATCCAGCTCCCTCTGTGTTCACACGCGAGTGTTCTCGACATGCTGATGCCTCTCCTCAGGTGAGCTTCAGCCCACACAGCAACACACAGCTGTGTGTGAGTGGCAGCGGCGTCTTTAAGCTCCTTCGTCTCTCAGAGGGTGTCTTGAAGCAGACCAGCACAGCGAAGGTGGAGAACCTCAACCTTCTGTGCCATGCATGGGTGTCAGACGACCGGCTGATCGCTGGGACAGACACTGGCAGGCTGCTCGTGTCCGAGAGTGGGGACATCCGCAGGGAGATCAGGATGACCTCCAGAGAAGAGCAGAGTCAAACTGACAGGTGAGTCTGAGCCTCAGAGTTCAGTCCAACCCGATGCTTTCCTGATTTGACGTCTTTGTTGCTCAGGCAGGTGAAAGTGATGAGACTCAAGGAAGCTGAGGCACTTGAAGGCCTTTCTTCATGTCCCATCACGGCTGTCCTCTCCTACTCCAAGGGCTTTGTGTGCAGCACAGGTCCTGGCACAGCCTGCTTGTTTGAGAAGATGGAGCAGGATAGTTACAGGAGGAGCAGGGAGATTCAAGTAAACACGCAACCTTTAAAGGACAGCATCAGCTTCCCTCCGTTCATGCAGGCTACCTGTTTTTTTGCCAGATCCCTCCAGATCCACAAGGTGACCTTCTTACTCCAGCAGACGGCCAGGAGATTCACAGCATGTGCATGAGCCCAGCGGAGGAGACTCTGGCCATCAGCACTACTCGAGGACAGCTGCTCAGCGTCATTGTCTCTGCTGCAGACATGAACAAGGTGCTGCACGGTTCCTGCTGTGACATGGATTCACTGCCTCACTTTTCCTTAAAAATTGAGCTTGTCTTGGTGTGGGAGAAGTCATGTGATTGTTGACTTCCCAACCGGGCTTGAACCACTGGTTTACAGGAGGTTCTGCAGCAGTTTGTGGACATCCTATGGGCAATGCGATACATATCCCGATATATGGCTCACGATACGATATGTATCATAATATATCCCAAGACTGTACCAGAAAATTTTTTTTTTAAAGAATATGACTTAGAAAAAAAGTACTATCCAGTACTAGTGGTCGGGGATTAGGTAGAAAGCAAAAGTAACATGCTGAAGGATGCTCATATATAATTAATTAAACATCACCTTGTCAGCATTTTAATATGATACAAGTAACGCCAGATAAAGTATTGCGATATATCGCCAAAACAATTTTTTCCTTCACCCCGTACAACAGCATCACCCGTACATCAGAAGTGCATGTAATTTACAATATCCTTACAAATACTTCACAATACACGCACCACATGCACCACAATCGTTGTTCACCTTTTGGCAGGTCCCCTCAAAGGTCGCTACAACAACGCAGCTTTGGTTAATTCTGAGCCATCCAGGCGCTGAGATGGTCACAAGGGAACTGCAAGACGCACCTGTGTTCCCTTTGAGATACAGCTGCTCCCGTCTGCCCCTTTCTACGGGCTCAGACAACTCACCCGCATGAAAGTGTTGATCAATACGGGTGCATGTGACCGAGGCGTGACATAGCTAACACACTTTCCAGACTATGAGATGCTGGAGGATATCTGTGTGAGATGAACTGTCAGAGCCACAGGGGTGGGTGTAGTCATCCACTGATCTGCAGCTCATGTCTGAAAGTTTCTTGTATTTTTCTGCTTTGCTTCTGAAGGACTAATGAGATCTATTTTTTGACTCTAATGTGTGTCTGTGTCTTCAGGAGCAGCAGCTGCACTTTGACTTTGTCTGCCAGCCCTTCCACTCCAGCCCTATCACCGGTTTGTCCGTCTGCTTCCGGAAGCCTCTGGTGGCCACGTGCTCTCTGGACCGCTCAGTCCACATCTGGAACTACGAGACAAAGTAGAAGTTTCCACTGCACAATTGTTTTTTAGCTGTCTTCTTGTGATGTGTTTATTTACTTTGCTAGGACCTCAGACTGATATAACTCACTTCTTGTCTGTTTTCTATAGAGAGTTAGATCTGTCCAAGCAGTTCCAGGAGGAGGCGCACAGCGTGGCGCTGCATCCCACCGGCCTCTTCGTCCTGGTGGGCTTTTCAGACAAACTCCGGCTAATGAACCTGCTTGTTGATGACATCCGTGTCTTTCAGGAGTTCACAGTTCGCAGCTGCAGAGAGGTGTGTTCTGCGTGTTTCCTCTGCACATACATGCTGCACACTGCTTAAACGGCGTGCTTCTTCTGGCAGTGTGCTTTCAGCCACGGCGGTCACATGTTTGCAGCAGTCAGTGGGAACATGATCCACGTCTATTCCTTTATCTCCTGTGAAAACGTTCTGAATCTGAAAGGCCACAGTGGGAAGGTGAGAAGAGCCAACCTCAGAGCTGATTGTTTTTCAGCGTGCCGCAGTTTGAATGTGCTTAAACGTGTCTGTCAGGTGCGCAGCATCGAGTGGAGCTTGGACGACAGCCGTCTGGTGTCCTGTGGGATGGACGGAGCTGTGTACGAGTGGAACACAAGGACCGGGAAGCGGGAGTCGGAGAGCGTCCTGGAATCCTGCAGCTTCACAGGCGTGGCCTTCTCCTTGGACTACAAAAGTGCCTTGGCGGTGGGGTCTGACCTGACCTTGAAGGAGATCCAGGATGGTCAGGTCAGTGGGATCTGCACTCTTGTATTGCTCATGTCAGACCCAGTATTAAACTGGAGCTTCAGACTCTAAAATCCCACTCCAACTATATTCTTTTCTATTGTAAAAGCATTCCCAGTAGACTTTTCATTATGATGATTGTGCAGCTTTAAGCCAAAAAGCCTGTGTTGTTGTTTTCAACATATTTTCTGCTCTTTAGAAATTTACCTTTGAGGCTATGCCCAAATTCCCTCCCTAATCCCTAACTAATAAAAAACTACAAAGTGCAGGACTATGTCGTGTCCTGAATTTTGAAAGCAATTTAGACACCATGCTTACTACTTTTTATTTCTAAATGGCGGATATGACAACACTGATTTGACAAAGGGAAAAACCTAATCAATATGAATATTTTATTATGTCTATTTATAAATCCACTGTGCTCTGATGATTTAAATGTGGATGTTTTGTTAAAGAATTACATTTAAACACCTTTTTTTTCTTTAAAATTATTCAAATGCAATCCATTGTAGTCTATATCCGCTAATGTTGTGATTATCAATGCACACTGGCTTTTTGCAAAGACTTCTGGGAAATTTCTACAGCACTCGATTTGGCGAATGCACTATGTAGTGAGTAGTGATGGAATACGGACATACCCTAAGTTGTGGGCAGGACTGTCGCTGCGAAGGAGCTAATTTCCCATCAGCCCTTTGTTTAGTCTCTCCTGCTAGCTTACACCACCTCACAAGGCCAAGCTAACATTAGCATAGCAAAAAAAACAAAAAAAATAGGACAGGATCAGAGCTGTCAGCTGTATAGTTTTGAGCCAGATGAAAGCTCAGATGAGGAAAATGAAGATAATAACATCAATTTGTCTGCAAGTGGATGCCTTTGAATTGTAGCGGAGAAGGGAGACTTTGCCGACAGTTGCTGTGTCACAGTACTGAGCTTTTTCAAATTTGGGTTTTTCGTACGCTCCTGATCCAACACGATTTGACTAAAGAAACACTGAAAAATACTATTTTAATCTTAAATTATTTTACACATGTGCGCTATTATGAGGAAAAAAATGGTACAGAAAATGTTAAAAACACAGAAAACATGATTTTCACTGGAGTGGGTTTTTAAAGGATCACCATGTTAATCAAGAGATCTGACACTTACAAGAGGATAGTTTGTGGAAAAATTGCACTTGTCTGCAGTATTTTCTTTAGTCAGATAAAACAACTGAATGCTGAAATTATTGATATTTTAATCTGCTTTTTGGGTATAAAACATGACTTGCATGTTAACACCAAGGCCCCTACTGATGCAAATATGTATCAAACCACTTCTGCTGCAAACTTACCTTAATTTAGTATCTACATGACAGCAAAAACACAAGTCAATTTTTTTCATTGCTGGAAATAAATGTAAGTGCCAAATTCAGATTAAATGATCAAAAGTTTTGTTGCATTTTCTGCTTGACCGTTGGCTCTACAGGTTCTGAGGGAGGTTCCGGCTGATCAGGACGCTCACACCGCTCTTGCAGTGTCTCACTCTGGCAGAGTCGTCTTCACTGGGACCTCCAGTGGAGCCATCAGAGCCATCAAGTATCCGTTACCCAGCCAGAGGGACTGGTTCCAGCAGCGGGCTCACTCTGGTACCATCACCAAGGTGAGTGGAAACACTGAGGCTGATGAAGTCACAGTCTGAGCTGAACAAGCGTCTCATTTATGCACGACTGTACCCAGATGGTGATTACGTACGACGACCAGTTCCTGCTGAGCGTGTCCGAGGACAACTGTCTGCTGGTCTCCAAGATCATTGATAAAGATGGTCGAGGTCTGAAGAGCAACAGGCAGATTGTCCACGCTGAGGAGATCCTGGTCACCAAAGCAGAGCTTGAAGAGAAGGTATTTAACAATAACACCGTCAAAATCTAAAAAAGGAAAAAGGACTTTGATCATTTGTGATTTATAAAGTCCTGTAGGAACCCCATACACTTAGGTTCTCCTGAAGTTGGTCTTAAATGTTCTGGTAACATGATATTGTCCATATCTCCACAGGTTTTGGACCTACCTGATCTTTTTGGTATTTTACCAACATATTAATTAAAATCTTTTCATGTACAGGTTTACTTAATTTAAAGCAAAAATTGACACAAAATCCACATCGATGTTGTGAAAAAATATAGATGAACATTACTGAGAGACTGTAACAGACTGGCGACCTGTCCGGGGCCTATCCCACCATTGCCCAGCAGTGACTGGGATAGGCAACCCCTGACAGGAATTAAGCAGGTTTGGAAAATTGAGGGATGGATTACAGAGAGGTTTGGGATTTTTTTTTTGTGAGCAGATGCTGGGTTTTGTTCAAGATGGAGCTTCAGGTCTTCCCTGCTCAAATTACAACACGATAGGCTTTCATCTTTGAACTCCTAAAAGCTGGTTCTGCTCCTGGTGCTTGGTCTGATGGCAGAGATTTGGACTGTGGATCATTTCGTTCTTGTCATCCCTCTTTCTCATTTGATTGTTCACTGTGGAAGTGGTTCAAGTCCTTTCTGGTTTATCAAACCTTTGCTGTAATAATTAATGATTATTCTTCAAAAAGGCTCTATTGTTGGTCCAATACTATTTTCTCCCCTACTTTTTGCCATTAGGCTCAGTTATGGAAAACTTTTTTTTTTATCAGTTTCATGCCAACCTCCCATCTGCCAGCTTTTCAAATGACCCTTATTCTCTGGACTCTGTTTTTGTGGTCTATTTACCAATGACTCTTTTAAAAGTGTCTACTCTTAAATGATATATGGACCAAACATCTCGTTGATAATAATTGGATCTAAGTCATCTTGTTCCGCTAACCTACAATAACTTGGAGTGATTTTTTTTTTTAGCATAAAGTTTTGCAAACTGATGGACTCATTTGCTAAAGCTTGCTCAGCAAATCTGTTGTAAAGTCAGAGGGATTGAGACTGTTAACACGGTCATTCCTTAGACTGATAAAACATTTTATGTTAGCATAAATCCGAACAGTCTTAACCGTTCACATGAGGGGAAAACGCTGCTGCTTGGATGTTGACAGAACTCTTGTTTTGCACTCCCTCTACAGTGTATTTAAACTTTTAAATGAATTGATTACAAGGTACTTTTTTCCTTCACAATGAAATTTACTTTTCCAGGAGTTTTTTTAAGACAATTATACTTGATCACAGATCTGATTGTTTTTTAATCAAAACATATTTAAATTGCTTTTAAAGGGTAACAGGAGTGTGATATTCTTTTCTGTAATACATTTTATGTTTTATTTATTGTTCTATGACAAAAGTTTTACTTGTCTTTTTTTTTTTTGTATTTTAGAGTTTTTTTTATCATTGAGTTCATAGAAAGCACTTCTGCAACTTTTTTAAACTTCTGCATGAAAAGCTTTTTGATTTTTGTTCTGATTGAAACAATTTCACAATTTTTGAGTTTAAATTATGGATTTTTTTGCGGTTTGCCACAGAAGTTCATCTACTGTGTTAGGAGGTTGAAGCATGTGTAGAAATGTGTGTTCTCGTTGGAAAAGTCTGTAATATATACTGTATATATTTAAGAGAACAGTGTAGAATGTATTAAAACCATTAGCACCTTCTCCCTCTCACTGAAGTCCCTCATCATCTGTTTCAGAACCAGAGCATGATGGAGCTGAAGATGCGTCTGGAGGAGCTTCAGATGGAGCACGAGTACCGGCTCCGTCTGAAGGACGTCAACTACAACGAAAAGATCAAGGAGCTTTCTGACAAGTTTCAGAAGGAAATCAAGTCTCTGAAAACGACACAGCAGGTTTCTCTCTCCATCGTGATGCAGTGTTACTGCATCCTAGAAAAGGTTCTGTGCACATCCGAGTTCTGCTCAGTGGGTATCCAAAGACATTTAGGGGGAGACCCATAAAAAAACATTTAGAAGAAAATTATTTGAAACAGCGCCACCTTCTGGACCGGCTCCATCTGGAACTCCCAACACAGAGCGCAGGAGTTCGCTTGAGGAGCAGGATCAGATAAAGAGTATTCTTATCATGAAAGTTGGCCATAGGACTCAGTCAGCCATGAAAATCTCAGAGCAGAGGAGGGTGGAGTGAAGTTGCTACCCTCACGGCTGCAGTCACAGATGACTGAGTGGTGACAGCTCTAAAACCAGCAATGAGGCAGAGAGGAGTGAAAGAGTTAAAGGGGTTGGAAAAATGCTTAAAAATATTTTTATTAAGGGTTTAATTTCATGAAATTCAAATATAATGAGTTATACTGGTTACATACTGGCTTCAACAAACTTTAATTATAACAAAATTAAATGATAGTTTATTAATTAAACTGTCACTTTACTGGAAGATATTATTTGTTCTAAAAAGATTTTGAAAAAAATGATGCATGATGATACTTCAAGGAATTTCTCAGCAATGCAATGTATTAATATGACAATGAATGTAACATTTCTTCAACTTTTTGCTCAGGATTAACTTCTAGCTCAGGCGGGTGGGCATACTTCTGCCCAGGGACAATTAAACAATTACCTGTGGCTCACCAAACTGGAATCAGTTATATTGATAACCCTTTTTAATGTTTTATTTTCCCTGTCGTGCTGGTGCCTAACCATATATGGTGTAAAAAATACACCATTGTTTAGGTTCAGAAAGTTATTTTGAATTCATGTGGTGTTTGAGGATTTATGGTTTTTCTGATGTTTGTGTGCGTTTTATAGATGGAGACAATCGTTTTTCCGATCATTTCAACGCCACATGAATGCATCATTTCTTTAAGTTTGCACTAGAATTAACAATAGAATTACCAAAAAATCACTTTAATTAAAAAATCTTTAGTTTCAAAATATGTATATTATTTTTAAATCAAAATGAAAGCATGTTTTTCTCCAGATTCAATGCCACAGTCGTGAAAAAATTAGAACACCCCATGAAAGTCTCAGTATTATCCACCATATTTGGAAACATACATTTAATATCAATTTAAACATCACTGAGTGATCCAACTGACATTAAAAATGTTTATAAAGCTTTCTATAAAATGTGATTTCAAAAGAATGTAATTTCTCCCTAAGTTCAAGTTTAGACACTTCACACCTAAGACAGATATAAATGACTGCTTCTCCGGTTCTCAATGACGCGATTTCAGCAAAAATAGGAGGTGAGAAATGCAAACTTTGACCTCCATTAAAATATGAATTTTTGTTCAGATCTTTGTTTCTATGAGTAGAAAAATATTAATGTTTTAGTTCGATTTTTATTAAATCACTTTCTTTTTTAGACATTTTTCAAAATTAGATTGGATATTAATATAGGAACATTTTTTTAAGACAGAGCTGATTATGTAATAAGGGAGTCCTGATTTCTTCACATGACTGTAAGTCTGAGATGAATTATCAAAACACTCCACGAAACTCCCTCTTCTGCACGCACAGGCCATGACTGTGGAGATGGAGACGTGTAAGCGTGATGGTGAGAAGAATTCTGCTGACCTCGCTAAGACACATGTAAAACAGCTGAAGGATTTAGGTGAGGAAACACAGCAGATGCAGAGGATCAATTCTTTTTTAAAGATGTCACAAAGCAGTTGAGCTTTTCGATGTTTGTTCACAGAGCGAAGCTTCAATCAGAAGCTGATTTTGGAGCATGAGAAGTTCCAGGATCTTCAGGAAAACCTTCAGAAGATGGAGGAGGACTATCAAAAACAGCTAAGGTCTGTAGAGGAGGGTAAAATGCAGGCTCTCGCGGAGGCTGCACACACGCATGAGGAAAAGCTGCAGGAGAAGACACAGCTTCTTGCTCAGGTCAGTTACAATAGTGAACAGTACATCCAGGGGGAAAAACAACCATTCATGTACTTTTGTGTTCTTTGTTTAGTCTCAGAAGGAGGCTGAGCTGAAGATCAGTGTTCTCAATGAGGTCATAAAGCAGATGGAGGAGGACGAGGAGCTGAAGCTCAATGCTGTCCAAATCAAATATGAGAAGAAACTTCAGTTTGAGAAACAGATCAACTTAAACTTGAAAAGGGAAACTGACAGTATGAAATATGAGGTGACTGAATCTTATTTAGAAAGTTCATGAAGGTCTTAAACGTCCTGAATTTGGACATTTGGATCCATCTTTTCTCTTCCTGTGCTCACACCTCATGTCCCATCTGACACTTTCCCTCTGGTTGTTAGATGAAATGTCTGGAGGCAAAGGTCAGGGATCAGTCTGCTGACATGTACCGGCTGCAGCGGGAGCGACAGGACCTGCTGGACTTGATCCCGGCTCTGGAGGGCGACATAAAGGAGCTGAACATGCAGATCTGGGGACACAGACAGACAATTGAGAACAAGGTGAACCGTAATGAGAAGCTGTCTACCTTTTGTGCCCCACTCCCGTTATATTTGTATCTATTGTAAAAGTGGTCTTTTTGGTCGGGATTATGCAAATTTTTGTCAAAAATCAAAAAGTCTGAGTCGTTTTTAAAGACATTTTCTGCAGAAGTTCATCAGAAATTCAACTCTGAGTTCAAGGCGGAAGTAAGCCTCCACTGATATCCCATCATCCCTTTGTTTCCACTCTCTCCCTGTAGTTTACAGCCCCTCACAACTCCTAGCTGAGTGTTTTTCACTGATCAGCTCTGTTTTCATCATAAAAGCCCAGGTTTCACACTAAGTAATATGCTGACGCCTTTGTGGAGCTCTTCAAAATAAATGTACCAGATTTCTCAACATCTTTCAATTTAACAATTTAATCACCCAAGGAGAAATAAAAATATATTTGCTAAAGTTACATTTTTGATTTAGACAAAAGAAAAACAAATACAACTTAAGCGTGTTCACTTTTTCTGTAGCTGCAATTAAACCCATAAACATGAATATATTGTTGGTTCTTTTTTGTCTAAAATATATCAAGGATGATGTGATTATATATGCTCTTACACAAGCATAAAAAAACATTTTTTTTAGTAAATTACTGTTTAGAAGGAATATTATTTTAGGAGGGAAAAACAACAACTAACTTGGCAATTTTCACCTAATTTAGCTGAAAATTATCACAACTTTTATTGCAACTTTTATGAAAAACAGCTACAACTTCACATTGTTGTTCCTCAATTATTCCAAAAGATGCATGCAGGATCGTGGAGGGACTAAATAGACCTCAGAGTTTCCTTTCTTTTTAACAGTTTTGGTTGCTGTGGATCAAAAAGGCTGAAACACACTGCCCTATCTAATATTAGCGAGGCAACACATACAGCAAGCAATATCAGAACTATGCAGACATACAGTTTTGAGCCCGATACCAGCTTGAATAACGAAAATGAGGACATGAATGGATCTATTTGTCTGCAACTATAGTGGAGCAGAGAGACTTTGGTCTGCCTATGACAGTTTCTGTGTCACAGCTGAGAGTTTTTCTCAAAGGGAATTTCTTAATCTGCTCCTGATTCACCACAGCTTGATTAAAGAAATACTCATAAATACAGTTTTAATCTTAAATTCTTATATATGTCCTCCATCGTGTGAAAATACTACAAAATACATGTTAAAAATCTAATTATTTTATCGGAGTGAGTCTTTAAGGATTAACAAAGAGAAAATTACTCTGTTCAGATGTAAAAACATCAGGAGTTACATGTAATAAATGTCCTCCACCCTCTGAAGACCAACCAAGGCGACCCATTGAGGAATCTAAAGCACACCATTGTAAAACATAGTCTGCATATTCATTCCTGACAAAAGTCTTCTAGTAAATCTGTCAAAGAAATCAGGTTTTCCTTTTTCATTATATAACCTGGGTCAGCGGACTGCTTTACATTTGCTTTTATGTTCTGCTTGATTATCAAGCATCAGATCTTAATTTTCCCAGGAATAAATACTTCAAACATTTTTCTGATTCAAGAAAGATCCCTTATCTTCATGATGCACATGCAGCACTGCTGGATGTGGTCATGCAGGGGAGAAGGAAGGGAAACAGCTTCAAGAATTCAGGAGAGGAGCTTAGTTTTGGAGAAGAAAGCTTCAACATGCTGCCGTTTCCTTCACTCTATGTTTGTGCAGGACATCACAATGTCTGACCTGAAGGAAAAGATCCAACAACTGGAGAAACTGAAGTTCATCTATGAGTTCCAGTTAAACGAGTTCAAAAAGCAAACCGAGACGCAGAAAGAGGAGATCAAGGAGCAGAGGGAGATGACCATGAAGGTGAGGAGCAGTCTTCAAGTAACATTACACATATACAAGCTCTCTGTAGGACCATTCACACCAACAAGGATGACATATTGTACAGAGAAGAGCTGGAGCAACTAGTCAACATCTTCTCCCTGGATGTTGACAAAACTAAGCTAACGGGGGCGTATAATTGATGAAAAAAAAAAACAGAAATGAAACTTATATAGGGTGACAGACAGTTTCATGTAGACAAACACTAATCAGGTGTTTCTCCTCGTCAAAAGCTGAAGGATGACCTGCAGCAGACGGACAAGAGCAACACTCAGCTGAAGATCTCCAACTCTGACCTGAGCCTCAAAGTCAAGGCTAAAGACAAAGAGAGCTTCAAGAATCTGCAGAAAGTGAGCAAAATGTGGTTTCAACAGCAAATCCTGTATCATTTCTGACTGAAAACATCCAGCTGCAGAGTAGAAGATCTGAAATCTCATCAATGAATACAAATAGGTGAATGGAACAGTCTGAAACAATGGAACAAACATGGAGGTTGACCTACTTGGTGTTTTTTCCAACATCCTTACACGTATTCAGGTGAAACATTTGGAGCTGCGTCTGTCACGGATCTACTCAGACCTCCACACCTGTGTTGGCTACATCCAGGATCCCAGAAAACTGAAGGACGCCATAAAGATGATGTACGCGCACCACGTCCCCGAGCCTGGAAGTGTGAGTGCTCTTCAAAAAGAGTTGCTTCTTTAACAACTGGAATCATTCTATGCTCTCAGAATGGAAACTTGATTTCTTTATGTGTTTGTGTAAGGTGGAGAGGGACAATGATGACGTCGAGGAGGAGGATGATGAAGATGAGGCTCTAAAAACACTCACCGACCAGCGAGATCAGTTAGAAAAGACCGTGGACAGTCTGAAGAGGAAGCTGGACAAATCTGATGCTGAACACAGCAAAGTCTATGAGAAGATGAAGAAGGTGAACGACAGATGAAGATGTTTGGTCTCAGAGAACGACACTCTAGCATTTTAGATTACAATTATTTTATCTATGTACCAATTTAAAAACAAACAGCATATTATGAATAGATTGTGTGTAATAAAACAGAAAACAACATTTTAAAGTAAGTTTAGATTAGGTTTTGTTTGACATTTTCTTGTTAATTATACAATTAATTGATGCACAATAAACATTTTTTTTATTTAAAAAATTCAAGAAATAAACAATTTATCTATAAAAACTTTAATGGAAAATAAATATATTTTGGGGTAAAATTCACATTTTATTAATGTAATTCACATGTGAAATCAGTCACTGTAAATCAATATGCATTCTTCATCAGTTAAGTTTTAAACTGTGGTGCTGTACTTTTTACAGGAATTCTCTGGTAACCACAGCCTCCAGCGTTTTCCTGTAAAAACATTTTTTTTAATTTCATTTTTTACAAGAAGAAAAAAAGGTAAAGTAAGTAAATAAAAGAGAAAAGTAAAGTAAGTAAAACAGGCAAAGTAAGTTTGTAAAGTAAGTAAGTATATTAAGTAAAGTAAATAAATAGGTGAAGTAAGTAACTAAAATTATTAAAGTAAGTAAATAAGTAATTAAGTTAAAACAGGAAAAGGAAGTGAGTAAAGTAATTATGTAACGTAAGTAACAAAAGTTAGTAAAGAAAATAAGTATACTAAGGGAATTAAGTAACTATGCAACATACGTAAATGAAGTAAAATAGTAAGTATAACAGTAAGTAAGTAGAAATAAGTGAGTAAAGTAAGTAACTCTGTAAAGTAAGTCAATAAAGTAAAATAGACAAAGTAAATGAGTAAAGTAGTTAAAGCAAGTAACCAAAGTAATAAAGTAGGAATATTATTAAAGTAACTAAATAAAGTAAGTGAGTAAAATACATAAGGTAATTTGAGTGCATAAAATAAGTGAGTAAAGTAAGCAAGTATGCTAAGTGAAGTAAACAGCTGTCTAAAAAAATAAGTAAAGTTAAATAGATACAGTAACTAACTAAGGTAAGTATAAAGTAAGTATACTAAATAAAGTAACTATGTAAAGTAAGGTAAAATAAGTAAGTAAAATAAATAAAGTGAGTAAAGTATTTCAGTAAAGTAAGTAAAGAAAGAAAGTAATATAACTAAATAAAATAAAATTTGCTAAAAGCCAAGTTAAATAGATAGATCTTAAGCTGTTACTAAAAAAAAAACAAACATCTAAACTCTCTATAAGAACCCGAGGTTTGAGTTCCTGAACAAATAACAGGCGAGTTTCACCTCCAGTTCTGAAAGAAGAGAATGTAAGGATTGGTAAATGATTCCCTGTTCTCACTGAGTCTAATCTGTGCAGGAAAAGGCCACCATGTTAACAGCAAACAACCAGCTGCTGAAGGAGCTGTTCTTGATACGGACTCAAGTCAAGGACTACAAAAATGAGCTGAGCTGGTTAAACTGGTCCAGGAAGTGCCGACCTCAACACCCCAGAACAGAAGAAGACGTCCAGAAGTCGGCCAAGCAGCGTTCCCAGCTGTCAGAATCCACGACGGCAGTCCTTCCTAAGCTGGATCTGCAGAGAAATCAGCTCACACTCAAGTGAAGCTTAAAGCTGTGAATATTTGGGACTCGTTTATTAGGAAATGGTGCAGCAGTGCACTTTTTGAAAATGATTGTTGATTGTTGATTGCTTGGAATAAACTAAGTTCAATTCCTCATCATAGAGAATACAAATGTGTAAATGACTAAAATGATACCTAAACCTACACCCTTTTGCTATCACATGAAACTTTTATCGCAAGCTCACAAAAACAAGCAGAAACTTATGGCTTCACAAAGATGAAATTGACAGGACCTGAAAAAAAACCCCAAAAATTATCTGAGGATTCAACTCAGAATTCTGAAAGTAAACATTCCATCTGCAGTACTTGCTAAAATATTTAACATACTGGAAGACGCATAAGAAAACGTAAAATTTATCAGGATAGTGAGAATGCTGACAATATCAAGTGACCAATAAAACTGTTGAAATATCCCAGAAATAAACATTAATACATAAAAACATATTTTTTTCAAACATTTTGGGTACCAGAATAAAGCATTTTAATTAACTAACATAAAGATAATATTATACAAAGCAGAAAAGTAATATTATAATATGATTCGGTCTTTTGCAAAGTAATATGTTGCATCTTCCTCCACAACATAGGGATTATATAATGATCCATGTTTTTAAAGGAAAAAGTGTGTCTTGAATCAAATCAAAAGGGATACAAATAAAATGTGTAATTAAGCAACAATCAACAATGTAATTAGATTTTTTTTGTAAAACAAAAATGATTTGAGGTGAAAAAAGTGCAAACATGATTTTATTTTAGTTTCTTAAAAATTATTATAAAATAAATCTTATATTACTTTTTAAAATAGTTTTAGTTTTTAGAAGCCGCAATGGCATTATTTCATTCAAAAATAGCATCACCATTGCTCTAAGTAATGAAAGCTTAAATGCTCAGTTTTTTTCTACAGTTATGATAACAATTATGAAACTAACTTAACACAGTATTGCCTTTGAAGGCTAATTTTGCATTTTTTTTAACATCACAATTCATCTCTAAGCGTTAATCTGTTCATGATGCAGTAAACAATTTCTCCAGTAGATGGCAGTAGAACAACAACGGAAAACCGGAAATAGGCTAAACAGATGACGTGTTTCCTGTTTGCGCGGCGCGTGCAGATTGTCTGAGAAGCAGGGAAATCAACAGAGATGGTGAGATTTCGGTCGCTTTTTGTCAGCTTTTTGGCTCGGTACTGGGTCAGTCCGGCAGTCTCGAACCGGGTCGAAGACAACCGGTTGAAAATTCTGTTTCAAAATGCCGAAATGGTTATGTGTTGTGAGCGCGCGCCTCACCTGTTGTGGACTGAGCCTTAGTTTGTGTTGACCCTGGTTCTGGTGGGTAATAAATCATGTTGTCTTTTTCAGGCGAGGAACGCTGAGAAGGCCATGTGAGTATTAGAACATTACAGCAGTTCCGAACCCTCTGGAATTTTCTTGCGGTTCTGTTGCCTCGCAGTGGTTCTGATGCCCAGCTGCGACTTCTTGTTGTTGTGTTTTTCAGGACGGCCCTGGCCCGCTTCCGGCAGGCTCAGCTGGAGGAGGGGAAGGTTAAGGTTAGTTTGAGCTGGTTCTGTCTGTGGCTCATGTCTCTATGGGCCTGACCCGTCTGTATGTCTCCAGGAGCGGAGGCCTTTCCTGGCTTCAGAGTGCAGTGAACTACCAAAAGCAGAAAAATGGCGACGGCAGGTACCAGAACTGTTCTAAAAGAGGTTCTGATCAAAGAATCCAGCAGATGTTCTGACTGTGTTCTCCGGTTCCAGATCATCAGTGAGATCTCCAAGAAAGTGGCTCAAATCCAGAACGGTGAGTTTAGAACCTGATTGTTTCTGACCCGTTTATCCATATGTCTGACCCGTTTGTGTGTTACAGCTGGTCTCGGAGAGTTCAGGATTCGGGATTTGAACGATGAGATCAACAAACTGCTGAGAGAGAAGGGTCACTGGGAATATCGGATCAAAGAGCTGGGAGGGCCCGACTACAGGGTAACTAGTCCCCTCTGCAGCTGGCTGCTCCGGTTTGGACCAGGTAGATCTAAACGTTGGTTATGTTTGTGTTCCAGCGCTTTGGACCGAGGATGCTGGACCACGAGGGTAAAGAGGTTCCGGGGAACCGCGGCTACAAATATTTTGGAGCGGCCCGAGATTTGCCCGGAGTCAGAGAGCTGTTCGAGAAGGAGCGTAAGTATCCTTGCTACTTCCTGTTTACCGGGAAGCTGTCATGATGGATGCGGCATGACTGTGATGTCACCCACAGCCGCTCCGGCGCAGAGGAAGACGAGGGGTGAGCTGATGAAGGACGTGGATGCTGAGTACTACGGCTACAGGGATGAAGACGACGGCGTGCTGCTTCCCCTGGAGGCGCAGTACGAGAAACAAGGTAGATCCACGGCAGTTGATGGTCTGGATTGTGACCAGCGTGTAGCGTGGTGACCAACCCAGAGCGTTTGTGTGCAGCGGTGATGGAGGCAGTTCAGAAATGGAGAGCAGAGAAGGAGTCGCGTCTGCCTGGAGAGAAACCAGCACAAGAGGAGGAAGAAGAGAGCATCTACAGTGTTCAAAACCTAGAGGTGACCTTCATCGACCTCCTACTCATCCTCAGCAGCCAGCTGACCTTCCATCATCGACGTGTGTTCTCATCAGAGTGTGCTTAATTTATGTCTCTGTGCAGCCCGATGACGATGAGAACCGGGATGAACTGGAGGAAGAGGAGGGTGGAATCTCATTTTTCGCTCATGTTCCAGTCCCATCCCAAAAAGAGGTGAGGTTTCATGTGATTAAGTGATGAAGAGTGCAGTTCCTGAAGCTTTCAGTCAGGCCCATTGACTATATATGAGATCTGGACAGAGTAAGTGTGACATCATCCATAAATAATGACTTACAGTATTTTCCACACCATAGGGCGCACCGTATTGTGAGGCGCAGTCTGAATTAGGGGGTCTATTTCTGCACTTAATCCATATACAAGGTTCACTGTATTATAAGCCGCACAAAAAAGGTGACAGAACCAAAACAGTGAGTTTAGTTAAACTTTGTTCCACTATTTAACAAACCACTCCCACAAAACATCTTCAGTGTTTGAATTAAACATAATAGGGATGTCGCCATGTTGAAACCAGACAGTAGTAATAACCAGTTAGTAGTGATTCGTCCGAGTTAGTCTGATTCAACATTTCTATGGTAACCAACCACTTTCCCTACTGCTGCCACTCAAACGTTTCAAAAACAGGATTCCCTGAAACTAATTAAATCAACAATTATTTTGTTGCAATGTCGTAATGAAATAAATCACGTGCCATATTATGAGTATGAAAGAATCGTGCAGAATGAAAGAACAACTTTTATTGTTTTTTGCTGTTTTTTCCCCTCTGACATGGTTATCATGCAAATGATCTAAGCAGCAGCAGACCAATAGGGTCAGAGTAAATGGCTGCTGATTGGTCGATTTATTGAGAAACAAAAAAGTCTACGTGTAACTTGGCTTTTGTCTTTGTACCTCAATGTGCATGTGACATTTTATACACAGACAACGCTTTAAGAGTTGTGAAACTGTTTACAAACTGATACATAACATTTTTTCTAGTAACAAGTAAAAAACCTTTTTATGGATAGACTTCTTTTGTAATAAATCTAACTTGGAGTTATAGCTTTTTATTTCTCAGTAAAAGTCAACAGGATGTTGGCTCGTTGGGCACTTCCTGTTTGGAATGTAAGGGGGTTTCTCAGTCCAGTTCTCATGTATAGTCAATGGTCGAGTCCTGTTTTTTTTTTTTTTTTTTTTTTGAAATTCTGTAAACTAAAAGAACTCTTATTTTGAAAAGTCAGCTATACCTCCAGAGTAAGAACTGCCTCTTGATGTGCATAAGAATGTGAATGTTTGCAGGTTTGTCTGATCAGCATCTTTGTGGGTTTCTGCCACAGGTGGAGGAAGCTCTGGTCAGGAGGAAAAAGATGGAGCTGCTGCAGCGCTACGCCAGCGAGACTCTTCAGGCTCAGAGTCAGGAGGCCAGAGCTCTGCTGGGTCTCTGATCCTTTTTATATCTGTGTCTGTCTTTGTTGATGTGCGTTTGCCGCTCGGCTCTCAATAAAGCTTTTCTCTTGTTTTTTAAATTTGTGAGTCTTCATACCCATCATTGCTGACACGTTTGTGTGAACATGTCCACTTGCAGTTATTATTTTTGCTGCATGGAGTGAGCAGTGAAAACTTCAGATTTAATGCTCTTTAACTTATACAGTACAAACATTTAACCTTTACTCTTTAATATCCAAAAACTATTTTTTTTTTCAGTTTCCAAAAGACACAAAGAGCACATTGAGGTATAATTACTTGTTTTCAAATGTGATCAGACTTTAAAAACTGCAGAATTCTTGGACTAAAAGTAAAATGAGGCATTTATTCTAAAAGAAAATGAACAAAACAAATTCAGCTAACAAACGGAAAACCTAGAAACCAAAATCTGCTGTTAGGATGTCCCAGTCACTTCTTCTGCTCCTCCGGCATCATCACCATGACCTCCCCCTCCATCACCACTTTGTCCTTCACAGAGCACCTCACAGAGATGAAGGCAAACGCCATCTTGATTTTGAGCACCTCTGCTTCCGCCAGCACCTCCTCTCCGACGTACAGCGGCGCCAGGAAGCGGATCTCCTGGTGCAGGAAGACGCAGCCGGGGCCGGGCATCTTAGTGCCGAGCACGGCCGAGATCAGCCCGTTGATGAGGACGCCGTGCACGATGGGCGCCTCAAAGGAGGTGGTGCTGGCGTACGCTGGGTCCACGTGCAGCGGGTTGGTGTCGCCCGTGAGCTCGGCGAACAGCTCAACGTGGCGAAAGGAGAAGGTTTTGGTGAGGGAGGCTCGCTGTCCGACGTGGAGCAGCCGGCTGAGGGGAGGAGCTGCTACAGCGGAGAACGAAGAGAGTTTGATGATGTTTCGCCACATGATTGTAGACAAAACAGAAGATGCTTCAGTGGAGCTGCAGCTCACGACTGTTTCCTGTCAGCACTAACAAGAACGGAGACACCTGAGAGAAAAGGGGGGCGTTTGTTTACATCAGAGAAGCAGAAAAGGCGAATTTCACAGTAATTTGCTGATTCCACTAACAATTCAGATTGACTGTAATTGCAGAAAACATGTCTGCTGACCTGCAGCACTCTGAAGGCGCAGCTCTGGTTCTGATAAGAGCCGAGTAGAGTCAGGGAGCTCCACAGTTTCACTAAACCACTGAAAGAATCACATATTTGACAACGTTCAGAACCGTCATAACGAGAATTAGAAATTCTGGCAATCTTTCCTTCAAGCTGACCTGCTGTGAACGCGCAGAAGAGCGGTCAGAGTTTCTTCATCATACTTCAACACGTCAAAGTTCAACGCTGCTCCCACCTGAGGAACACGGGAGGAAAACCTTTTTCAGAATGTACATAGTCTTTAAAGAGCGGCTCTGATCATTGAATCTGTTTTCAAAGCGTTCCCAGCTCTTTTAATTAGGATGACGCCGTTTTTTTAGTTAAAACCAAAAATCCTGTCGTTTTCTAGGACTCAGTTTCAGCAAAGAAGCAGTAGTACATTAGAATCTGCCTCTGACTATTGGGCAGGACTTGGTGCAGAGAAAGTCCACCCCCACTTCCCGTCACCCATATGTTTACACACTCTCCTGCTAGCTTACACCCCAATCCTAACATTACCGGTGCAACAAAAATGGCGAGCAACAATGTAGATATGCAACCGTACAGTTTTGAGTCAGAATCCAGTTCAGACGAGGAAAACGAAGACTTACATGGATCTAGTCATCTATCGAAGTTAGGCCTGCCATGATTAATCGACTTATTGACGACTAATCGACTATTAAAATAGTCGATGACTAATTTAATAGTCGATTATTTGTTACTTTATATGGAGTCAATGAGTAGTAAAGTTGAACAAAGTTGTGAGCGTTCAGCACCAAAAAAAAAAAAATACTTTTTTATATTTGAGTCAGTGAGACCAAAACCTTAACGTTCGTTTTTTTCTGATCCCGACCTGACTTGATTTAATCTTGTTTTAATACCAGAAACTAATAAAGGACAGAAGCTGCACGATTCATTAAAAGTTTAATTAACTATCGCCTTAATTGTCTTTATTTTCAGTTAGTTTAAAGCTAATGGTGATTGAGTTGTGTGCTTTACATCCACTTTGCACATGACCCGATTAACCGACTAATCAGAAAAAAATAATCAGTGATTAGTCGACTATTAAAATAATCGTTTGTGGCAGCACTAGTCGAAATCGAGCGGAGCAGGGACGTTGTGGCCCATGTAGCAAACACGCTCTTTTTTAAACAATATTTTTTCGCCTGCCCCTGATTCACAATGATTTTAAAAAAAAACGTACAAATGGAATTTTTTGTCTTAATTTTCTTATTATACGTCTTCCATCGTGAGAAAAATGCCACAAAAAATGTTAACATAATGATATTCAGTGCATCACTACATCAATCCTGTTCAGTCTGTAAAGGTTTTGGTTTTTTCATTCTTTTTCAGAGCTGCGAGGACGATCTCACCTCTCCATGCAGATTCTTCAGGCCTGTGATGATGAAGTGCTTCAGCTCCACTGCACTCAGTCTCTTTGAGTTATCCTCCAGCTCACTAAACACAGTTCATACATAAGGATAAACAAATTCCTTCTCAGAACTGGGCAGACAGTAAACACAACATGATCCTGAACGGAGACTCACAGGTGGACTTTCATGTAGTGGTGCGGTGAAGCGTTCTTCAACACGACACGTTGAAAAGACTCGTCCTCTTTGTTGGCAGCTTTCATTTTAGTGGAACATCAGTGAGAACTCTCCGACCAGCTGACCTCAGACTGAAGATCAAAGACCACATGACAACTTTAAGCCACTTAAATCTGCTCTCAAACTGTCATCATCACACTGCCTGTGACATGCTTTTTTTTTATCCAGTTTCCTGTTTGGAAAAAAAAAAAAAGAACTCCAAGCCTCGATAAAATCTTTCCAAATGTCGTCAGAAATGATAGAATACACATTCAAATCTTTACAGTTTTGCAGCTTGTACATTTTCTGTTTTATTTTATTTTTTTATCTTTAAACTAGTTTTTGTGTGTTTGCTAATACAGCTTTCAGCGTTCTATCTGGAATTCACTAGTATTTAAATATATCCACCTCTTATAGCCTAAAAATATATTCTTATACAGAAAAAACAAAAGATAAATTAAACAAAATTTGAAAAACAAACAAGGTCGGAGCAGGAAAGTGAAATACTAGCCTGAAATGAACGTTAGCATTTACATCAGACGATGGTAATTCCTCCAAGATACGGACAATGCCAGCCTGTACTTAAATATTATTTCGTTTTAAATGTAATACATTGCACTCACCAGCACCGTTTGACTAGTTTGAAGTCACACTTGCATGTTTTTATTCCATGGAGGCCGCCATGAAAACTTCCGCAACGCGCATGCGCAGTTCCAGGGAAATCAGTTTTTTTTCTTTCCAAAACTTTATTTTACCTTTACAAAACGCAAAACAAAAGCGTCCAAATAAACATAAAAAAAGAGTGATTAATGTGCAAATTAAAACGAGAAAAGTTGAACAACTATTAACAGACGATTAAATAACAATGTAGGTTAAACAATGACAAATAATCTGCACATATTTTTGATACTTCATCTGAATAAATTGTAATTCTGAAATAGTGTTATGTCTATTCACATAATTCATTTTGTTGTGTATTGATACTTAAGGATTTTTAATTACCTTAATCTGTGTTAGTGAATATCCGATCAGAAGTTAAGAATGATAATTTAGGAAAAGAAAGTGGAAAATTAAAAGTAAGTAAGGCAGATCAGTGGTGGGAAATAATGTAATAACAACTTATGTTAGAAGAACTTAGAAATTAAAAGTGGTTTAAAAAAAACTGTGTTTTTCATAGAACTTAAAATTGTTTCTTTTAAAACAAATGTAATGCATGTGGGTTGTGAAATGAATTTTAAAAAGTATGATATAGTTATGGAAAATGTTTTAAAATGTATTACAAAATTCTCAAAAGTGTAAATGATGGGTTGTTGTAGAAAAAATGTAACAGTTAAAACCATTGTTAGAAGCAGAAATTATTATCATGGATAAGAAGTTAAAATATTTTTTCATTGTCTTCTAAGGACAACAATTCCATGGTCAAAACAGAAGAACCTCGGGGCAACTTTCCCAGGCCTTGGAGGAATTCTTTTCATTTTTACACTTTGTGAATTTTCCAAGAGCTGTATTTCAAAAATGTTACAAAACGTTTAGAAGTTGTACAACAAAAAATATATTAATATTTTGTGTGTACACAAAACTCTAATTTGTACAAACAAAATATTAGTTTGTACACAAAAATATAATTTGTATCCATAAAATGAGAGGTTATGTGCATGCAATGTTAATTTATAACCAAAAATGCTCATTTGTATGCAAAAATTGCTCCTTTATGAGCTCAAAATACTCATTTGTGACCAGAAAACAATATTCGAACACAAAATGCTAATTTTTGCCCCCAAAATCTATCACTGTATGTGCCAATCAAATTCAAATTTGTGCCAACAAAGTATAGACTGTGCACGAGAAATTTTAATCTGTGCTAAAATGCTATGTTGTGTGCACAAAAAACAAATTTGTGCACACATAAACTCACTTGTGAGCAAAATTTGTTTTAATATTATTTGAATGTCATGTCTGGTGTCGAATAAACTACTTTCAAAGAGTAATTGATTACATTACTTTTTTACTGAATGAAATTGTAATACAATTACTTTATCCTATCTTGCACTTAAATTATTTTTTCATTAAAAATAAGTTGAATATCTCCAGTTGCTGAACGCCTCTATGATTAGTCCAGATTTCTGCTCTCTTCATCGTACTTTGACCAATCTACAACTCTGCATTAACACGCATGTGTGTACTCATGTGTATTAATATCAATTTTGTTTTATTTACCCAAGAGACTATGTCAAAGTCAGGTGTTTAAACAAATTAATTTATTTTATTAGTCACCACAATGGCACAAATGAAGTAATGAGGGTTTCTGTGGTCTAGTAATTGTAATAAAATTATAGAAATTTGAACTGTAATTTGTTACTATGTTATGGACAAAAGTAATGAAAGTAATTACTTTGTAATGCATTACCCCCAACACTGGTCATGTTCAGAGCTTTATAAAAGGGAACATACTTCAGAAAATTGTTTGGAAAAGGCTTGCTCTAAAAAACAACAACAACAAGTAATACAACATGCATGATTTTGTCTGAAATCTGTTGATTTTTTTGTTGCACTTTTCTTTATTTGCATGTTCACAATCTGAAACAACTAATTTTGAGTCTGTCGAGCCTCCATACCTGCATTTGCAGTTAAAAGCCAATTAAAGTCCTGCTCCTTTAAAGCTTGAATGGAGGAAGGAAGGCGTGGCTTAAACAAACAGTGACAGGAGCTGAACACGTGAGGGCAACTGAGACTCAAGATCAACTCCAGGTCGGAGTTACTGCTCTGTCACAGACAGACAACCGGATTTTCATTTTCGGTTATTCTAATTAGCCGATCTTCTTAGAGATTTCTGGCAGAAGTCCCTTGACCGGTTAGGTGAGATTTCAGGTTTGAAAGATAAGAGAGAAAAACTTTTTATGTGGAATAATTCGACTGTTTTAAAGCTCTCCTAAAACTGAAATTTTGGAGTCCTGGAGAGAGGTGCAGATGCGCACTTAGAGGTCCGGTCCTGAAGGGTTGCTGGAGAACTGCCCCCTCCCGTAAGATCCGCAGGTGTTGACCATGCTTCAGAATGGAAACAACAAGGAGAAGCTGCCGCAAGCAGAGGAGACGAAGGGCGACTCACCCGCCCCCGCGGACAAGAAGGACTCCGAGCCCTCACACTTCCCCATGCCGGTTCACACCAAGCTGGAGATAAAACGCAACGCGGTGACGGACGATTATAAGATCTCCAGTCAGGTCCTGGGCCTGGGGATCAACGGGAAAGTCCTGGAGTGCTTCAACAAGAAGACTGGAGACAAGTGCGCGCTGAAGGTACTGGAGAAGTGACCTGAAACTTTCCATGATGGACACGCATGCTGTCATAGTGCACACATGCAGTGTCTGAGTGGGTTTGTATTGCAAATGTCTACAGGACTAAAGCAACACACAGTATGACAAAGTAAACAAACTCAGAGCGAAAGTTTACAGAAATTATTATCTTCTAGGCTATTAATCCATTAATAAATGCATATCTCTGAGGTAGTATTTAATCAAATCTAATCCACCTTAAAAAAAATGTAAAAATTAGATAAATTAATAATCGAAATGGGAAAATACCATTTGGATTGAGGCAGAAAGGTTTATTTGACTATATGTAAATACAACTCAGTGACATCACAGCGGACACACATACACAAATGTGTGGAAACACTGAATTTAGCAAAGACGTGATCATAGTGTGGTAGAATGTTCTAATAAAGTTATATTATTTTGATGTGGAAAAACAACAGTCAGACGAACTTTATGAAACTAAAGTGGGAATGGATTTGCTGTCAATTCTTGTTTACTTATTTGTTTAGACTTAACTTACTTGATTATCTTGCAATAAATACAAGGAATCTAGAAAACTTCACCTACACTGTTCAGTATTTATCTCTGAGTCACTGGTTGAAGTTTTTCCTAAAGATGTTCAATATCGATTTTAGGTCAGTTAACCTGATTGTTCAAAACAAACCAATATCTATGAGTTTTATTGTCAAACACAAATATTGAATCGTTGTTTAAGTGAATCGCTACACCTCTATTATCTTCACTTTTAATTGTTAATTCAAAAAGTTGTTGAGAAAAGCAACAAAAGAGCAGCTAAATAGCAGCAAATACAGCATAATATAATGAATTACAATTAAAATCAGAATAGATAAGCTAGTTGAAATAGGTGAGTTTTAAAATTAGAAGTACATTTTAGTATTGCATATATTCAAGCTAAAGGGTGATAAAAAAAAACCCATCTTTGGTAATGTATATGTAATAGGGGTGTAGCAAGTCATTCATAGCAACGATTCGATTTATATCATAATTAATGGTTGTCAATACGATTCATATAAATCATATTGTCAATATCGGTTGATTTTGAATGATCCCGGACATCTTTAGCCAGAACTTCAACCAGTGACTCAGATATAAATACCCGGTACTGGACAGTGCAGGTGAAGTTTACTTGTATTTCTTGCAAGATAATCAAGTGTAAATGAAACATTTGTACAAACAAACATTAAACACAAATTAATGGCAAATCCATTTATATTTTGGTTTCATAAAGTTTAGCCCATTGTTGTTTTTCCACATCAAAATAATACAAAGAAAACTTTATTGGAACATTCCACCTCACACTGTGTGGTCACATGGTGTCTTTGCTAAATTCAAAGTGTTTCCACACATTGGATTGTAATGATGGATTGATCTTTTCTGCTGCCATCACGTGTGTGTTGTGATGACACTTGATTGTTTTTACGTTACAGCAAAACAAACCTATCATAACTCAATCCAAATGATGCTTCCACTATTAATCATAATTTATTCATTTAACTTTGAAACATTTTCATAATCATATTGGTTGATTTAAATAACTTGCCTCAGACAGATCAATCTGGTTGGATCATAGTAATATAAATCAATGAACTGTTACGCCCCTAATTTTTAGAGTTTTTTATATTTTTGAGTTTCAGGTTTGTAAAAAATACACAATAGGAGTTTCAAAACTGACGTGTTGAACAACACTCTCCTTCCTGAGTTACACTGCACACGTGCTGTAAGAAGCATGTACATTATGTCATTGCATGTGTGTCTCTGGGCTGCCCACATGCATCTTCAGTTCATGTAAAAGGCAGGAGCACGTGGTGCTTCAATCACAGCTTTCATATGCAGCAGAGAGGCTGGAGGGTGTGTGTGTGTGTGGGGGGGGGGGTTGTCCGTGTGTGTGTTTGGGGGGGGGGGTTGGCTGTCACCTGTCCACACTGGGCCACAGACTCAGAGATTTGCAGGCTTACAGTAATCTATCTGGATGTGAGCTGCCAGCGCCAGAGCTGTAGGTCAACGAGACTGAAGATGAAATAAAACTGACAATATATATTCAAATTCAACTTTATTTAAACACTATATGGTGAACAGTATAGTTATATATCACTTTACTACCTTCTTAGAAGGCTCAATGTGCTTTACATATTCACACTCCGCTGCCTAACACTGGCATCACCCTATAACCACCAGGAGCAACGTCGGGTTCAGTGTATTGCCCAAGGGCACTTCAGCACATGGGCGGCAACCGAGCGTGTGGTCTGCCAATCACTGGTCTACCTCTGCATCATGGCCATCCATGTTTATAGAGCACTTTTTCTGTTCCACAAACCTCAGAGTGATTTACATAAAGTAAATAAACAAATAATAATAATAGTAATCATAACGAAGTCCCTCCTAACGCGTTATGCAAAAACAAACATCTATTTAAAATATAAGGAAATGTAAAAACTGCTTTAAAGCTAAGCGAGACAGCTGAATTTTCCCAGAAAATCCCCCTCCAAAAGAAAAAAAAATAATGGGAAGTCCAGAAGGAAAATGTGCTTCATAGAATGATGATAGAGGAGATTACACAGATGGCCACATTCATTCCACCTGATAGTTTATTCCATAATCAGACTTTTTATCCTTTTGTGGATGAGATGTTTTACAGCAGAATTGCTCTCAGGAATACTCACAGCGCCTGTATCGTTCTGCAAATTCCTCTGTCATCATGTTACCCCTTAATTTGATCATAACAGAGTTACTTGAGCCTAATAGACTTTAGCTTCAGTAAGTGAAAATCCACACTGAGTCACTGTGACCTGAGTGGAAACACCATAAGCCCTCTGTGTTCCCTTTCTGACTGCATTCGACTCTGAAAAAATCTGTTTCTCGGTTTCACGTGGAAAAAGGAAATGCTGCTGCTTGCTGTGTAGCGGGTCGGAGGTGTCCAGTTCGCCTCAGACAGTTCAGAGCGGTCATGTCTCATTTCCTCATCGGGTGGTATGTGGCCCACGCCGTCATTCAGGCAGATTTTCCACTGTCATTGCAAACAAAGACTAAACGTTTTCATTGAGAGATGTCACCTTCAGGTTTGCTGCTGGAGTTGTATTTTTAGTTCTGTCTGCTTAAGGTGACAGAAAATTTCACTTTAGGATTTCTAACTTCCTTCGTGTTCATTAGTTTGTTGTGAAGTTTGCTTGTGAACTAGAGTGAACTGAAACTTCCATCATTGTGTGCTTGTGTTTTATTTTGGTAAAGTAAAGAAGGGATGGATGTGGAAAGTTTTCACAAGAAGTGTAGCATTTCACAGTGTTTTAAAGTCAGGAATGTAAAAACCTACATAGTTTATCATCTAAGTGCACCTTAGCCATCAATTTATAAATTTAACTTATCTAAATTAAATTAATGCTAATTAAGTAATCCTTACTTTAAAAAATGCTATTTTATTTTTCTTTTATTTATTTATTTGTTCCTTTTCCCCTTTTTGTCCTCAGCAGTCTTACTGCTGGATTTTGTTATTTTAGTTTGGGTTGGTAGTCTTAGTTTGCAGGCTTTGTTTATTTGTTTTCTTTAGGTAGTTTTGGTTAGGCAGCCATTAGCAGGGAGCTGCTGACTCCGGAGGTCGACATGGCTGGGTCAGCAGTCTCCATGACTTATTTTATGTTTGGCCGAGGAGCCACCGTGGAGAGATAAAAGAGCCACATATGGATCTGCAGGTTGCAGACCCCTGGTATAGGTAAAGTCTGGTTTGTAACTACAGATGGGACCCACCCATTCTTGTCCCTTTTATTTACAAGACAAAAGACTGGCGTTTCCTCTTGCTTGTTCTCCTGACAATACCAGTTTGTCCTCAAACCTGCTCTGTTATGTTCCCTTTTGTAACCCACCAAAAAAAAATCACTTTTAGGTTTATAACAGATAAACATTTCAGTGGATAAATTGTAGTTTTGCTGGACGTTTCATGTAAAAACGTATTTTTGATTCAGCCTTGTGGTTCTGAAGTTGTAGTTGCTGTGCATGAGCAGACACAACGTTTTCAGCTTCATTAACTTCCCTCCAGCTGATAGACTCTGCGTTATTCAAAGGATTCGGATGTTCTCTCGGTGTAAATCATTTCCACTGCTGCTCGTAGCACGAGCGACACAGGAGAAAGTGTTCAGACGAGGCTTGAGGTCTCAGGGAAACACACACCAGAAATGTTTGGGTTTTTTCTTTAGACTCTATTTATGAATGGTTGAGGTGTAATCATTGTGGAGTTAGCTAGCCACACAACCCCCACTTCACCTGCTGGTTTGCTTCATCTTTATGATCAGCCCTTTACTGGCAAAAGGTCGTAAAGATAAACCTTTTTTTTTTTTTTTTATGAAGTCATTCATACCACTAATGTTTAATAGAGAGTAAACACCTGGAGCGATTAAAATGTTTGTATCAAGGTTCTGGGCAGAGGTAACCCTCTGGAAAACTCACTATGTGTTTCCTGAAGTGCAGCTACAGTAACTGATTTGAGTGTAGAGACGTGGTTGATTGGTTTACAGGTCTAAACCCTAAAACCATCAGCTTAGTTGCTTCATCCCTTTAGTCTTGTTTTCACCGTTTTTCATTCTGTTTGATTATAACCTGACTGGATTCACGACAGGAAATTAACCAGCTGACAAAGTGAGCCGCTCTCATTGTAGCAATAAAACTATAAAAAGCACAACGTGCAGCAGGCCCGTCCACGTCTTTGCTCAGTCAGCTCAAGCCAGCCATTTTACCAACATAAGGAGACGCGTTTAGCCAGCGGAAACCCTCAACTTCTTCTTTCAACTGCCTGTTGTGCTCTTGAGTTTTTATTTCGTCCCTGGCTTTATTCAAACGAGTCGTGACATCAATCCGTCAGGCTGCCTTGAGCTTCTGAGAACAGTTAAAGTTTCTACGTGTACATGTGACAGAGGAGCGTGGAACGACCAATGCGCGTCATATTCTCCAGCCTTGGTTTGTAAACAGCAGCAGGTCAATGCATCACTGTCCAAAAATACTCTCGAGTGTGTAGGCCCAAGCCTGACATGGGCGTTTGTGAGCACACGTGCATGTGCACAGGTGCTGCACCTGTTAAATGCTAAATACATCCCAGCGGTTAAGCAGTCAGCACTAAAAACAAACCTGTGTGATCAACTTACCAGAGGTGCAGCTGTGACGAGCAGTCAGAGGTCGTGGTCATTTTTAGAAACTTTCAATGTTTTCTTATCTCGTTGTCATCAAGCCTGCGATGTCACCACATTGTCACATCAGATTTCAAGTTTGTTCCACCAATAGGTTTTTAAAAAGAGGCATATGATCAAAATCAGAGTTCACAGAGGTTTATAGTTACGTTTAATTATTATAGTGGAGGCTGTCAATGGTTTATCGCAGGCAACCTGTTGCTCCAGAGCCACATGCGGCTTTTTTATCCCGCCATTGTGGCTCTTTGGCTTTTAAGAAAAATTCTAACAATTTACTGTACATTTGTTTCAGTTAAAGTCCCACTCAAAATGTATGTTTTTCTATTGTAAAATCTGTAAAATCTGATTATGCTGTTTCATTTTTAAGACGTATTTCCTGCAGAGCAGCAGAACTTCATTAGAAACTCGCTTCTAAATTGTGGGTGGGACTGTTGGCATGGAAGTTAGCCTCTGCTAATTTCCCATCATCCCTTTGTTTAAACTCTCTTCTGTTAGCTTACACCCCCTCATATCCCCAAACTTAAATTAGCATAGCAAAAAAAAATGTTAAGGGATATATATGTCAGAGCTATCCTGCTGTACAGCTTTAAGACAGATCCCTGCGCAGACGAGGGAAATGAAGGTGATAATAGAACGGGAGAGTTTTGGGCGAAGTCGTTGTTGCCACCCGTTGATTGGCAGGAAGTGATGACAACACTAGAAAGCACCAGTATAGCGTTAAACTAGCATTTCTGTTTTCCTCTTTACTTGCTGCGTCACAAACCCGAGCTTTTTCAAACCGCAGGTTTTCATCTAGTCCATATCCTATGATAGAGTGTTAGCGCCACCAAAAAAAAAAGAAAAAAAATGTAATTTAATTATTTGTGCGATGCAAACTATTAATATTTCAGTTAAATGAGCAAAATTGTTCTTATATTGATGCACAAAAAGCACAATTCTGATCTTCTGTTGCACAACAATGTCTAGCTGCTGTTCAGAGGCAAAGTTCTGAAAATATGGATCTATATGTATAGACGAAAAAAACAAAAATTGAATTCCACCCCATAGTTGTCATACATATTTTCGATAGTGAAAAGAGATTAAAGATGAAGGCACACCAAAGTCATAGAAAATGCTACTTGATTTTCTTGTTATTTCAAATCTGTAAACTGTTAATCAGAATTTGTGAACCTGTTGCAGCAGATCTGTGTCTTCTTAGGGTGTATTTTATCAATAAAGGAAATTGTGCTGCTATCAAAAGTAAAATGTAAAATCATCAACATAATTTAATTATTCTAGATATTGAAAAGCTAAATTTCATAGATAAATAGCTTAATGCTAATACAAAATGTATTTTTCTAAATCGTAAAGTGGGACTTTGCAGCTCATGCTATGTTGTAGAAACGGGCTCAAATGGTTCTTTAAGATAAAAGTTGCAGACCTTAGTCCAAAGCCTGTCATTCAGTGCCCTCAGCAGACACGCTCCCAGCACACGCTCAGATGAAATGAGGCCAGCGGCAGAAGCCTGGGGATCTAAATCTGTCCTTCCAAGAGAAAATGACACGCCCTTCACAGGCTCCAATGAATTCACATCCTGGAGGGGTGTCTTCACTCTTTCAAGAATCCAGACGAAGGCGCTGAAAGGAGGTGCTCCAATCAGCTGGCAATGAGGCCAAACATAACCGTGACCTTTTTGTTAAATCCCTTTTGTTATATCAATGCAGCTTGGACAACAAAGATTCTCCTTGTAGTAATTTAGGGGTCTAGATGTGGAAGAACAGACACTTAAATGCTTTAATTAAATTGAAATAAATATATTAAAAATACTAACACAGCTTAGACATTACAAACTTGAAATAAAAATGATGCAGATTGACTAAAACTTGTGAATCTAAACTGGTATTTAATTACCAGAAACAGACTGTAGTCATGTGTGACAGACTATAACTAAAAACTTGGAGGAACAATGAGTGACAGAAACTGACTGGGCATAAAAAAAGCAAAGCGAGACAAACTAAAAAAAGATTACAATTTTCACAGCCGGCGCCTGCAGCTTCTCAAGCTGAAGAGCTTTCACAGTTACCTTAAACTTAATTTACTTGCATTTTTGTTTCATTATTTATTGAAAATGTTTCTAAAAACTATTTTTTGTGTGTATTTTTTATACTATGATGACATAACCTCATGTAATAGAATTATTTTAGCTTTATTTCAGAATTTGAAAGAGTTTCAGGATTAAAAACATACAAATAACAGAGTGATTTAACAGTTATTCTTGTGTTAAATCTAGTAATCACAGTCAAATGTAATGAAGTCCAAAGCTGGTATCTGTGTAACTAAATCATGTTGAAATGAACCAGAAAAAAATCAGAGCCGTGGAATGCTTGGCATCTATTTATCCAAAACAAGCAAAAAAGATGACGTCAAACTCTTTCTTATGTAAATCTAGATATAAATGTGCAAAAGTAGGATTGTAAACAGGATTTTGTTTATTATTGTTGCATTAAAACAAATTAATTGACTTGTTCTCATTGTCCTTCTAGATTTTGTACGACAGTCCCAAAGCGAGACGAGAAGTGGAGCTTCACTGGCGGGTTTCTGGGGGGCCGTACATCGTTCGCATTCTGAATCTCTATGAGAACATGCATCACGGGAAGAAGTGTCTGCTCATCATCATGGAGTGGTAAGACAAGTTGACACATCCTGGCCTTGATACTTTCAACTGTAACTTCCTCTTCTAAACCAGAGGGGACTTTCAATTTATTTATTTCATTTTTTTTTAAACCAGTAAAAAAAAAATTCGAAACTTTTCAGAAAAAAGTAGAAGTAAATTTGATATCAAATGTATTATCTTATCACTTTAAAGGCCCCAAAACAGTAAAATACAGCAAAACCTGGTACATTCTAATAACATAGGCAGTGATGAATCATGGTCTGACCTAACACTGAAGTCACAGTTCTGAGAATGGATGTTTTGAAATCATGTAATTATATACAGAAGGTCAAACATCTCGCAGAATAATAATAAGCAGGTTTCATTTGTGTGAATAATGCCACATGCACATGTAAGAATTGCACTTTTACTGGCAGTCAGTTTAAGTACAATTTTTAACTCTGATTTTTTATAAGAGACGTTCCTGTTCAAGTCTCAAAGAGCCACACAAAAAACAAAACAAAAAAAATCAACATGGAGCTTTATTATCATGATTGTTAAAATCCAGTATAGATTATGTCAACAAGGCCGATTTGTCTGAAAAAAATCTCCCTGTAAATGGGGAAACCAGAAGAAACGTCCAGCAGAATCTGTCTCAGTAATGGCGACCATCTGCTGGGGCTGTTTGGGGTCTGAGAGAACAGGACAGAGACAAACGTGAAAAGTACTGGAGCATCTGTTGTAAGAAAACTAGACAGCTTATTGCTTTTTATAATGAGTTAAAGGAAGCAGATCAGTGAAGATAT
>NC_050516.1:1242411-1245724 GCF_002922805.2 Oryzias melastigma | reverse complement strand
CTTCTACTGTTTGCTTCTTTCAGTTTCATGTAAAAGGGACGACTTAGTGGCCAAGCCTTTATTAGCAAACACAGAAGTCAGATGTGTGCCGTTGTTGATGATCAGGTTTCTGACTCGTCTTTGCAAATGAATTCTAAATCACTAAGATTTGGTGACTGTTGCTTGGTATCCGCCTGCTTTGAGATCATCAACTAACTCCTGCCGTGTTGTTTTAGTGAGATTTCTCACTGTTCTTATAGTCATTGAAACCCCACCAGGAGAGATCTTGTTTGAAGCCCCAGACCTATTGGTGGATTGATGATCGTGTATTTTGGCATAATTGCACCAACAATTGTCACCTTAACCCCCAGCTTCTAACTGATGGTTTTACAGTCTGGTCTTATGCGGTTCTATAATCTTCTCCCCTGAATCCACTAAAAGCTCTTCAGTCTTTCCCATGTTGGAGAGTTTGGAGTCTGACTGATTCTGTCGTTTTATGGCGATTGTCTATGGCCATGTATATTACTCTATTGTTATTCAATACATCTTATTATGTCCTGACCTAAATTCTACCCAGTAACTTAGCTGTTCTCAAAAACTAAATTAAACAATCATGAGCATCATGATGACTCAATATGCTTTGCAAATCCCAGCAAATCTTGATTCTGTGTAAATGATCTATTAAAATTGCCCTCTGTCTGTTATTATGAGTCTGACTGTCTTTTCTGTTTTCTGATTAGTTCAAACAGGTGTCTTCAATTCAGGTTGATTAAGAGAGTCTATGTGAACCAGAACTCTAAATGGATCAAATACTTTTTCCTCCATTGTGAAACTTATGTTTGGCTTAAATACATCTTTGTAATAACATCTTAAATCCCACTCCAATCTCAGTTTGTGAGTTTATAGGGCACTTTGTATTTTTTTTTGTACCTCATACATCTTTAAAGTCACATAGTTCTAACATGAACACATTTGTTTCTTTTAATAACTTACACTGTTTGTTGTTTTTTATTTTTATTTTTTTTTACGTCAGTGAAAGCTGTCTTTGCCGTTCTGTGGTGTGGTTAAAATGTTTATTTTCTTTTAGCATGGAGGGAGGAGAGCTGTTCAGCCGGATCCAAGCCAGAGGGGACCAGGCCTTCACTGAAAAAGGTGAGGACAGCCAGAGGGAAGGACTCACTAAACAGGAATAAGACATTTTTATAACACTGTAAAATAGAAAAAGAACAATAATCATAAGAAGAAAATCACTCAAAATTACTAAAATGATGTAAAGGAGTCTCATAATAAGATATAAAAATCTAGAAATTCCACAGACCCTCAAGAAGAAAGGAAACATTAACTGATAGAATTACTTAAAACGAACGTTATGCAACTCAATATGTTATTTTTGCTAGTTCTAAGCAAATGGTTTGTATTTTTTTAGATTTTAACTGTAGCTTATTTCGAATAAAGTTACAAAAAATGAATGTAAAATTGGAAATTACTCAACAAAATATGAAAAAATGAGGATACGATCTTCGTACCAGTTGGCTAATTCAATACAAACTTTATTTGTAAAGCACCTTTCGTGCAGCAACAACACAAAGTGCTTTACAGGTAAACAATTAAAAAAATAAAATGATAAAACACTCAGAATCCCCCTGAGGACAATAGAGTTCAAACATCTAAAAAGAGTAAAATACGGAAAAGGAAAAGCAGATATAAATAATAACCAATAAACCTTGATGGAACAATAAAAATACTCACAAAAAGAGATAAAATTGTTTAAATTTCAAATAAAATACGGTCCATCTTAATAGATCTTCATAATATCTAAACCCAGAACTTATTTTTAATATATAAATCTAGATTTTTCTCTCCAAGATGAATCCCAGTCTAATTTGTCAACATTTATTGAACTGTAAAATAATATTCTGAGACTTAAATCAAGTTTTACTATTGCAAAGAGTAGGAAGCAAAATGATTTTGACTCATTTTAATAATAAATTCAATATTTCTAGATCGAATTCTCAACTGTGCTTAATTTGAGAAAAGCTTGAAAAGGTAAAGATAAGTTAAAACAACTTAAAACATGACAAAATATCTTGGCTCTTTTCAAAACTTTAAAACTTTGCAAGTTTGCAAGATGTTGTAAGAGGAAGTGAAACAATGGAGCAGCAAACATTATGTTAACTACAACAAATCTGACAAATGTTTCTTTTATTTTGTGTTTTATAATATCCCAAAAAGTGAGTGTTTGTCTGCTTCCTCCAGAGGCATCAGGGATCATGAAGGACATTGGCACCGCCATTGAGTTTCTCCACAACATCAACATTGCACACAGGGATGTCAAGGTGCTCAGCACTCTAATCAAACATATTGTAGATGAGGTTTTTGATCGTAAAGTTTAATCCTCTCTTCTCCCGTGTCCCGGTGCAGCCAGAGAACCTGCTGTACACCACCAAACAGAAAAGCGCCGTCCTCAAACTGACAGACTTTGGTTTTGCCAAGGAGACGACCCTGCACAACCCTCTGCAGACGCCCTGTTACACACCCTACTACGTCGGTGAGCTGCTTTTTCTGTCCAGAAACAGGAGAGTTTTCATAATGTATTCAGTCATTTTTGCCCATTAATTTTGATTTTTTTTTTGTGTGTGTGATTTATTGTTAAGCTCCTGAGGTTTTAGGGCCGGAGAAATACGACAAGTCGTGCGACATGTGGTCTCTGGGTGTCATCATGTACATCCTGTAAGTACTGAAGTTTGTGTTTGATGCATTCTATCGAACGACAGAACGCATCAAAGGAAGTGTGGGTAAGATCTGTGCAGCGGCGGCCTCTGCCTCACCACACAGCTGTTTGTGCAGGTTGTGTGGGTTCCCTCCGTTTTACTCCAACACGGGCCAGGCCATCTCTCCGGGGATGAAGAGGAGGATCAGGATGGGCCAGTATGAGTTCCCCAATCCAGAATGGTCTGAGGTGTCACAAGAAGGTGAAAACATCCTGAACTGCTGTCCTTTTGCATGCACGCACCACAATATTGATTCAGTTGCTCTACAGCACAGAAATGACAAATAGGACAAACTTGTCTTTGTTTGCTGCTTACATGGTGACTCTTATCGAGCACACCAGATTTGCAGAGAGTGTTTTGTTTTTGTCAGCGGAGCACTTCAAAGCACAGAATTACTCACCTTTTCTAGGTTTATCTCTGCATCAGATCTCTGGTAACATTTAAACCAGGGTGCATTTCTGTAGGTTTCCATTCTACATCCGCCAAGAGAAACCATATAACCAATCAAAATAAAACTGTTGCTAAAAACGTCAAAAAACTTCTGTGTGATTTTAAGGAGTCAA
>NC_050516.1:1239723-1242395 GCF_002922805.2 Oryzias melastigma | reverse complement strand
TTCCCGCATTAAAAGAAGAAAAAAAAAAAGCTAAAGTAGAACTGTTTTAACTACCATTTCATCTCCAACTACTTCTCCAATTTCATTGTCCTTGTGATAGTGACAATAAAAGCTCATCTATCTATCAAACCACTAGGCCATGGCAGGAATTTTAAAGCACATTCCTAACATAACCACTATTTCTAAGCAGAACAGCGTTTTCAACGCACGTACGTGACCCCACAAAATGCTGCTAAAACTCAGAACACTGAAATCAACTTTAAAGTCTTCTGCGGGGAGTTGGGGGAGGACAAAAAGCCACCTGCTCTTTGATTGGACAGTTCGGTTTGTGGCCATCCAGTATGTATTAAGGCAGGGGCAGCAACTTCAGGAGTTCACATGCAGTTTTTTGCTTCACATCTGCAAAAAGATTGCTTGGGAAAAAATGTAGAAATTATTTCACAAATGCAAATAAACAATTTGCAAGCCTACTTTTTTTGGCAGATTTAGTTTGCGATATGATGAAACTTGATTTTTGTGCAAACATGCTACTGCGGTTGCAAATCTTTATTTTGAGCCCTTAAAACCAGACAAAAGAAGAAATACTGTCACAAAACATAATGTTTCGGTGTGAAGATTTTTCTAAAATCCGTCCACGCTATTAATACGGGTGGGTGCAGGGCATTCTGGGATAGCCGGATGAGTTCAGACTATGACATACTTTAGCTTCAGAGCAGTTAGGTAAAGCCTGACTTGTAACATTGGAAAAGGTTGTGGTTCACAAAAATGTCAGCCTGACTCAACTTTTACTAAATTTATTCTTGTGGCGTTAAGAGTCCCCTCTAAGATACTATAAATGTTTTAAGAATGAAGCTTTATTTGTCATGTGCAGACTCAACACAAGGTCAAAAATGCCATGAAATGCTTAGGATGATAAGAACCATTTGAGTCCCAAAAATAAGAGGTTATTCAGGACATGCATTTTAGTAGTACTTTGTAAGGATTAAAGGGGTAATAAATAAATAAATAAATAAAATACTACTACTAATAATAATAATAATAAGCCCTAGGCCTATCAAAGCTGAAAACAATTTCTCATGATAATGATATAATCTTTTTATCACTCTTTGATCTCTCCATGGTGGATCCTCGGCCAAACATAAAATAAGTCAGGGATACTGCTGACCCAGCCATGTCAACCGGCTGAGTCAGCAACTCTATGGTAATGACTACCTGACTAAAACTACCTAAAGAAAACAAATAAACAAAGCCAGCAAACTAAGACTACCAACCCCAAACTAAAATAACAAAACCCAGCAGTGTAAGACTGTTGAGGACAAAGAGGGGAAAAAGTACAAAAAAAAGAAGTATAAATAGCATTTTTTAAAGTAAGGATTACTTAATTAGCATTTATTTAATCCAGATGTATTAAATTTGATGGCTGAGGTGTACATAGATGATAAACTATGTAGGTTTTTACATACCTGTTGACCTAAAGAAGTCTTGTTTGCTCAATGCTTCCTCCAGAAAGAACCAATTTTATGTGCAAAGCAAAACTTGGGTTAAAAGTTTGATCTTTTTTTTAGTTAAAAGCACATATTATTTTACTGAGATGATCCTGTTTAGCACAGAACATCTTTTATTTTGAAAAGAAGTTAAAATAAAATTGAGAGATGCTAGGTTCTTTTCATATTTTTGCTTTTGTTTATACCAAAATTTAGAAATAATTCATATTCATTATGAAAAAAAGGTAATGAATTTTTCAAAGGCTAAAGTAAAACTTTACTGCTCCTTCTAGGTTATGATGAGTGGAAAACGAGCCCAAGTGGCTCTTTTACTGTCAAAGCTTGCCGACCCCTGACCTACTCTAACCACAAAATAAAGACAGATTACATCTCGGTTCAGGAAACAGAGAGGGATGCTACAGTATTTTCTTTGTTATCTCGTTATCATGACAAGACGAAACTTGTTTTCTAGTGATAACGAGATAGTAGATGTTATCACAAGAAAATGGTAAAAAAAAAAAAAAAACTAGGACAGGCCGTTTTCGGCCTCCGTACAAAACCTGCACAATAAATAAAATTTTAAAATTATCACAATGTCATCCTGTGAGATAAAAGACGACATAAACTGTGATAAATGATTACTTTAAATGTTTACACAAATGCTAAAACAATCTCATGCCAACTTGCAGTACTTAAGGAATCCAATGCAGCCCTTCACACTGTTGGCCAATCGAATGGAACCCTTTTCTGTGAGATGCCCACCTCCCACAGAAATGCTTCATGTGGCGTACAACTTAAGTTATGCTTACTTTTATTTAAAGAAAATTGTTGCCATGAAATGGAAATTATGCTGAAGTTGTTTTTTGTTTTACTGTTTAGTCATGTTCTGCAATTCATGGCATCATTGCAAAATTGATCATTAATATTGAACGCTGCAAGTTTTGCTCATATCATGCAGCCTTAACACATCATCCAGAGTGTATAAGTCATCATGTGTGAATTTTGTTATTTTATTTTAGATTCTAGTTCTAATCTTTAGCCATCCACTTGCATTTACAGAAGAATCAGAGTCTAAATTGTTTTTGAATCAGTTTGTATTGATCTTGAAATAGCTGCAATCATAGTTAAATTGTATGTAGTCCTGCACCATTTTGTGTTTTTGAGAAAATCTTCTTTAAAAGATTGATG
>NC_050516.1:1159764-1239593 GCF_002922805.2 Oryzias melastigma | reverse complement strand
AAGGTCTAACAGGACCAGAACAGTCTAACAGGACCAGAACAGATATTTATAGATTTTTTTTTTGTCCAAGTTTGTCCAAGATGTTTGCTTTTTGAACCTCAAACAAACTTTAAAGAATGTATTCTTTTAGCCTTTCTGTGCTATGTCTTGCTAATGTGCAACATTCTGTTTCAAAAAGGACTCTACTTAATTCAACGGAAAAAAAATTGGAAATAATTAAAGGCTTTATGATAGGGGTGTCAAACTCAATCACACAAGGGGCCAAAATCCAAAACACACTTTAGGTCGTGGGCCGAAAAAGATAAACGTTTGTTGAACACTCTAAAACAAATTTTTAAAACTTTAAAATGCTAACTTTTTAACATAATTATGAACTAGATATATAGCATTACCTGCAATAATTCTAGTGTGAATGCTGTAAGCTGAATTTGGGTGCTGAGGATGCTAGTGCTGATAGCTAAAGATGCTAAATTGATAGCTAAAAACACTGAAGCTGATAGATGAAAATGCTGAAGCTGATAGCCAGCTAAAATATTTACTTTAGCCCAAATTAGCCTAAAAAACTAAAATAAATAAATAAATAAAAAAACTTAGGATAGCCAAAACAGCTAGCGTGTAGCTGAAAAATAGCTAAACTTTAAAATAGCCTAAAAAAACAGAGAAAAAGCCTAAATTAGCCAAAACAGCAATTATGTAGCCTAAATATTCGCTAAACTTCAAAACAGGCTAAAAAAAAGCCTAAATTAGCCAAAACAGCTAGCATATAGCTAAAATATTAGTGAAACTCCATAGCAGCCAAAAAAAAATCTATAAATATCTATAAAAGCTAACAGAATGAGAGTTTTTAAATCTTTAAAAACATAATTTTTTAAACACAATTATATATAATAAAAAGGCAGGAATATTGTTCCAGAGTAAATCAACTTAAACCTTAAATAACTTGCAATATTTTACTCTCCATAAAAATGTATTTTGTCAAATTTATACTAGTTACAAATAAGCGCAAGATGACATCAGGCCATAAATAACAATAATATAAAATGATCCGGAGGGCCTGATCTGGCCCCCGGGCCTTGACTTTGACACATGTGCTCAAAGAGGTAAAAGATCATTTAATTTAGCACTATTGTCATAATGAAGTATTTAAAAGCCGTTTGGTTCTTTCCAGGTTTTAGCTACATTTTCTCAACTTATGCCAGCAATGATACCTTAACATTTTTTTTGCCTATGGATAGAAAATCTGATAATTGTCCCAAAAATTGCATTTCTAGCCTTCAGTGGAATTAAAGGAGACTCCTATTGAAAGAGGAACTACACGTATTCAAAAGTCCCTGTTTCCTGTTTAAGGCAGCAGTTTTTAACATGATCTCAACGATCGCAGAGTTTCTGGCTACCTGGAGTCCATTAATGAAATGTCAGTGTTTAGAAAATGTTGAATCATTTGTCAAACTGCAAGTCAGCTTTTGTTAAACAGACTGCATGTTTTCAAAGTTATTTACGCAGTGATGCAGCTATGACATTCTTTCCAAACCTTCAGCCACACAAGAAACCACAAGTCTGCAAACTGTTTAAATTTACCGTCTGGCCCAGAAAAAACACTCTACTTTACCTCTTCAGACCAAACATTACTGACGTTATCAATCATCTGGTCAGATTAGATCTGATTCTACTTCAAAGTATCTCTGTATTAGTTTGAAAGGCAAGATTATAGGTCAACACTTGGTGGAAAACTGATCTAAAGTCTGATTGTTTCACTCGGTCTGTGCCGTTTATGAGATGTTTCCATCTTTATGTTTTGTTGACACTAACATTGTTTTTTTTTTTTTGCTTTCAGCAAAAGATTTGATCCACCAGTTACTGAAAACGGACCCCAGTGAGCGGATGACCATCACGCAGTTTATGAACCACCCCTGGATCAATGCAAGTTTTTATTTTTAGGCTCATTTCCTGTCTGTCTGTGTCTTCTGTTTTCATCATCAGTGTTTTTATTTCCTTCCACCTCTACAGCAGTCCATGATGGTTCCCTCCACTCCGCTACACACCACCCGGGTCCTGACGGAGGACCGAGAGATGTGGGAGGATGTGAAGGTCAGAAACTCGGCGGTGCTCACGTGCTCTGATGACGGGTTTCTGTTGCATTTACTTTTTTTGTTTTAACCAGTAGTGGACTTAGCAGTTTGGGGGTGAACAATAAGATGAGCCCCTAAGGAGCGGTTGTAGTAATCATTTCTTTTTTAACATTTTTAATTTCCTTAATTTGTCAGGTTTCATTAAAGAAGGCAAATAAACACAAAAATACTTTAATGAAAGAAAAAGAGTCTAAGGCCCGATCGGAATTCTCCCCTTCTCCCTTAGCCCTTTCTCTTCATTTATCCCTCCATGTTTGCTCCAAATGGAGAATTGAAAAACATTTATAAGAATAAAGTTGTATAATTATTAGAAAAAGAAGTCCAAATTTTATTAGAATAAAGTCGCAAAATCATTAGCAAAAAGTCAACATTTATGAGAAAAAAGTAGTTTTGTCTGCTTTTCTGCAGTTTTGGAAACAAATCAGCACATCTTTTGCCTTTTCCTTTTAATAGCTTTAACACTTTTCCATCTTTTTTTTCAAACTTTTGGAAGAATCTCTCTCTGCTATCTAACTTGTTGACGGAATAGTCCATTGATGCAGATTGACAGGAGGATGAAACATTTTCACATGAGTACTCCTATGCCATTTCAATGATTTTTCTTTTATTATGACATGGTCAAATACTGTATTGATGGCCATAAAAATAGTTTTAAAGATATTTAGAAATAGAAAAGGTCTTTTTTTGAAATTTTAGATCTTTAGCTTGGGGCCCCAAAAGTGTCAGGGGCCCCAGGCAGCTGCTTACCTTTAAATAATGGTAAGTTTGTCCCTGCTCTAACCTGTAAACTTTCAGCTGCTGCAACTCAGCTGATGAATCAACTTTTAGTCTGGAAAAATGTCAAAATCTGGACTTTTTGTTTCAAATATCACATGTAGTTGCGAGGGTTTTTTTCTAACTTTGAGAAGTATTTATGTAAGTTTGTGTAGTTCTTCTTATTTTTATTAGAAAATAATCTATATTAACAACATGCATCTATTTCTCTAGGTTGCTGTTTTTATAGGATTAAACTGAAAAATAAATTGAAATCAAACAATTGAGCAGCAGATATTCTTCCGTCTTGATCACTTCCTTGAAACAGAAACTATTGAAAAGTTCAGCTTTGCAAACATACAACTGAGGTCATTTCCATTATTGCCTTGAAGTTTGAAGTTTTGCCAAACTAGGGCTGGTCCCATTTCATCATATTTGAGGCTGTTATCCTGCAAAGGCTGATCAAACATTTTAGTTCAGTTTTGGTTCATTGACTACTAAAAATCTGAACAAAAAACAGAAATTAGCCGATGCAATTCATTTACGTTTTTTGTTTTGTTTGCTTTAATATTTGTTATAGTTTTTCTTTATCGATCTGGGTCTAGAAGCTCTGTAGTTACAAGGATACCATTTCCTAGGATTTTCTTTGAGGAAAATTTTGTTTCATTAAGTAAAAAGAAAAGAAAGTTAGTAGTTGTTAATCTCGTGCAGTTTTTGCCCAGTTTTCAACCCCTATATGTTCAATTGTTTTTATTCTTGTCTTTACTACTAATTCACAAAGACTGCTAAAGTTCCCAGACTGTTGTTTTTTTCCCAAAATGTTAGAATTTCATTTTTTTTCTTTTTTGCATCTTTTTTAAACAGTGGAAAGCAAGTCTGATTGAATAGAAAACGGAATTTCATGTTTTGTTTTGTTGTGCTGTAAATAAGCATCCATTCCACTATCATTGTCTTGATGTTCCCTCATTCGCCACCAGAGGGCAGCAATACTTAGAGTTTCATTCATGCTGGTCATTTCTAATAAACTCTATGAGAAATATAAACTTAAGATCAACCGTATTAATCCCCATAGGGAAATTCAGTTGTAGTAGCAGCACAATAAAATAAATACAAACAATTTGGGGAAGAAAACTCTTACACACACGTAAACACATAGCAGCAGACCAATGAACATAAAATAAAATAAAATAAAATAAACGGTTAGTTTACTTGAAAGCTTGAAGAGCACCTGAGATGATGCATTAGTGTGAGTTTTTTTAGCACAGCTCTGACAGTTACAGTGGAGTCTGATGGCAGACGGCAGGATTGACTTCCTGTACTGTTCCTAAGACCAGCGGGGTTTCAGGAGTCTCCTGCTGAAGCTGATTCTCAGTTTGTCCTCAGTTTTTATAGAGAGGTATTGTCCATGATGGTCAGCAGTTTAGCCAGCATTGTGTCCCTCGCCACTTCCTTCAGGGTGGGAAGCTAAAAATCTACAGACCAGACAAACAAAAATGTCAGCTTTGATGCCAGCACACCACAACAAAAAAAGATGGTGCTCGCCATGACAGGCAGACTGGTAAAACATGTGGAGTATCATGTAGAAAACATTCAAGGACCTGAGTTTTAATATTTTTTTTAATTAAAAATTATGTTAAATTGACAATTTAGAATTGAACAAGAGGTTTCAATCTTTACTCATTAAAAAAAGGTGCTGCATTTTTTTCTTACTAAGCCTTTAATGTTTTGTTTTTATGTGTTCAGTTAAAATGTAAAATGTGTGTTTTCCAAATTTCAGTTTTTCTGAATTAAGAAATTTAAAAAAGTATATGTGTGTGACTTTTGCTTTTAGGCATTTGACCCCTAATTGAGGGGTGAAGCTTTAAATATCAGACCATTTAGACAAACTGAAAACTTCACACTCCCGTTATTATTTACGTGGTTTCAAAAACACTTGATAAAGCGTGCGTGAGAGATTTTGTTCATAATGTGACCTTAGGCTGAGTATATAAGTGGTGAGCCATCCAAAGGCTCTCGTCTCCTCATACATGTCTTAGAAAACCAGATTTTACTCTGATAAATTCAACAACTGGAATATGTTGTTAAATGAAAACCTAAAATTAAAAATTCATAAATGTTTGTCAACTTTGGATTCACAGATTTCTGCTCCAACAGAAAAAAGAGAGGATACTTCTAAGAAGAAAAAAATAATGATTTTATATTTATATCTATATGCATAACTTTACTATCTAAAATCCCGCCCCTCATACGACCACAAAAAAAACAAAAAACTAAATTTGAAGACCAAAAAACTGCTAAAGAAAAGAAAAAACAAAAACTGAAAGATGCAAATGTCCGAAATGATAAAACTTACAGAATAAAACTTTTAATTTGAACAATGCTTTCAAAATAAAGCATTATGTAATGTTTTTATTTTATTTTTTCCAAGGTTAAAAGTTGACTTTTTAACTTTAAACTCCCAATTATTCCTCTTTTAAATATTTGTTTTTAAATGAACAAATATCAAGGAGCTGATTTAGCTCCATATCTTTTTGACCTAAACACAGACACAATAACCGTGTTTGTTCGCACACAGTCTCATTTATGTTCCTTCCACAGTATTTTACAATATATCTCTGTTGTGCAATGACCTTAGTTGCCATAAACAATGAGTAGAATTATGCATTCCTTCACAACGCAACACAACTGAAAGTACAAGTTGGAAGTGATAAGGTATGAGGGGGCTTTTCTCCAAAACGATATCTGCACAATGTGCAGCTCGCTTCTGCAACAGCTCTGCTGCATTGCATAAATCTGTCGCAAAAAAAGGACTCAATCTTTCTGCAAACTCTGGATGAATGCTTGACATATGAACAAAATGTCAACTTCTTCTGTTCAGCGGCTATGTCCAGACTCCCTCGCTACTCCCTAACTACTAAAAAACTAGTGCCCTGGATTTTTAAAAGCAATTCGGACACCATGTTCAGTTCTTTTTAGTCTAAACGGCGAACATGACGTCACCATTTTCACAAAGTTACAATCTAATCAATAAAAATGTTTTACGACGTCCACTGATGATGAAATGTGAATGATTTATTAATAAATTAAATATTTTTTTTGCAAAAATTCTTCAAACGCAATGCATTGTGGTCTATATTTGCTAATATAGTAAGCATTGATGCACACTGGTTTTTTGCAAAGACTTCTGGGAAATTTCTAGGCCACTCGATTTTGGAATTGTAGATTCGGACACCACTACAAATGGCAAATGCACTATATATTGCACTATGTAGTGAATAGTGAAGGAATTCAGACATAGCCAGCTTCCTCTTCTTCTTCTCTGACCAAAACTAGAGGGTTCAGTGAGGAGAAACTCTGTATGGACCATAGCTGACACCCGAGAAAACATGCCAGAGGCCCGTTTTGAATGTGCTTCTCTCCAGTTCAGTCGCAGCTGGACCTTTCACCCTGCTCATAAATACATATCTACACTCTGTCCACCTTCTGAGTTGTCCAAAGCTTTGCAGTGAGATGACGGAAGTGATCCAATTAAAAAAAAAGGCAAAAATAATACCAAAAACTTGTAATCATTTGTTTAATGTTAGCAATATGTGTGTTTACATTCACAAGTATTCCAAGGTTTCATTGCTGCCATTTTTGCTCATTAAAAACGTCTATAAACACTCAAATATAAACAAAACAAACACGACAGGGACAGTAAATGACTCATATTTTCTCCTGTTGCCAGGAAACTGTTCCTGGCAGAAAATCCTCAATAAAACTACCAAATATTTGTGTGGATTACAGGAGCCAGATAAAACTCTCATTACTGTTGGGTTGTTAATAACTGAGGTATATTACACAGGCTGTACTGAAATAATCACAATAGAATCCATGTGGTCTTGTAAAAACACGTTCCAAATATGTAACAGACGTGCCTCACTGCTATGAATCATTCATTGTCGAACAAGACACACTACATCCGATCCTCTGTCTCGTCTTTCACAGGAGGAGATGACCAGCGCTCTAGCCACCATGCGCGTGGACTACGATCAGGTGAAGATCAAGGATCTCGATACGTCCAGCAACCCTCTGCTCAACAAGAGGCGCAAGAAGGCCGCCGGCGCCGCGGGATCCAAGAGTAGCTCGACGGTCTGTCAGAGTCAGTAAAACCAGGAGGAAGTCAAATGTGCTGACCGGAGCAGAGTGGCTGAGAATAAAGAGTTGTTTGTGGATACGAGCTGTTGTGATTTGATAGAAACTGGACTTGAAGAAATAACATGCAGGCACATCTGTATCTGCTGCATAAATGAGCATTTTCTGCTAAAAAAGCAGTTTTTGCTCACCTTTTTAAGTGTCTGTTTGCAGACTTGAAGCTTTTGTAGTTGTACTGTTTTGATTTTTAAATGCTGGATTGCCTTTTTTTAAGGTCTCCTGCTGGACACTGACGAAGGATCCTGATGTGAAACACCTGTACCGTCTTAAATCTGTTCTGTTTTCTGCTGGCTTTTTGTTCTTGAATTGTTTCTTGTGGATGTTAATAAATTGTAGCTTCCAGCCTTTTCTTTTTCTTCCCTAAAGCAACTTCAAAGGGAAGGTTTTCACCGAGCGTCACTTCTGCAGATTTCTCTGTTGACCTTAAATGGAGCAAAAACAAAGGCACCCACTTCCTGTCAGCCCTCGAAGCCTTTAAGTAAACGTTTATGAAGAAACACTTGGCTGAGCTAAAGCGGAACAATTGTGACACTTTACTTGAGAAAATGTTTGCGGCGTCTGAGTTAGACACATCCAGTAAACGGTTGCACCATTTTCCAATCAGAAAAATGTACGAGCAAAAGGAGAAAAATAATGTGCTGAAACCTCTTTTGTTGAGTGTCTTCTCCATGTGCACCCACCAGTGCCAAATTAAACAAAAAAAGTGAAGCAACATCTTGTAGTGCGGTGGTTTTTTGTGGACAGCAGGACTGCTGCCTCTGTAATCTGTTTTGCTGATATAAATAGCAGCGAAGATACACTATGTGACCTACCATTCATCTCTGAAAGGTCAACATTTTTATGTCTAGATTAGATGAGAAGAACCTTTCACCCACTTTAACCACATGGTCTGAGAGTATTTAGGTTGAGAGATCATTCACGTTACTTGGCATTGCTGCTGGAAACACAGTAATGTTGGTGTAAATGGCTTCCCTGCTGCTCTGTTTTATTGAAAACAAAGAAAGGTTCAAGTGTTTCTGAGTTTGACGGAAAACAGTGAAGTGTGTCACCACGAGACACACTTCACTGTATTGTGTGTATTTAGACATTGTGTTGATAACAGTACAAGTATCCTTAAAGTCCCACTCCAAACATATTTTGATCTATTTTAAAAACGTTCCCAGTTGTCTTTTAATTGTCTTTATGCTGTTTTTAGCTAAAATCATCGTTTTCTAGAGCATAGTTTCTGCAGAGCGGCAGGAGTTCAGTAGAAATTTACCTCTGAGTTGTGGGCGGGACCGTTGGCGCAGAGTAAGCCTGCCACTCATTTCCCATCATCCCTTTGTTTACACTCTCTCCAACACTCACAACCCAACACATTCTCAGTCATCACATATTGACCTTTGGCAAAGGACCCCTCCGTGTCATTTTTGACGTTTTGGGTGTCCCCAGCTCGTCGTTCTTTGATGTGCTGGCTGTTGGTAAAATCAAGGGTTTGCGACCTTTGGAACCCAGTACCGGAAGCGGACCGGTCTTCGGGATGCATGCAGTACCGGTACCATAACCCGGCACTGGTCCTCGAGATGTGTTTAATACTGGTACCCTAACCTGGCACTGTACGTGGTACCTGATGTGGAACCAGACCAGAACTGGTACCAGATGTGGCTCTGAGCGCAAATAAAAACACAAAAAACAACATTTTCATTAGAGTGGATGTTTAAAGGACCTATACCATGATTTTTGTAACCCTTGGGTTATCCTAGGTATGTTGGCATTGGAAGTGGGGTCATCTGGACCCCACGAGAACTTTCAATGGTTTTTGATTTTCACTGGTGTCCGTGGCAGACATGAAATCCTGTCCACCTTCAGCCACATTTGTCATGAGAGGGCTAATACGTCACTGTAAGGCTTGGGTCATCTGGTCCCCATAAGATAGCACAAGGGTAAACTATCTATATATATAATCATATTTTACCTTTGGGACACTAAAGAACAAATTATTTATGAAATATTTGTCATTTTTCTTTTTCTACCTGAAAGTAAGACATCTTTAAGGCATCGCCTTTTGCTCCTTGTGAGTGAAGGCCCATTTCATGACGTCATCCTATAGCCGCCTCAGCAGTGTCTCTGTGCTTCATCAACATTTTTTTGCAAAGATGGATGAACATGTTATGTATCGGCCTTTAGTAGCCCCGGCGTTCACAGACAGAATAGTGGGTTCATTTTGTGGCGAAATTCGGTCAAGAAATGCAAACACCAGATGAACATTTCAGGATTTATTAAAATGATGGGAACCTTGTATTATGTTCTGATTAACACTGGCTGTGAACGTTTCTGTTCTCTTTGAAGCTTCAATCTCTGTATCAAAAATCCTCTTTGTTTTCATGTGAAACATTTTCCTGGGGACATGCCCACATTTCCTTCTTTCAGTGTTCAAACCAGTTCTTTCTCCAGCCTTTTTATCTGATTGCACCATTCTCTGATACATTTAGGATCCACCTTAAATGTTGTGCAGATTCCTCAACAGGATCTTCTTTGGCGTATGCCACCGCATGAAGTTTAAACGCTAAACTGAATAAGCCTTTCATGACCATCGCTACACAAATAACACAACTGTGCACGAGTCGGAGAAGCTCACAAAGCTAGCTAATCATAGTTAGCTTTGTGGAGAAAGTGTGTGTTTGTGTTATCCTGGTGGAGCTGGCAGCGCAGACTCTTCCTGGAAGGAGCTCTTCTCAATTGTATATTTCAGAAGTCCCCAAACTTTTTCTTTTGAGGGCCACATAACTGTTTCCTTCTCTGATGTGGGGCTGGAGTCAGTTTGTGAGCTAACATAAAAAGTGTAACGATCACAGGGTGTGTTTAAACGTAAACATTTATGGTTTTCCAGAAAGCCACACATAGACAAATTTTAAATAATTAATTTCTGTAATCTTTACAAGAAAGATAATGTTTTAAATGTTTTAAACGTTTTAAAATTAAATCTATAATGAGACTATCTTCTCTTGTCAGTTCAGACTGCAGAAGGGTGGAGGTTACATTCGATTTGGGTCTCGATCGGCCAGATTGAGAAAAAAATAAATTATGCATTTCAGATAGTGTATGTGGGCCAAGAAAAATGTGAAGGTCGTAGTTTGGGGACCCCTGGTCGAAATCACCTTGTGGAAACATGTTCGGTTTTGTGGGAGGGGAGGGGCTGGTGCTCAGAGCATAAGTTTTGAGAGGATTTCTCAGAAATGCGTGAATGGATCAAAATAGCGCTTTGGGGTTCTTTATAGTGAGGAATGAACATTACAAAACACTTAAAAGCTCAAAAAGTTGATCTTTCATGGTGTAGGCCCTTTAATAAGTCAATTCCACGTAAAGTGTTGGGTTTGTTTTGCCTTTAACTAAATATGCTAGCATATGCATTTAGATTAGTGATCATAAAACTATCCGTCTGTTTTCTTACTGCAAGTTGGCTTAATTTAAAAGGACAATCTAATCTAAACCAGCAAATATTTGTGTCTGAGAAGCCCAGATGTCAAAAGATGACTTAAGTGAACCATTTTCAAGCCAGATTATTGAGAAGAAGCTCAGCCACACCAGCTGAAGGGTGAACACGCCATGCCTGAGGCTCAGAGAAAGGTGGACGTGCTGAGAGTCAACTGGGTGGAGCTGATCACTTTGGCCTTTCGGGAGGAATGTGTGTGGAGGGCCGGTGGGGATCTGTGACCTGTAAATGTGACTTGTCCTCTGAGTTTGTCTGAGTTGTCTGTGCTCCTCCCCCCTCTCTCTTTCTGTTTGGTTCTGCCCCCCTGCTGCGCCGAAATGCAATCTTTGATTGTGTGCTTGAGCATTTTACATCACAGATTTGTGATAACAGCAACACTTGGTGACAAGCTTTCGTCATTATCAGGGGGCTCTGGTGACAGAAAGACTACGTCTTCTGAAGAAGCCTGAAGCTCTCACAGACGGTCACCGGGACGCTTGTGTTATCTTGAGAAGGCCACCAGCATGTCTGTGTGATGTCATGACACCGTTCTGTGTTGCACATCATAGAAGGAGGGCAGAGATACTGCCGCCAAACTTTAGAGATCACTATGTACTGTTGGCACAACCAAAAAACAAGTTCTTCAAGCTTAACTGCACCGCGTGACTTTGATTTATTGTCTGTGTTTATACAGAACCCACAACTGCTTATATAATCATGTGTGCAGAGGGGGAGCGGTCGACCTCTGATTAGAAGATCGCTGGTTTGGTTCCCACCCTGTTCGCCCATGTGTCAGTGTCCACACATTGTTCCTGGTGGTTTTAGGTTGGCAACATTGTTTGGCAGCAGAGCCACCATCAAGGTGTGAATGTGTGTGAAAATGAGTGACTTTCCCTCTCCTACGATCTGTGGGGGATTGGGATCAGGGGTGTAGTTGTGTTCTGGTTTTCATGTTTACCTTCTGTTGTCTTCTTCATTCTCCCACCTGGTTCTCCTTCCTCTTAATGGGTCCACCTATGCTCGATTGTCAAGCCCTCCTATCTTAGTCTGCGTTCTCCTGCCACCCGCTTCTAGGTCGTCTTGTGAGCTTTACAAGTATCATGTGCCTTCTAGATTCTTTTGGAGCTGAAATAAACAAGGACTTGTTATTGAGACTTTTCTGTGTCCGGCGTTCGTGTCCACGTCCAGATCCTGACACCATCTTTTGATCTATTTTTTGTTATATGATTGTGCTGTTATCAGAAAACCTGTGTCGTTTTCTAGGAGTGTATTCAGACTGGAAAACTCTCTTGGTCTGGGCCCAGTATGCTTTATTTGGTCTGGACTGCATCCTGAACCTTCCGTTTGGTCTGTGTTCAGACTGGACTTTTCTGTTTTGAACCAAAGCTTCTAAATGAAACCAGTTTCAGAGTTTTTTAGTCATTGGCCAGGAATTACAGGGTTGGCGCAAAACAAAAAGAGAATAATCTACGCTTTGCACGGGATAGTTCACATATTCAAACTTTACATTTCACTGACCAGTTTGAATGTCTTTATCCACTTTATCTCCTTTGGTATGCGGAAAAGCGTTCTTCAAGACAGTTACTAAGGAGACGATGGCTAAGAAGGTGCACTGATAAGTGTTTATGATACATAGGTTGTCAAGAGAACAATAGGTATCACTTTAAAAGTTCTTTTAATGATCCAGAAATCATCTGACCAAATTTCAATGAGTTGTTGTGTCTAATTGTTGCTTCATGTTTGTCTGTGGCTTTTGGCTACGGTGGTCATTTTAATCCAGTTGTTCCACTTTGAGCACGGAGCCTATTCAGACTGAGGAAACTCAGAGCTCAGTCCAATTGGAAAGGAACCAAGATGACCTTGAAGAACAGGTCTGAGCAGCGTGGTACCTGCATCCCCTTATTTCCTCTCCGTCTTTCTTTCTTGCTTATATTTCATCCCCCACGGTTTTTTTTCTTCTTTCCTTTTCTTCCCCCCACACTTTTCCTCTCTCTTCCCTCTGTCAAAAAAAAGTAGCAAATACTCATGTATAAAACATAAAATGTAATAAATAAAAAATTATGATAAACAAAAGGGGTGTATACAAATACGCAGCCTTTTTTATTATAAGATCCATAACCCCAACGGTAAAAGTCAAATCTCAGCTCCTATCTGTTTGCTTAGCTGTTGGACAGGACAAGTTAGGGGGAAAAAAAATAAAAAATAAAAGGAAAATGGGTCTGAGAGCAGTTCCTGGTCCAGGACCAGGGTACGCTTTGGTGTATTCTGATTGAAAACTTGTTCCGGATTATCGGAGGAAACAAACTCTGGTTCGCTTTAAGCAAACCAAAAGTGTCCAATCTGACATAGTTTCTGCAAAGCAGCAGGAGCTCATCAGAAACTCGACTCTGAATTGTGGGCGCGACGGTTCACTAAAAAAAATAATTTTGGCTGTTCTTACTTTATTGAAGTGCATTTTGTTATTTCTATTTAAATACTTTAAATTTTCATGCATTTTTACAATGGTTGTGTAAATATTACTAAAAACATTCAATATTTTGCATTACTCAGCGCTTTAGGCAAGGGATTATGCAATGCCCTTTGGTAGAAAATGAAGAATATTTATCCCTCAGTGTGTCAATGTGGTTGACGCTTGACGCAAGGTAAATCTAAAGATTTTTTTTTTTTGAGTGTAAGCCTGTGCTCATTTCCCATCATCTTGTTATTTACACTCTCCCTCTAGCCCCTTAACATTACTGGTGCAACAAAAAAGGTGTGCAATATTGGGGTTATCCATACAGTTCTGAGCCAGATACCATTCGGATGAGGAAGACGTTCATGGATCTATAGTAGTCTGCAAGTGAATGCAAGTTTGTATGTAGCCTGTCGATTGTATTTTTTATTTTATTTATTTATTTTTTACAAACGAAACAGAAATACCCTGAAATTTTGAGCTTAATTTTATTTTCCTCCATCATCATAACATGTTACGAACACAATTTTCATCACAGTGGGTCGTGGATGGATGGGAGGGGGCAGAAGACAGGTACCCTGCCACCTCCATCTCTGTTCAAGCCCTCCTCTCGGTGTTAAGCTCTTTCTCCCCCCCTCTCTCTCTGACACGCGCGCGCTCACGCACGTAGGGGGTGTGTGCTGTGAGCATCTCTGCTGCTGGAATCACGTACACACACCGCCAGGCTCCATCCGACAGGCGCCCACGATGAGAGGCTGCTCCAGCCGAACCAAGCAGAACCAGGGCAAGGCGGGTAAGCGGGCGGCTTCCTGACACGTCTACGCGCGTTCGGGGCTCTGCGTTTGTTGCGTGGGGAGAGAAGGAGGCAGGTCGTGTGCAGCTTCTCGAAGACGTAAACAGGAGCAGCGCTGTCACCTTTCCCCTACATAGCAGCAGTCCTCTGGGTTTGGACCGAACTGCGTCTTTCGGCTGCGCGCGAGGACGCAGGCGAGGCTCGTCTGCGCTGCAGTCCAAAAATCGTGACTATTTCTAGAGCAAAAACATGTTAAAAAGCAACATTCGAGGAGGCGGGTTATTAGACTGTTATTGTTGTGATGATCCACGCGCGCGTCATTGGACACGCTGCAGGCGCTGCTGCGCGCGCTGGTGCCACCAGCGGAGCAGCTGCTGGGCCCAAACTTCGGGCCGATTCTCTGCTACAAACGGCAAATTCTGGTTTAGTGCGAGTGATGTTATGGTTCTATATTGGGAAGTGACTTGTCCAGGCTAAAGGCTGCTAGCTGCAATCAGAGCCTGGCAGCTGCAGCAGTAGCAGCAGGAGGAGGAGCTGAGCGCTGCTTCCTGTTCTTGCTCTGGTGTAAAGTATGTGAGACCCTCCATGCAGCCTCTCTCAGGCATCAGCCTCCACACATTCTCTGCCTCAGTGCTGGACTTGAATGTTACTGTCAAATGTCAAACATGCTCTTATGCCGTGCATCAGCTGAAAATCTAAAAATAGACTCTCTACATTTGTTTCTTTCCGTTTCCTGTTGGACCTGATGAACTTGACACATATTAAAACATCAGGGAGGGAGTTTGAGGGCAGGAGCTGCTTAATTAGAACATCTTCATTTAGACCCCGAGTCTCCACCGGGACTGACTCTGAGTCTAATTTGATCAACACACAGAGGATAAACAGGAGAACAGAACCTGAAAACCAGTGTTTCAAAAACATCTGGACAGTACGATTCTACTTAGATGCATAAGGCTTGTAAAAAGAATCTTGCCCTCATAAAGCTCATACTTTTCAATTTTTACTGACTGTGTTTGCTGACTGGTGTTCTTGAGTGCATTGTTCTGACTGGTAATGTTCACCCAAAGTTGGCCGTGTGAAATCCTCGGACATAAATTGATAAATGGACTTTAAATTCAAGAACCCAACAACATAATGTAATGTATTACACAATCATTAGTGTGTACGTTCTCAGTTGGATTATAATACCCATATTTTAAGAATAAATGACATTAAATCACATGTCAGGCATAAAACTATTAAATTTAGGGTGGCTGCACTTGACTGTCTGAAGGTGCCTGTCTTCTAATCACCCCTTTTTTCAGCACACTAGGTTGTTGTTACCATCATATTCTCTTATTATTATTTTTAAATCATGTTGCAATGCTTGCGAACCGCTTTAATTGAATTGTGCCTGGAGGGGCTATATGTTCCTTGTTCACGGTGTAACCTGCCTTTGCCCAGGAGTGGCCGTGTTAGGCTCCCACGGCACTGTGACCCCGAAAGGGAAAAGGCGGTTTTGAACAATTCTCTCTCTCTCTCTCTCTCTCTCTCTCTCTCTCTATATATATATATATATATATATATATATATATATTCCCTCAAAAAAATAATTTGAGGACACAAAGTAACCTTTTGTATGCACAAACTGGCATTTTGGTTGGCACAAAATATTATTTTGTTACCACAAATTAATATAATGTACTACAAATTTGTATTCTGTGCACACAAGTAGTATTTTGTGCACACAAATGTGTATTTTTTTTATTAATATTTGAGTATAATGCATTCCTACTACTAATTTGTGACCACCAAACACTAATTTGTGACCACAATGCTAAATATTGTCCGCCAAATGTTATTTTTTGCACAGAATTACTTATTTTTGTGCCCGAATTGTTACTTTGAGAAAAAGTTTATTTGTTTTAGGGGGGTGGGAGTGCACACAAATTAGTATTTTAGTAAATTTTAGTAAATCAATTTCTACTACTTATTTGTGACAACAATACTAAAATCAAATGTTAATTTGTGCCCTCAATTACTTATTTGTGTGCACAAATTGTTACTTTGAGGAGAAATGTTTTATTTATTTATTTTTGTGCGTTTTGTGCTCACAAATAAGTATTTTGTGGGCACAAATTAGTGTTTTAGTATAACTGATTTCTACTACTACTTTGTGTCCACAATGCTAAATAGTGGCTGCCAAAAGTTAATTTGAACACCCAAATCACTATTTTGGGTGCACAAATAGGAAATGTTAGGAAATTGTTTTCATTATTTTTTTGTTTTGCTTTTTATGTCATCTCTAGGGATCTGCATATTCTGCTGACTGTTAAGTTTTCCTAAAAGTCATTAGCACACTCACTCTGCAGGATAGAGTAAATGCTGTCACCTTGTGGACAAAGAGTGAAAATGTTGCTAAAGTCATCAAAACCCTGGTAAAAATAAAAAACTTCTTCAATTTACTGCAGTAGAAAAAAAGTATAACTTCATAAATGGTTATAGGAAGGGATGAGTTTCTTAAAAGACAGAAAAGAAAGTAATAAAAGAGATCTTCAAAAACAGCAAACTTCATGTAATTTCCGTCATCTTCAGAGTGAGTGGGGATTTGTTTCTCTTATCTTTTTACGAGACTTGTTAGTTCATACTCTGGTGTCAAAACACAGAAGGCTTTTAGGAGAAATGTGCTTAAAGGGTGCTTTTGAGTGACCTCTTAGGTGTCAGAAATGCCACAACTTTGCTTGCAGGTCATGTGCTTCATTTATAAAATTAAATAAATGCTTCAATTTAAAAAAAAAAGAAACTAAATCAAAGTGTCTGATTCTTAATGCAACCTCAAATTTATTCAACCCTTCAATGGAATGTGTCCGTAGTGTTTTTTAAACTGTTCAGCTTAGTTCTTATATGCTCACTTTCCTTACAGTTAAATGAGTTTTCCTGTTACTGTGACCCTTTTTGTAGCTTTCATGACTAACTTTGATGTCTATGTTCAGAACTTCAGAAATCTTTTTTTTTTTTTACTTAAGAACTACTTATAGTGTTTTTCTCTCTGTGTGTTGTCATATTTTAATCACCACATCAATTGCTAAAAAACTCTAGTTGCTTGAGATATTTGATAAACTTCCTTTTATGCACATCATCTTGCAAATCTGTGCTCCATTTTTGGGAATTATGTTCAGATGGTTAGATAACTAAGACCTGAGTGATCACTGGAATTTAGATGTTTTAAATAACATTATTATGTTAAGCATTTTAAGCTATCTAAATGTATTCTTGTATCCGGCAAACAAAGTTGCACATTTCATCCGTGGATTTAAATTCCATCTAGCTCTGATCATTTTTTTTTTTGCCAAATATTAGTTTGGCAATTGAATTCATACCTCAGAACCCTTATAAGTTCATATTTTTTCCAATCCTGGTTCTATTGTCCCATTAATTGATTCCTTTATTCTGATGCTTGTGCCCATTAGGTTTCTGCAAACTGAACTGAGGGTGTTAAGCAGCTAGTTAAGCATCTGGATTGAGAAACTTAGTCATCTTTAGAAAGTTGATGCTTCTCAATTGTGGTTTTTTTTTTACTTTAAACTCCATCCACAGAGAAATATGGATCCTTGAAGGTCAACTTTAACTTGATTTTGTTTAGAAAAGCTCTGGATCACTTAATCCTTGTTTTTGTGGATTTATTCAGTGGGTTTAGGAAACACCTCTTAAAGACAATTGCGTTTTTGATGTTTTTAACATGTTCATTTGTTTTTGTTTTGATGATGGAGGACATATATGAAGAAAATTAAGCTTAAAATTGTATTTTGGAGTATTTCTTTATTCAAATTGCTGTGAATGAGGAGCAGATGAAAAATGCTTTTGGAAAAAGCCTGTAGTTGTGATGTAGAAGCTAAACCGGCAAGCCACAACCCCCCAGCTTCACTTCATTATAACAAAAAAAATGTGTCTTAGCTCAAAACTGTACGCCAGATATGTCCAATATTGATCAGCATTTTTGTTGCACCATAATGTTAGTTTGGGGTTGTGAGGGGCTGTTAGTAAGCAGGAGAATCTGTAAACAGATGGCTGACGGGAAGTGGGGCGGGCTTACTGCACACCAACAGTCCTGCCCACAACCCAGAGTCAAATTTCTAAAGAACAACAACAAGCTCTGCAGAAACTGTGCCCTAGATTTTGGCTAAAAATCAGTCAATCAGTCTAAAAGTCAGGCTGTGAAAGCACATTCCTTTCCTTTATTCTTCAAGACATCATTCTCTCATTTCATGATAATAGTAGAATCCAAACAAGTTGCTCAGGAATATGGTCCCACCATCACCATGCTTTCACCTGCAGCATCCATTTTTCACAAATACCTGAGAACAGATCTCTGAAACTCACTTGATTTTAAGATGCTGTGTAAGCTTGTTTGAGAGGAGCGTTTCATGTTTCTTGCCTAAAAACGGCTTGGATAAGGTTCACTACGAACGGCCTAGTAACAAGAGGCCAGTTCAGCGACATTCTTCTTGTTCTTAGGCATCTAGAGATTCTAGCTGCCTTGACAAATGGGTGGAACATGTTTCACTATGAGAATTTCACTATGTGGAGGTTTTGCTTTAACAGTATGTGTCCGATGGACTAAGATGCTGTGGAATACATGCTGATTCAGTGAAAAGCAAATATCAGGAGTTCCACGTGATATTTTTTTTGACTTTTTGATATCACTTCTTATCAAGGGACTAGATAATGGCCTTCTAGGAGTAGTCTCTGAAGTTACGCAATCCTGCACACTAGAGTAGTTTGGATTGTTGCTTAACTGTCTTTCATCAGTCATTTTGTGTGTCTGTTGGTTTTGTGCTGATTTCATAACATTTCTGACATTTTTTTGTGTTCATAATAGTTATTGGGAAAGTTGCAAATATGGTCACTACTGGTCATTAACCGCTTTAGATCTTTTATCTAATAGGTTGTCTGTTTGTTACTGCTGGCTGTAAACCAAATTACACTCTAAGGGTAATTAAGAGGTTTTGAACTTTGAACCCTTGGCTCACCTGTTCTCCCAGGTAGCTTCCTGAAGAGATCTCAGTCAATATTTGAATGAAGGTTTCCCGCATATGTAAGAACAATGCTAAGAATATGAAATATACAACTAAACTGCTGTGAGTGAGGATTTTCACTGCCATGGAATACCATTCTCTTGACACCATATTTATTTTCATTTTAAATCCTGTTTATGTGTGGTTTATATCCCCTTTACATTTTTTACAGTATGGCTAAGCACTCACTTAGTAGGCATACATTTTATGGGAAAAAAGATTTAACAGAAAACCACTTAGAGACAAAATGATTCATAAATAAATGTTTCATAAATACTTCTAATTTAAGGCACCATGGGAATTTTTTTTACATATATAAAAAAATGGCCAAAAAAAGAACAAAAATACAGCTTAGAAACTCTGTTAATATAATGTAAAATGAAGGCATATCCTCCAAATCCAACATCTCAGAGCAAAAACTCGTATCGAATTACTCGTTAGACTGGATTACGTATCATTTTATGGCTACGGCAACCCGCAAGGGACAAATAATCTCAAAATTGGTAAACGAAAGAGTCTGTGGTTTGAAATAACTGTGTCAGAATTTTTTTCTATTTTTTACATAATAAATGTCGTTTAGTTATTAAAATTAAATGACATTAGCTCCACTTCAACGAACGTTAAGATAAAGACAGAGATACACTGACATAAATGTACCACAGGCTAGAAGACTGCCAAAAACTAGACTGATAAGCCGAAAACACGTGACTAAAAAAAAAAGCTGAGAGCGCGCGAGCGCTACCGCCTGGTCTAGTGTGCACGTGAACGGGGCCGCGAGGATGAAACACCGGTCACCTTCAGAGCAGCATCACGGGAAACATCCCCGCGTCGGTGACTGCGGAGCGGCCGCCTCCAGCACAGCGCAGGACGGAATGGAGGACAGAACCCCCACAACTCCGCGCGAACTCACCCAGAACCCGCTAAAGAAAATATGGATGCCGTATAAAAACGGGCTTCCCGAAAAACACATTTCTCAAAGAAAGGGTTCGTATATAGACATTGTTTGTTTGTTTGGCTTTAAGCAAATTTGGAGACATTTCCGGCTCATTTGTTGACATATGTTAGCCTTAAATTATAAATGCGTAGTAACACGGAGGTTGTTATGCTAGCAGCCGTGCCGGTTGGAAGCGCGCGGCGGTCCGGCTGGTTCTGCTGCAGCCGTCTGGCGGTTATGTAAGGAGGAGTACGGCGTTCATTGGGGATGAATGTCTGCTCTCCTCGTAGCAGACTGTCGCTGTCAATTTGTGTTAATTTGAGCACCGACCTTTACAAGATCAATTGTATTTCTGCTTTTAAATATATATTTACAAAAGCAATAATTTAAAAGCAAAATGGGTGAGTATCTGACGATTAGTGTTGTATATCAAAAGTAAAGCTTAAAATGTTAGATAATTGTCTTTTTAGCGCCTTAGGACGTCGTGGTTTGGGGTTGAACTATGAACGCTTCGGTCTGAGTTTTTCTGCAACTCCTGTTAACGATTTGCTTTCTTCCTCTTTCTTGAAAAAAAGCAACGTTTCATAAACAGCTTTAAATCCCTTTAATCGGACAATAAATCCTCTTAAAGCCCCTTACTGAAGGATAGCTTTAAAGGAAGCCTAATGAGACAGCTATAACTATAACTATTGTTATTTAAAATAAAAAATGAAAGTATGTCAAAACGGACCTGAATTCTTCCATGCAATTAGGAAATATCTAGGTGATGAATCAATGAGTTGATTTATATTTCTACAATCCAACCAGATCGATCTGTTTGAAGCAAGTTATTAATCAAATAGACCATTATAAAATCGTTTTAAATGGAAATTGATAAACGATATTGGGAAGTACCATTTGGACTGAGGCATGGTAGGCTTATTTTAATGACTATTTGCTGGTAATTTTCTAAATACGTGTGGCCAGTGATCAAAAATTTTCTTGGCTGCACAGAACCAGAGGAAGAGTTAAGGTTTAGGTAAATATTGCAGTCAACCCAGCAGTAGCTGTGTTTCCGTGACATATGTGCAAAACTTGCATCAAAATTCCAACATTTCCGAATTACACTGTTTCCATTAAATCATAATTATGCAAACTAACTTGGCAAACCCTTGACGATGGATGTGAACAAGACCTTGATTTACATTACATTTAAATTCCTACCACGGCACTAGTGCTCATCATCATCTATCAAAGGAGATGTCAGCGTCCTATTCTGGTCATGGAACGATAAGCTACGTGGGAGCGGCTACAGATAAAGCGATTCTGGGATGTCGTGGTTGGTGATTTTACAATTCCACATCAAGTTTTGATGAGCTGTGTGATGCTGTGGGACCTCTTGTGGTACCCGCTGTGCAGCACCGAAGGCACTAAGCATGAAGGTGACTCGTTTAATTATGCAAAATAAGTCAATTTCGAAATGCCTCTAAAACCACCTTCTTCAAGCGAAAAAACTGTTTTTTATATTGTCGTTTTTCCATCAGACAAATTTATTATTGCAAATTCAATATGCGAAAGTTCAGCAATAGTCGCACGTATTTAGAAAATTACATAAAAATAGTCACTTTATTATTTTGATGTGGCAAAACAACAGTGGGCTGAACTTTATAAAACTAAAATATGAATGGATTTGTCATTAATTTGTTGTTTGTACACATATTTAATCTACATTTGATTATGTTGCAAGAACTAGAAGGAATCTGGAAAACTTCAACTGAACTGTTTAGTACAGGTATCTATCTCTGAGTCTCACGGGTTGAATTTTTCCTGGATTGATTTTAGGTCAGTGAATCGGATCAATCAAAATGAACCCAAATGAATCGTATCTTCAACCACTAACTATGACATGAATTGAACCGTTGTTAAAGTGAATCATTTCACCTCTAGTGATCATTTCTTGTCTCTCTTCTGTTCCAGTATGCATGACCAACTGTCCTACCCTGATTGTAACGGTGGGCCTTCCTGCCAGAGGAAAGACGTACATCTCCAAAAAGCTGACTCGCTACCTGAACTGGATTGGCGTTCCCACCAGAGGTCAGTCGGTTTACACACTAACAGATCAGTAAACTGTCACTTCCATGTATCCCATGAGTGTCACGTTAAGGTTTGCTGAATATGTTTTATTTTCCATACACCTTTGTCCAATAGAGTTCAACGTGGGGCAGTACAGACGAGACTTTGTGAAGATCTACAAATCTTTTGAGTTTTTTCGCCCGGACAACGAGGAGGGTTTAAAGATCAGGCAGTATGTGTGGACTTTTAGTGACCTGACAGTTCTGCTTTCTTATCAGCCATATGATAGTTATGATCGGGTTTCTGTGCAGGCAGTGTGCGTCAGCGGCACTGAACGACGTGCGGCAGTACCTCACAGAGGACGGAGGCCAAGTTGCAGTGAGTTTAGATGCTTTGTAAGCTGCAGAGATCACGCTAGCATGCCGTTACACTTTTCTATGCTCAACAGGTTTTTGATGCGACAAACACCACCAGGGAGAGAAGAGAAACGATCGTTCAGTTTGCTGAACAGAATGGCTTTAAGGTGACTTGTTGACTCAGGGCGGATGTTTTCTTCTTTTCCCATGGCGTTACTGACTGTCTTGTTCTGCATAGGTGTTTTTTGTGGAGTCTGTGTGTGAAGACCCAGACGTCATTCAGGAAAACATTGTGGTGGGTGTTGGTTTGATTGTTTTACTCTCAGGACAGATTTAAGATATAAATTGTATTTCCTCACTCGTCTCTTCTTGTTTTGTTTAGCAAGTGAAGCTGTGCAGCCCGGACTACACAAACTGTAACACAGACGAGGCCGTGGAGGATTTTATGCAGAGGATCAAGTGTTATGAAAACTCCTATGAAACGCTAGATGAAGTTCTGGACAGGTGAGATCTAAAAAAACAGCTTTGGAATGTAATTTTCTTTGTTTGCAGAAATATTGAGTTTTTACTTTGACATCCAACATGTATCGTTCTACTGTTGCATTGTTTACATTTTTAGATTTAAAAGCTCACTACAATCATCTTTTGTTCTATTCTAAAAGTGTTCCCAGTGTTTTTGTAATTATGATGATGTCGTTTTTAGCCAAAATGAAAAAAAAACTGTTGTTTTCTAGAACATAGCTTCTGCAGATTGGCAATAGTTCATTAGACATTTGCTACTGAGTTGGGGTCGGGACTGTTAATGTAAAGCAACACCACCCCCTTTCCCATCACCCAAAACTGAGCGCTCTGTTTACTTGCTCTTCCACATGTAAGAGCATGGAGAAGATCTATCTTTAGCAGTGCAACAAAAATGCCGAGTCATTTTGGTGCTATTTTTCAAGCTGAATTTTTTTTCATCTGCTGCTGATTCGCAAAATTTGAATAAAGAAATACTCAAAAATGCGATTTTAAGCTTAAATGTATTTTTATATGTCTGCCATCATCAGAAAAATACCACAAGAACATGTTAAAAAAACAGAATTTTCTTCGGAGTGGGTTTTTAACGTGGTCTAAATTTCCTTCCAGGGATCTCTCCTACATTAAAATCATAGACGTAGGTCAGCGGTATCTGGTCAACAGAGTGCTGGACCACATCCAGAGCCGGATCGTGTACTACCTCATGAACATCCACATCACGCCCCGCTCCATCTACCTGTGTCGCCATGGAGAGAGCGAGCTCAACGTCAAGGGTCGAATCGGCGGAGATTCTGGCCTCACTGCACGGGGAAAACAGGTGAAGCAAAATCAAACTGCTTTTCTGTTTTTGGCAGCTGACTGGAAGAGACTAACATCGTTCTCTTGTCTGCAGTTTGCAAAGAAGTTGGGTCAGTTCATCCAGACTCAGAGCATTGTGGACCTGAAGGTGTGGACCAGTCAGATGAAGAGGACCATCCAGACAGCGGAGGCTCTCGGCGTTCCTTATGAACAGTGGAAAGCACTCAATGAGATCGATGCTGTAAGCACGACCCCGCTGACCTCTCTGCTGCTGTGTTTGTGGGGTTTGACCTGTTTGTTTGGTGACATTTCAGGGCGTTTGTGAGGAGATGATGTATGAGGAGATCCAGGAGGGTTACCCTCTGGAGTTCGCCCTGAGGGATCAAGACAAGTATCGCTATCGCTACCCGAAAGGAGAGGTCAGCTGACAACCTTTCTGTGATATTTATTCTTGGATGTTTGCCTCAGATCTTCAAGAGTGTTCATGTTGGAAACATGTTATTGTGGACGGTGAGTCAGGCTTATCATTTGGAATTTCAGGTCAGCTGTGATGATGATGATCTGTTTTCTCAGGCTGAGAATCCAAAAATAGTCCAGATGGTTGCTAAGGAGGCTCAGAAGGGACAATCAGCTTTTCAGACAGAATTTTAGCAGAAGGAGATGACAGTAAACAGACATTTTCCTCATCAGACAGAGCAGATCTTTATTCATTGGGGGGTTTATCATAAAAATGTGTAAGCTTATGCATATTTTTAAGAGTTTGTTCTTCATCTGTTCTTGTCTCCCTTAGTCCTACGAGGATCTGGTGCAGCGGTTGGAGCCGGTCATCATGGAGCTGGAGAGGCAGGAGAACGTGCTGGTCATCTGCCACCAGGCCGTCATGCGCTGTCTGTTAGCTTACTTTTTGGACAAAACAGCTGGTAGGTCACTGAGGTGGACTTCATCACACGTGTATGAGGCTAAAGTTTCTCTTTATGTGTTAATAAAAGGATCATATGAATTGCTCTGTACCTTGTACAAGCAGATAAAGAACCTCCTGATTACTTGCTAAATCATTTCTGATCAAGAGAGCAATTTAAGTTATTGAAAATATAAAAAAAAAGTCACAAATGTCTTTTTGATTACCGGTAGTTAAGACTTTTTGTCAGAATGTCACAGAAATAACTTTATCAAAGTGAATGCATCTTTGTTTATTACCTTTAATGATAAGTAAAGCTTAAAAAAATAATTTAAGTTTAAGTTCTATTTCTTCTAACAATCATGAATAGGATTTTTTGTGTCCTAGAAAGTGTGTTTCTTAATGAATCTTACAAGAAATAAATGATAACAAATCTAAAGTGAGGTTTACGATAATTTCATGGGTGGAACTGCTCTAAAGAATAATCAGATTTGGAGCTGGAACACGAGGGATTCAATACATTAATACATGTTTGGGTGGAAATAGAGCACAGGGTTTGACGATGATCCATCCATTTGTGTTTTCAGAGGAGCTGCCGTACCTGAAGTGCCCTCTGCACACCGTGCTGAAGCTGACGCCTGTGGCCTACGGTGAGACCTCAGCCTCCGTGCTCGGAAATGATCGTGTCTTTGTTTGCGAACATGACGTTAATGTTGCAAACATCTTTACAGGTTGTAAAGTGGAGTCCATCAGCCTGAACGTGGACGCTGTCAACACGCACAGAGAAAAACCTGAGGTGGGTAGAAAACGCAGATGAAACCTGACTGACTGATACTGACGGTTTCAGGTGCTGGCTGTGAAAGTGAAGTTTCTCATTTCCCAGCATCCTCAGCAGCATGTCCTCAAAGCCTGTTTGACTGCAGATTTTTTCTGCATTAAATGGAATGTTTCTGACTGCGACTCACAGAACAAACAGAAATAAAGACTCAAATGGAAATGAGGAAATACAGCTTTACAAATGTTATTTGTTTTGTTTGAGCAATTGTATTTATATTCTGTTATTTTTAAGTTAGAGGCACAACATTTAGCATTGTGTTCCCCCATGTTCTAAAAATAATCCACGATTTGTGAAATCTGCTAAATAGAGTTAAAAATGTTTTAAAGCTGTAAAACCCCTCACTTCATACACTTTTCTGAGACAGACATTAACATTTTCACACTTTTCTCTCTTGTTTAAACTCTCAAAGTTCACAGCAAAATAAGTCCAGTTTTATTGAATGAAATCCAAAATCTGCCCATGATTAAAGATTTATGTGGATTTTGAGAGCTTTCTGCATTTATACAGGAAACATGGCAAAGAGGAGATTGATTAACTAGGTTGAGATCCAATCAGGATGCAGAACACAATGCAATGTTTAACAAAAATAAGCACGCAAAAACCTGAAACAGAGAGACTGAGAAAGATGAGCTACAATATAGTGATGAAACATCATTCACTTTTTGCACTTTTTGCAATTTAGATTTTTTCTTTTTAACACTGCACTCTGTTTTGCATCCTGATTGGCTGTAGACCTTATCAATCAATCTTCTCTGTGTTGTGGCTGCAGCACATAACAAGTTCAGTTTGCCAAATTCTACATAAATCTTAGATTGTGAGCAGAGTTTTGTTTTCATTCAGTTATACTGGAGTTATTTTTCTACAAAGATTTCAACTTCGAGAGCTTAAAATGTCTGTCTGAGAAAAGTGTGTAGTGAGGAGTTTCAGAGCTTTTAAACATCTGTAATCGTACTTTGCAGATTTCACCAATGCCAGATTGTTTTTAGAATGTAACCTCTTCAACAAACAAGGGAACACTGTATTGTCTGTACTTTTGGCCCAAACCTACACTGGTCCGCCTGCGGTGTATCTCTGTCGTCTCCGGTCCGTTCCCCCTGCCTCATGGAGGAGTGGTTTATCCTACCACTCCCGTGTCGAGCAGCTCGTCTCGCTCTCCTCGCTCATTCAATATTTAGGCAATCCGGCCCCATGTCCTGTCCTCCTTACAGAGACCTTGTTTGTGTTTCAAATGATGTTATATTTTTGTACTACCAAGATTACACCATCGTCGTCTGGGGCGAATTTGATGCCGGTGTTATGTGCAGTGTTATTGTGCTTTACTGCGTTTTATTTTGAAAGCTCAACTGAAGTTTTTATAGTTAAGCCTGGACCTGTTTCTGGTTGTCTGTTTTTTAAAGAACTTCTGTGTGAAGTTTGCGTTGCTGTCAGAAGCAGACATAACGGAATCGATGTGAACATTCTGATTGATAAATGAATGCTGTGTTATCGCAAAGGAGACACACTGCAGACAGACCAGTGGAACTCAGCCTTTATTGCTAACATCCCTATGAAATGCTATAAAAGAAGCCTGTGTGGAGAACTGCATGTCTGTTGTGTTTTGATTGCTCCTCTTTGTGTTTTCCAACAAACAGAACGTAGATGTGACTCGGATGTCAGAGGAGGCTTTGATTACTGTGCCAGCTCACCATTGAGGCAGCTGGCCCTCCTCAGCACTCACTCCCCCCCACCCAACCCTGACCCCTTCCCCTTTTAATATTCAATACGCACAATGATTCTCTTCAGACCTTTCAAACACGTGGATGTCGATTGTCTTCTTCTTTTTTGTTTTAAAGCTCTATTTGAAGACACATTGGTGATGGTACTTAACTGGAATCCAGTTTGTAATTTTTCCACAAAAACAAAAAACAATCCTGTCACGGATCTTGTTGTGCACATTTTTGCAGAGTGAATAAAAGAAAAAAGCCCACACACAACTGTGAAGCAATGAAGCTCAGGCACTTTTTCCTTTGATCACACTTGATTTTTTGAGTAAAAAAAAAAAATGTTCGTTTCATTTCTTCTTTAATTTTGGATGGTCAGGAAACTCTGTGTTAAGTTATTATAGTCTTTTGAATGAATTGATCTTATAAATGCGCACAATTTTTTCTAAAAACAAGCTTTGAGATAATCTGCGTGAGCTGCAAAGCAGTTTCATTTACAGACAGGCACATCTTTGGACAGCACAGTGCTGCAAAAATGGAAGCACCCCTTCAATGCCTTTAAGTGCCTTATAGTGGCTGATTTTTGTGTATCCTGACTGTCATAAGCCAAATCTTTCCTTTAGAATTTTTTTTTTAATAGGTGGAGGATAAAAACATTTCTAAGCACATTTTAGGAAATAAATTGCATAATTAATTGAGAAAAACACTGGTTTCGTCTGTTTTCTGTTTTGCACATGAACACATTTTGTTTAGCTTCTTGAAAAGTGTAAAATCCTCCATTTATGTTATCAAACACTGATCATTTCAGATTATCTTTCTGTTGACTGTCTCTAAAATAAACTCAACCATTCCACAAATCCTTGCCAATCTTTTTTTTGGTTTTGTGTATTTTCTTTTACATGATATTAGGCATCAAAGATGCTTCACTCCTCAGGGAAATCTCTGATCTAACTGAACATCTGAACAATCCCAGGATCACGTGAGGCGGCAGTCTCGGTTATTTCCTGTTCATGCATTCTGAGTTGAATGAGAGTGCTGCCATTCATCAGTCTGAACAAAATGCCTTGTGTGTCCGGGACACTTCCAGCCTCCTCGGAGCAGAAGGCCTTATAATATTTATGCTTCCTGTAACCTCGAAACTCAGAGGTCAAAACATTAACTCACTCGTCAGTTTTTAAGCTCATTAAATCAGAATTATCTCTGCACTGAAAGGCTCGTTCATGTCAAACAAAGCACGTCGAGATGATTCTGTACCTACGAGAGCTCTCTCTGATTTAAAGTAACTGAACCCAGCTGCAAGGCTTTGTGGACGCACGCCGCCGAGCACTGACAGCTGCGCTTTCCTTCCAGAATGTAAATGTGCACCGCTCAGCTGCAGATGCCCTGCAGACCGTCCCTCCTCACCTCTGATGCCTGCGGGGAGCCCGCTGCCTCTCCTCTCCTGATGCCGGCGGACGCCTCACCATTCCAGGCCTCCGCCGCTCCGGTCGCCCCGGTGACCGTGCGGGCGATGTGCCTCCTCTTCCACCGCATCCCGTCGTGTGACCTTTTGTCTTTTCATCGGGGAGCTCGAGCAAAGTGCTGATGCTCAGCAAATCTGCATCCCAATATTTAGGATTCACACTGTTATGTTACAGTGAGAGCTCAGCAGACTCCTGCCTGTTACTGTGTTCACTGTGGTTGTTGTGTGTTGACTTTGTGCAGCATTAGCATCAACGCTGAAGGTTACGGTCATCAGCTTTTTTTTAGGTGTTTAACAGTTGTGATACTTCTGCTGCATGGTTGACTTCATAGTACAAACCTTTCATGTGAAAGTGTCCTCTGTGATCATGTGCAATTAGTAGGTTTTAAATCTACCCAGAAAAAATCTGTAAGTGAGAATGAATGAATGAATGGATGTGAGCATCATTAACAGTGATGTTTCTCCTGTTAATAACGGTTGCTGTTATGCAGAAATCTGTAACCAACAAACCCAAACACCTATGAAGGATATTTTACTACACAGATTGTTGGATGCAGAAAAATATTGCCTCAAATTTATGTTGACGTGGATTTTGACGTGAAAATGTGTGTTAAAGCTCTGCTATAATAAAGATATCGTTTTATAAACCTGTCATTTTTCTTAATGATTTTTCTGTAAGAAATTAGATTTGCAACTGTTATTTCTAATGTTAGAAATTAATTTTCTGAGAGATTTGAATTCTGGGTCCAAACAATTCCTGTTAAGAATCAAAGCTTTTGTGTTGAAAAAGCAAATAATAAAGAGAAATGTTTATTGAACTTCAGAAAAAACGCGAAACTCTCTTAATATTCAACATTGTCTGTTGTTTTTAGTATTCAAACAAAAAAAAAAATACTTTTTTTACTTAAGTGACAATTTTTTATCATGTTGATTTTTTGTTTATAAGTGAATGCATTTCTATAAATTTTTAATTTACTTGGAAATAAAAAAATGCATTTGGAATTTATTAACATAATCTTTTATGTCATCAATCCAATTTTATCTTGTTTAAGATGCGATAAAAAAAAAACAAAAGGTAGGTATACTTACTCTTAATTCAATGAATCTTAAACTTAGTAGTGGAAATTAGTACTAGGGATGTAAATTGGCAATACGATATGTATCCTGATGAATGTCGATAATATACGTATCACAATCAATTTTTGACTTTTTTTTTAAGAGTATGACTTAAAAAAACCTCTACCTGAATATTAATATGTGTATCATTCTAATAAAATGCTAAAATCTATTTTAATTAACGATCACAACATTTTAAGCACTGCAGCTGTATACTGATACTGGCAGCAACACAGCACAGAGTTGTCAAAACTAAGTAATACATGTCTTATAGCAACAAAAACCACAAGGTTGACTGAATATTTTACCACAAGTTGTTTCTCGCAAGATCGTATTGTTTTGGTTGTGTTGTAGAGCAACACAGAGTCTCAGTGTGCTGTGCTGCTAACCAGCGGTTAGGCGTTGAGGTGCTAAACAAAAGTAAGACGCTGAAGGATGCTTATAAATAACTAAATATTGTCTTGTCAGCAAATACCGACACATTAAATTATTTAATTTTTTAATTAATTTAAATTAATCAAATTTAATGTAATGTTTTTTTTATGTATTTTAAATTATAAATTAAATCGACGCAAGTATCATCAAACGAAATATGGCGACAGATCCTTTCCCCCTACACCTCTTGTTAGTACCGTTGCTTGCTTCACAACCAGAAGGTTCAAATTCCAGCTATGAATGGGTTCTCCAGGTGAAGCAGCTTCCTCCCACAGTCCAAAAACATGCTTCATGGGCTGATTTGTGATTGGATCGGTGACCTTTCCAGGACAAACCCCATTTCTGCCCTAAAGTAGCTGGATAGGCCCAAGCAACCCCAGTGAAAAAAAAAAAAAAAATCAAACCTGCATTTCATAACAGATGGTCTTCTATTTCTGGTCCATTAAATGAGTTTCAGACTAATGTGTGACTGAAAATATTTTCTTTGTTCTGTTTGATGTATCCTGCTTTTCTTTACAGATCAGGACTCTCACTTTTCCCTCATTTTCTGCTTTTCTTCGTTTTTTTAATTCAAACTTTTTGCTACATTTGGGAACAATCAACATTCAAAATTATTGTTTTCGTGACCATACTTACGATTAACATCTTTCTAAAAACTCCAAGGAATCTTGAAAAGAATATTATTTAAACAAGTAAACAATGAAGTGATCTAATTCTTTCATCTTAATAAAAAAAGTGCTTTTGGATTGTGTTCTAAAGAGGAAAAAAAACTCAGCTGTTCTTACAAATAGAACAGATGAACGGCTTTCAAGTGTGAAGACGTCCGTCTGTTTTAGCAGAAGTTGTGCTTGAGATCCTTCAAATAAATAAGCAGAAGTTAACATGAAAATGTCTTGAAGTTGTCTAGAGAATTTGCTAGTTTTGCAAAAGTGTTGCTTTAAAAAAATCCATATAAAACCTGGAAGTTAATAAGGTTGTTTTGTTTTGAAAATCCTGCTTTTAACATGAACTTCTGATGTTCATAGTTAGTAAAGTGAAAGGTCGTCTGCAACACTTCCTCTTTCTCACACCAACTCTGCGTGACATCAGGGTGAGCTGTAGGTGTCGCTTCGAAAACTTCCTCAGTGACCAAATCCATTTTTATAAGCAGCAGCAGCAGCACAAACAAATGACCATAAATGGCGTTTTTGTAAGTATAAAACAACCGACTTTTAATTCTCTTTCACAATTTTCTAACATTGACATATTTGTGATGTTTTGTTGTCATATCTTCTTCCACTTGATGTAATGAAACATAGTTCCTAAAAAATGAACAGAGAGTTTTGTGACAAAATTTGAAACGACAGTGACAGATTTGCACAAAATAGAAAACCCCTGGAGGCCGACAGTCGCTGCAGCAAGCCCTCAGCGCCCCTGTACTCGTGGTTATCAACTTGACTAATACTTTAAGGACCCGCCTTTGTTTGGGGATTTGATCAGAGTGGCTGAAAATGAAACTGGTAAATATTTCCTTATATACAGGAATTGATATTCACAGGTACAGGGAACTAGCTGAGAGTGCCGCATTGGATGCAAGCCTCTCATCTCTTTCCTGATAGGTGGTTTCCTCCGTTTAGGGTGTCTACTTGTGTGCTGATTGGCCCTTACAATGATCCCAGGTTGGTGCAACACCAAGAACCCTGCTGTCATCAGAACTGCGGAGAAAACAAGCCGCCATTAATAGTGTATCGATTTGGATGGAAGATGCAGAAAATCAAACAGGTTTCTTACGTTCTTGAGGAATTCTTCAGCAACAATACGGGCCCTGGCGTTAACGGACAGCTTCATCTCGCTGATCTCCTTGTCAATCTCCTCCATGAAGTGGATGACAAAGTCCACCAGCTTGTGTTTGTACATCTGCTCCGTGTGGAAGTTGGTAATCAAGAAACTAATATCATATCCCTATAAAACCATAAAAAGAGAGATTTTTAAAATAAGAGCATTTTGTTTGGAAAAATGAATATTCAAGCATTAAATCATATTTAAAAAGATGGCTCGCATTCTTTAGGATAATCTGGACTCAGTTTTTTTTAGGTTAACATCATTTCATCCAAGAGATTTTCTCAATTAAAGCTTCGTAGATAAAAGGAAACATCTGCACCTTAAAAAAAATTTATAGATTAACCTTTTAGTTTTTTTAGCTAACGATGACTCTGTTGTCCCACAGTGCATCTAAATCTATTTTGGGCACAATTTAACTGATTTATTCCTCACCTCCACTGGCTTCCTCCTCAGAATGAAGAAGTTCTCCGCTCTCATCATCATGAAGCGCATGAACTTGTGGCAAAGGATCTTCTCGATCTCATCAGCCTGTGATCACAACATACAAGTTTTCAAATGCTCCTTAAAATCCTGGAAGAAATATATTCATCTGTAGAGATTTATAAGGACCTGCTTGACAGCAATGCTGACTCGGACAGAGTTGATGGACCCCTCGATGAACACCTTCTCCTTGTCGTTACGGCTGATCACCACCGGTTGAAGCAGCAACTCCTTACTGCTCCTGTAAACACGCATCTCGTCAGTTTTACAACTTCTCAGTCTCTCTTTGCTAAGAGGGCATCTGCAGGCAAGCTGTAGCAAGTTACATCTGGTGGATTTGAAAGCTGTGTCCATGTCTGTCTTTTTTCCCCTCCTACAAATATTTCCCAGTGCAAGTCTGCACAGGTCCAGACTGAAAGCAGCTGATGATCCACGATCAGAAAAGATGCAAAAGCAAAAAAACAGAAAGAAAGCTTTGCAGTTGCTGGCGTTACACATACCTGACCTCCACCTCAGGCTTGTTGTGGCGCTCCACCACCTGAGAGGAGAAATTCTCCAAACAGAGGGCTGCCTGCAGGGTGGCCCTCACAGCGTTCAGGTAGGGGCGCAGAGTTGCTGTCTGGAAAGAACAGACCATCATGTGTGAATGAATCTTTAATACAAAAAGGCTTTACTGAAACTTAAAGTGATCCAGGCTGACATTTATACTAAAAAGCCCCAATTATAATAGTACATTTACTTTTTGTTTGTTTTCTAACAATGCCGTTTTTAGTCATTTCAATCAAATATTGTGATTGTACAATTAATTAAGCTATGTTAGCTTGTTTCTTTTCACTTACTGGATTTAATTGGAATAGCGGTTGTGATTTTAAGAGATTTTCTTGTCGAAAATGTGATCATCGCTTGTTTTTATATATATTTTTTACTGATTACCGGGTGACATAACAGAGAAAAAAAGACCTTAAATGAAAAGGAGGCTAACAGGAAAAGGCAGCTCACCTCTGTCACTCTAGTTTCTGCATACCTAAATGAAGGATGCCTGGTCTTTGATTTTAAGCTACATCGGTCCACAAACACCATTTATGAAGATCTAGAAGCTAGCTAGCTTATCAAACATTAATCGAAACTATAGTTGCTAGGAATAAAAAGCTACATTTTAGGCTATAAGGACAAATATTATGCACCAGACTTACCATTTTGAGCCGTAAAAGACGGAAGTTCCTCTGCCACGCCTGGGACGGCTCTTCCGTAAATCCTGCATAGTAGAGTAGCGCTGGGGTACGTTTGTTTTCTTTTCTTCATTTGATGAGGTGCACAGTTTCTCAGTACGCAGGTGCTCTGGCCGTTTCAATGTGTAACTCCGCTCACACGGAAATAATTTTGAGTAAAATCGAGCAAACCCCATCAGACTTCGATTTCACCGTACTAGGGGGGAGACGTTTTAATTCGGCGACAATTTAGACTCGTAATATCCATATATTATTTTTCCTTTTGATACATTGTTGGGTTTTATAGTCAAAAGTTTTACAAATTTCACAGCATAATATCTAAATTGATAATATAGGGACAATTTGCTTGACAGATAAAGATCCTTGACAAATGGTTTCTTCCGACTGTACCATTACAGATACAGCTTTAAGCGGTTTTTTAAATATTTTGTAACGTTTTAGGTAGGTATTGTCTATGTTTTCGATAATGTGTATTTCCCTATATATAACATTCTATACAAGTAGCGAGGCTTCAACTCTGTTCACTTCAAATTGGCATATTTAATAAAAAAAAATACAAAAAACTACCCCAAATGCACGATGGTATAATCCATCATGGGCACCTTCACTGACGGTAAACATCGTTGATCTTTAAAAATTAATTACTCTTCTGATCCTGGGGTGTGTAACGTTAAAATATGTGCGTTGTATTGTTTTTGACGTTTGTTTTAACTCACCCCTTTCTGGACATTTATCTGTATAATAAAAACATGTAATTTGGGGCACTTCTGGCCCGCGGCTGCGTGGTGCAGCCCTGCTCCGACGTGTGTGAATGTGTACGTATATGTTGTTTTTTTTATGTAATATGTGTTGCCAAATCGGGTCAATGTGAACTGTGTGTTCGTTTCAGATGGTTGGTGAATTACTCCACTTTACGTCAGTTACAACCGACTAACGGCTCCCCGCCACTCAACATCATGAGCGAGCTGAAGGACTGTTCCCCGCTGAAATACTACGACTTCAAGCCCGTCGATCATGTCAGGTTGTGCCCCCGTTACACCGCCGTGCTGGGCCGCTCAGAGGACGATGGCATCGGCAGTGGGGAGCTCGATACCCTGCAGCTGGAGCTGGAGACGCTTCTGTCTTCAGCCAGCCGCCGCCTGCGAGCCCTGGAAGAGCAAAGACAGGTGAGTGGACAGTCATTCATCCAGCAACAGATCATTGGAACACAACATTTACTGCACTGCTTTCATCCATCCAGATCCTCACAGATTGGCAAGACAAAAAAGGAGACAAGCGCTTCCTCAAAATGGGAAAAGACCCAGATCCTGCTGCCACACCCCGCCACAAGCCCAAGAAGCAAAAACTGGATGGGAAGGGAGCTCATGGACAAGGACCGGGTCCTGGAAGACCCAAATCCAAAAACCTGCAGCCGAAGGTTCAGGAGTATGAATTTACAGATGACCCACAAGATATCCCATGCACCCCCAAAAATGATGCTCCCAACAGGTCAGCACAAGCTGCTTTGGCAGCATTTTTTTGCCTCAGCTTTACTGTTTAGTTTATTTGTATAAATTTAATATATATATATATATATATATAATTGTCTTCTCAGATTCTGGGCTTCGGTTGAACCCTATTGTGCTGATATTACCAATGAAGAAATACGGCTGCTTGAAGAGCTACTGAAACCTCTAGAGGACGAGGCTGAGTATTTTAAAGTAAGATTTTTTCAAACGTTTGGTTCACTTAAGGCAGTGATGGGTCCTGATTGAGAGCAGGACAAGCCCAATTCTCAAAATAAACCCTTCAAATTGTTTTCTGAAGGAATGTTTGTGTCTTAACAGTTACTGGTAACTCATTTGGGTATTGGTAAATAAGCTGTGTCAAAATTTTGTTAGTAAATAAAACTTTACCTATAACTTTACCTAAAACTTTACCTTTACCTATATATTGAAAGTGGGTCTGTGTGCTGTGCACGTTTTTATTTGACAAACTAACAGCATAGAAAACTCCAGAATATTTCAGAATTGAACATATATTAAGAAAATTAAGCTCAAAATTTAATTTCTAAGTATTTCTTTATTCAAATTTTTGTGAATCAGGAGCAGTCGAAAAAAAATGCTGTTATTTGTGACAAAGAAAGTAAACGGTGCCGGCCAGAAGCTCCCTGCATCGACTTGCAGACAAATCGATCCATGAACGTCTTTGTTTTCCTCATCTGAGTTGGCATCTGGCTCAGAACTGTACGGCTGGATAGTTTCGCTATTCCTCAACATTTTTGTTGCACTGTTAACGTTAGTTTTGGTTGTGAGGGGCTGTAAAGCTAGCGAGAGAGAATGTAATCAGCTCTCGGTGATGGGAAGGGGAGGCGTGGTTGCTCCATGCCACTGGTACCGCCCACAACTCTGAGATGAATTTTTGATGAATTACTGCAGAAAAGTCCTAAGAAAAATACACCAAATTTTTTTTTGGCTAAAGGCGTCTTTACAGGACTGCTGTCTCTTAAGATAGATCAAAAGATGATTGGACTGGGACTTTTACATGTAAACGAGCGTAAAGGTAACGTGTCATGTGACCGTTTAACCCCTTGATGCCTGAATTTTTTTTCCAGCTAAGAAAAATAATTCACTTGTTTTTTCTGTAAATGCTAGATTGAGGTAAATTTGCAGCAGAAGTGGTTTGATTGCATCAATAGGCGTCAGATGACTGTGAATGATGAGTGGCTGTAACGTGAAGTGTGAGGCGGCGCCTCGGTTGATTGCCTGCAGATGAAACGGAGTCGGACTTAAAGCAAACAGAGCTTTGTTGGTGTTGATCTTAGATTCCGGCGTTGGGGAAGCACTACTCCCAGAGGTGGGCTCAAGAGGATCTGCTGGAGGAGCAGAGGGAAGGTGCACGAGCCAATGACAAGAAGAAAGGCATCATGGGAGGTCCGCTGTCAGAGCTGGATGCCAAAGGTGAGTAAAAGTTCAAAATTGGTGTTTGCTGTAAAGTTTCGTTCCCAGGAAAATGTTTCATGTTGAATCCCTGCAGATGTAGATTCTCTGCTGAAGAAGTCCGAATCTCAGCACGAATCACAAGAAGACGGCTGTCCGTTCGGCCCTCTCACTCAGCGCCTCCTCCAGGCTCTCGTAGAGGTCCGATTGTTTTTTCCTACTCTCAATGAGAATGTGCTTTTTCAATTGAAATTAAAGATTCTTTTCCTTTCTCAGGAGAACATTATATCCCCCATGGAGGATTCTCCTATTCCTGACATTTCTGGAAAAGATGCCGATGGTGCTGGGACGTCCCCTCGAAGTCAAGGAAAAGCTTTCAGGTTTGGCCTCTTTCACAACAAGTAGATGACAGCACTACACTTAGAAACATTTTATTTTAAGATTAGTGCTGCAAGGAAAACATCACAAAGGCTTTGCAGTGAGTTACATATAAAGTCCCACTCCAACTATACCTACGTTGATATCCCAGCATTCCGTAGTTTACAGCTCTCCCACTAGCTTACAACCCCTCACTTGAGCCAGATGGCAGCTCAGATGAGGAAAACTTGGACGTTCATGGATCTATTCGTGGATGTATCAGAAATGGGCGGAGCAGGGAGACTTTACCCGCCTGGACACAAACATGAGCTTTTTCAAACTGCGGTTTTTCATCTGCCCCTGATCCAACAGAATTTGAATAAAGAAGTACTCAGAAATTGAGTTTTAATCTTAAATTATTGTATATATGTGGGAAAGGCTACAAGAACATGTTAAAAAACACCAGATTTTTATTGGAGTGAGGCTTTAAGAACATAAGAAGCTGTGGTTAGGACAAAAATCATGTTCATTAACTATTTTTGAAGCAGTGATGTCTATTTAAATAGTAAAAAAACAGTAAAAACTTTGCTTGAGGGCCGGCTGTAGTGCAGAGGAAATTATTTTTTTGTTTTTCCATTCATTTTTTTTACTATTGCAGTTATTCATTTTCTATTCAAAGAATTTCTTTTTATTCTATTTTTATTTTTTTCATGAATTTTTATATTAATCTTTTCAATTTTATTTCATCTCATTTATTTTTAATGTAGATTTGTATTTATTTCTTTTTTCTTTTTCAATTTTATTTATTTATTCATTTATTTCTTTAACTTATATATATTTATTTCTTTTTTTTCCAATTTTAGATATTTGTTTCTATTTTAAATATTATGCATTTATTTATTTGTTATTTGATATATGTGTTAAGTATTTATTAATTTTTTTTGTTTATTTTATTCATTTATTTTTATTTTTTTATTTTTCTTTGTGCTCAGTAATAATCAATACACCTCAATTGTGCGCCACATTTTTCAAATAAATTTTCACATTATATCACAAAGTCTTACCAGCTCAGTGGCCTTGTGGTAGAGTGTCTGCCCTGTGACTGAAAAGTCGTGAGTGCAAATCCGTGGAAAGAGTAAAATTGGAACCCATTGGAGAACAAATTTCACACCCAGTAGTGCGTGACAGCTAATGACACGGAACTCTATTTTAGAGTAAAACTAGATTTAGGCTTAAAAGGAAAACATACTTAAATTAATCAGTTGTATTGTTCGCCTTTGAAGGATTTTTTAAGTAACTAAATTCTCCCGGATCACCAAATTCAGACTTGAACTTTGTTTCACAAGCAAGTTCTCCCCTCCTTCTTGTTCCAATGGAAACTGCTTGTGGTTAGGCTTAAGATTCATGACAGCATGGCTTTCACTTTCATTTATGGCCATAACGCAGCTTCCTGATTGGATGGTTCGGGAATCTTCAGCTCTCTTACTGTCCCAGCAGCTGTCAGGAATGTTTTCTCACCCATTTGCTCGTTTCAGCAAAGCGATTCTTCGTTACTTTCCCACTCTTTGTGGAACAAACCACACATCGGATTTTAAATTCAAACCCGATGAGTCACAATTAATAAAAGCCATGGGAACCATCGCAAAGAATAATGTTAAAAAAATACAGAAATTACATTTTTTTTTATTCCCAAAAGTATTTTTTCCTTAAAATAAACACATCTACTTTAAGGACAAAACAGAGCTCATCCTCTGAAATATATACCTTGCATTTTTTTATCTGCTTTTCCTGTCTCCAGTGTTCCTCACACCCGCTCCTTGGAGGCACGGATCAAAGAAGAGCTCATAGCCCAGGGACTGCTGGATCTGGACGAGCGACCTGGACAAGGAGGAGACTCGGAGGATGAAATCCTGGCAGAGCTGCAGAAGCGACAAGCGGAGCTGAAAGCCCTGAGTGCCCACAACAGAGCCAAGAAGCAGGAACTGCTTCGGTAAGAGCTGCAGATATTCACGTTTATCGCGGTGCGTCTCTGTGAGGCAAAAGTCGTCTCAAAGACATTTTCGATGTGTTCTGTCGTCTCTCAGGTTGGCAAAGGAGGAAATGCACAAGCAGGGACTGAGGCAGAGAGTGAGGGTGGCAGACAATGAGGTGATGGAGGGATTTCGGAGGATCATGGCCGCCAGGCAGAAGAAGCGCACTCCAACGAAGAAGGAGAAAGACCAGGCCTGGAAAGCACTGAAGGAGAGAGAAAGCATCCTGAAGCTTTTAGACAGCTAGAGGTTTCATGTGACTATTTTTTTTTTTTAATCCAAAAAGAAAAGAAGAGAACGTCTTCACACATTCACACAACACTCGTTTTACAGTCCAGGTAGAGATCTCGTAGCTGTTTTAACTGCATGCAGAGGAAACCCATTTGTTTAGAACGTGTTTTTTTATACTCATTGGATTTTTGTTCTCTATGAAAATTTATATGTTTCTCTTTTTTTATAATCATTGTAATGCCATCACGACAATAAACATCCATTGGAGTTCACTTGTTTGACTTTCTTTGTTTTTTTAAACTTTTTTTTGCATTTTTTTAAGACGTGGGAAAAAGTTTCTACAGGTTCCTGACATTTTCAAGTTTTTGGGGATTTTTTCAATGTTTATAAGAGCTGGAAATTTTATTTAGTGGCACAAAAGCATTACCTGCTTAAAAAAATATTGAAAATGTGGATAAAATAAATAGGAAAGGTTTTAATGGAATCTCTTCTACCTGAGGAAACCAAGACTAGTTTGTTTATCCACCTGACTACTAACCATGCAAATGTGAAAGGAATAGATTTATTATAGTTATTGTCCCAGGTACAACAAAATTAAAAGTACTCACTGGTCAGTGCTTCATTCACTCTTTTTGTAAGAACATAATAAAACATAATTTATACCCAAGAGTCTCGGAATAAAGAAGAAAAAAATTTAATGTGTAATAAATAGTCATATCACAAAACAAAGTCAATTTCTAAACCTGAATATCTTCCAACCACTGCATATGACTAAATTAGCTCATTTTGGCATCTACAAAGGTCATTTTAGGCCTTTCAGTGATGCCACATGGTAAGGGGCAAAGCTCTGGGAATTGTAGTTTTTGGTAGATTTAAAAAAATGTGACGAGACAAAATTGTTTTTCTCTGGTAGTCAGGAGGATATTAGAAGTAAAGGTTTTTCTACAATTAGAAAATACAGTTATGGTTGCTAGAAAGCTTATTATATATACGTATACAGTATATGCATGTACTGAGTACATATATTTAGATATTTTATAATAGTTGTGGTAAAGTGCAGGCAAAGCTTGAAATTTGACATTTAAAGGGATTAACCACTTAATGCCTGTTGTTGCAAATATACAACAAACCACTTCAGCTCTAAAATGACCTAAATGTAGCTTCAACTTAAAAGCAAAAACATATTTTTTACTATAGCTGGAAATAAATTCAGGCATTAAGAGGTTCACGTGCTGAGAAAAGGTTTGAAGCCTCCACATTTCCAATAAAAAAGCTCACAGCTAATGTTGTTGATCAAGACAATACTGTATTTGCTCCCTAGTCACTTCCCCATAAAAAAGGTGGAATTTTGTTTGCAGTCTAAAATGTTAATTTTTTTTGTGGAAACTTTTTCAAGATTAAAGTTTATAAAATCATTTTTGTCTAAATGCATTTGCCTTCAGATGAATAAACTGACCCACAAATCACCACCTATAAAATTCCTAATTTTGTATTCTGAAAAATGAACTGATTCAATCAACTTGGTGTCTTAAATACAATACAACACACCTGAATCACATGCAAAAAAGTGGGTTAATAATTTATCTTTTGCAAAAATTTGACAGGGTAGATTTTAGTGGCCTCGTGGTAGAGTGTCCACCCTGAGACTGGAAGGTCGTGAGTTCAAATCCAAGCCGAATCATACCAAAGATTCTAAAAATTAAGGAGCATTAAGGAGTTGGATTGGGGGGTTGAACCACCACAACGTTCTCTGAGCTTGACTCTGTTTGATGCTCGCTGCTCCCTCAGGGGTTGGGTCAAATGTGGCGAATTCTCACACATAGAAAGATGAGACTTGATGTCAGAATGTAAATATGTGTTGTTGACATTTCTCTCTTTCCCCACTAGATGGCAGTCATTGGCCTCACACGCACCAGGCCTGCAGGATTTGTGTGTATTTGGGTCTGTGGTTAGCGTTAACCCAACACACTGTGCCATTGTGGTGTGGGAGAAGTCCTCACTTGATGAAGTCCTGACTGATCTAGATCCCAGGATGAAGCGGGAGACTGTGAGTCCCGCACCAGCAGCTGTGCATCAGGGGTCACTCAGTTCACCCAATAAGGCTGACAGAGGGCCACAGTAATTCATGAGGGTTTCACGAGCGGCACCAGGCAGAAACACTACTAACTACACTGTCATGTGACCCGAGCCAACAACTGTCCATCCGTGCTCAAAGCTTTGTTGCTGGAAGTTGTTATAAATGTCAGAATAAAGATGTCCTTCGTGTGAGGTGAATAATTCAGAGTACAAACTACTTTCCAGAAGGTCACACGTTCTAGCCTGACCGTTTGTGGTGAGATCAGTGGTGAACTGCTTCACTTGACGTTTGCTCTGAGTTGACACAACAGCACCAGGGCACATGTATTCTAAAATCATCAGCATCAACACAGGTACAGTTAAGGGTAAACATTTTTCACAATAGATTTCATGTCTTTTTGCTCCAAGTCTTGTTTGGGTTATAAACTGGAGCAGAGACAGACGGGTTTGATGGAGGCTGATGAGGTTTCTCCACTTTGTGGTTTGAACTATTCAGTCTCCCAAACCCATCCTGTGCTTATTTGCATGTTCAGCCCTCAATGGAAAATGATTGAATTCACGATAATAAAAAGGTTGTTTTTAAAAAACTCGATGCTCTTTGTTCCTGAGTTGGAGGGTCCAACAATGGTCTGGTCTTTCCTTAATTTGAGCCAGTGCCCTCTATGTAAATTTGTAAAACCATCAATTAATGTGTATGAAAGCTCTTTTTTTGATAACACGCAGACCTATTGAGCCCTCCTCGCAGGTGAATGAGCGGCTGAATGGACGGCGCTGGCATCCCCTCAAGGCTGGGTGCACCGCTCTGAGCTTTTGTTGCATTTGTTGTCATAAGATCTCAAATGAAGGGCAGGTGAGTTTTGTGTGCGCTCAGCGATGCTCATCGGCTGTTTGCACATTCCACGTAAAGCTGCCTCTTTATGAAGGTCCAGGTGGTGGTCGTTGGGATACCGAACGCCGGACCCGGCCTCATCTTCACCTGCTGCCTCACAGCTGTCTCCCTCCACCCTGTCATGGCCTGCAAACCTTTATGTCTGTTTAAAAAAGACGGCTCTCCACTGAAGGGTCTGGGTACATGACACAAGTATTCTGGCTCGAGTCTGGGATTTGATATATGCCACACAAATACAGTGCAAACAACAGTGCTGTCGTGTGAGCAGGCTGTGTTTATATGAGCACACATGCACATAATATATGCTAGTATCAGTACGAATCAGTGGAAGGGGGAGAAAGGGGGTTCTCAGTGCATTGGTTCTTTGTTTCAACAAAGTGAATGAATTATGTCTCTTTCTCTGGGGCTCTCCTACTCCACCTCCGTCCCTGCGTTCCTGAGCCAGTACTGGGCTCAGACAGAACCATCCACACAGACCCACACACAGGGAGACACAAGAGTTGGACACTAAATTGTGAAGGGATTCACCATAAACCTGTTGAGCTTTCAAGCTGAATTACTGTAAAGTCGTGCGTGTGTGTCTGTGTGTGTTTGGGGATACAGACAGAGGTTGAGACAGCTGCTGAGGCCCACTGGTCGGCTGAGAAGAGCCTCTGTCTGGCCAGGCCACGCCTCGGCTCTTCTCCTCCACAGAGGACCATTGTCTCCAGAGCTGCTTCCATCATCCTGATGTCATGGTTTGTCCCTGAGACGGCTGCCGGAGCTGCTGTGGTAAGACCTTTCAACCAGAAGTCAGAAACACAAAAGTATGGACACATACAGAGCCACTGTGCACACAAAAGCAACACTATCGCACTCGGCCTCTTTTGGTTCATCATCCTTGAGCTTGGCTGGGTTTGAATTTCATTTGCCTCTCATTTGCATGGCAGTTGATGCTTTTCTTGAGCAACACCTGAATTTGAGAGCTCACATGCAAAGCAGCCCTTCTCTCTCCATGTCCGGGGGCTTTATCCACTGACGAGGTACAGGGATGACAACAAAGAAGCAAGAGCTCTCTTTCAAATATTTGATTGGAATAAATTCACCTCAGCAAGTAAAAAAAAGATTTCGTTAGATCATTTCTTTGTTTGTTCCTCATAAACTCTGTTCATTGAGCTTTTAAATGGTGCCACTTAAGAAAAGAACTGTTGCTGGTATTGACCATTGACTGTATAAGAGAATTGAACTGAGGGAGTGTGACATCACTTTCAGCTGCAGCACCATTCTTTAAGATATGAATATCGCCATGTTGGAGCCAGACGACATCAGTAAGCAGTGACTGGTCCTGAGTTACACTCGGTCTACGTTTCTATGGCAACCACTCTTGCCAATCATTAGTGAGCTTGATGGAAGCCCCCACCCCTACTACTTAAAAGTGGATGAATCTGTCAAGGAAATGTCTGAAACGCTCGATGTGAGACCACATATTCCTATTGAGGCATCTGATTGGTCACTTTATAACTTGAATAACTTGCACTACAGAAAAAAAATGTGTCCGCTCCAAGAATCGAGATCATCTTGTCTACAACAGGGTAACTGTAATCTGAAAGTCCTTAAAACTAAAATTTCAGCACCACTACGGTGATCACGAAGATTTGTTTTCAAATGATGCTTTAGGTCTATATAGGAGGATGCCAATGGGAATCCCAAGAAGCTCAAGCTCCAAGAAGACTATTACCTCACCCAGTCAGCACTTTGGTTGTCTCTTACAATTGTGAATGTTTACAGGTCGACAGCTAAGAACTATCAGAACGGACACACTAGTGATTTTTGGTTTTCTATGGTTACTGGTAGGCCTGCCATACCCTTACCGTCAGGGTATATTGCACTGGTGTCAGCAGCGCATGCACACCAGGATGGACAATTCAAAGCCTCAAGTGCTGGTGTGTCTGCATGTCTTTTGGATACCATTCCTCTCCTCAAGTCTGATTACCTGGATCAGGTGGGTCCAGCCAATTAGAACATACCAGAGGAGGGTAGGCTGGGAAACAAACAGGAATGTGTCTGTCAGTGCCCACCCCTGCAGTCGAAAGGAACATGTGGGGAACGTTATGTTTGGTGATGAGTCCATATTCTATCTACAACTTTTGGTGGAGAGAGTGTAATGGTATGGGGTGGTGTCTACCTCAGTGGATTCATCATTCAGTGGGAAGGATGGATGAACAGTTAAAGAATGGGATGTTTCCAAAATGTGACTAGCATAAGAAGGAGGAGCTAGGCTTTTGCGGTTATGGTTTTTCCAAATGAGGTTCCTATTTATTGAACCCATACAACCTTCAAAAGAAGAGTAGATACTAGAATAAGCCATTTGGAATTGGTTTAAAACATTTAGAATTTTTTTTCAAGTTTCACTCACATACTTCACCTCTGCTGCTGATCCTAAAACAGATGTTTGTTACAAATGTGGCACCATTTAAAAGACTTTTTAACTACATATTATTTTTTCAGGAAGATTTGTTTCAACAAAGATCTCTCAGCACTGTTGTGTTTAGATTCTGCTGCTGCAAAAAGGCCCAGATCACAGACCCTCCACCACCGTGCTTAATATTTGCTTGAGGATCTTGTTTCAATTTCGATTTTATGAAGAAACAGCAAATATTTCCAAAAAGTTTTTCAAACAAAAATACAGAAGTACTACTCTGACAGAAATAAAAACACACAAAACACAAAAAAAAAAAACTACGTCCACAGCCGTAACAGCAGATGTGTTCCTGAAAAAGGTTTGGAGTAGAAGTGCAGCTCCAGCCGTGCAGCTGGGGTTTTTTTTTAACCTTTGCTCTGATCTTGAGATAAATTTGCTGGAATTCATGGTAATGATGAAAATCATTGGAAATGATTTGTGGTTTCTCCAAGTAATGACAGACAATTTATTTCATCTGTCACTCACTGCTTCTACATTTTGGCTCAGTAACAGATGTGTCTTATGTGTTAAAGTTTTCTTATTTCACTATTTTGTTGCTGCTTTTATAACCCGATAAAGTGTTTCACTCAGTCAATGTTTGCATTCATTGTACGACAAGTCGAAAATCCCAGTCAGACTAGATGTGTCCCTCCATTTTCAAGATTTTCAGGATCTTCGGCCCTGCCTGTTTGACTCGTTTCTTTTTTCTGATTCTGTTCAGCTCATCATCGAATTCTACGTAAAGCCCAACGGTGACAGAGTCGTCTTGTTAATATATTCCAGCAGCAGATCACATTTGTTCAGAAGGCTTCAAAGTAAGAAATCACAAAAGCTGAAATGATTAATTAATTGATTGTTAACGCATTATTTACCTTCATGTTGGGGCCCAAGAAGACTTGTGAGAATTAACCCTTGGTAGTTTTTTTTTACCACTTTTAGAATAACCATACAAAAATACCCATGTTTTTAATACAACCCTAGATTCTTGTTTTACAGTTATTTTTCCATTATATTACACAATATTTCCACAAGAAACGTAAAACTGTCCAAAAAAGCCTTAATTTCACATGGTAAGAGTCTTTTTTATCAGCAAATTTCACACAAATTGAGATGAAACCATTTTTTTGTTTTATAACAAACCTCTAATGTGTGAAAATAAAAAAAAAAAAGAAAGTAGAAGTCCAAAATGAAAGCAAAGACTTGGTCAAAGCACTGTGAAGAAAATAAAAAAAAAACAAAAAAACAAATGCATCTCCAATAAACTTTTTAAAATGTTCCAATGACTTATGTCAAGGGGGTACCACAATCATGGATCTTAACTCATTTTCTGTCAGTTTTAAGCCTAAAATTTCACAGCTAATAACTTATTTAAACCTGTTATGTTAAATTTCAAATTAAAACTACATTACCTGCAGATTGGTGTCATTCATACATCACTATAAACAACCTATTTATGCTGCTGTCTAACTATGTAGCCACAAAAGGGGTCCGAGGTTTGATCTCCCTGATCCCCCCACAGCCCTGATAAATACAGGGCTTTGGGGGGAAGGGCATCCAGCATGAAACTCCTGTGTGAATCAATGAAAACTGGTTTAACCCCTGAGCTGATGTGCCTAAGGGAGAATGAAAACAACCTAAGTCAACAACTCTAAACTTCCAAAAAAGTTTCTCCAGTCTTTTTAATATTACAGGCGATAATTTAAAAATGTTTGTGATTATGCTAATCTCGTCAAAAAATGTATTTCAATTGAAGCCTTTTAGATTCTTAACCCTCTCTATTACTGTATGGCAATAATAACTTACAGTTGTAAGTAAATGTTCTTGACATTGATGAGAAATCAAGACAAAGACAGATCCTTGTGTGTTTTGTTCCCTTATGTCCACTATGCGGTACAGTCTGGTCTGGTTTAGAATAGTTCAGGCAATTCAGGTGAGAGTTTCCATTCTAAGTTGGACCATCCGACACCCTGCATGTGAGTTTTAGACTGATAGCTTTGCGTCACAGTAGTCTGACTAAAGCAAAACCGCAGCTATCAGCAAAATAGAGGTCATTCACCAGTAGCTTTTTTTATTTGTTTGTTTGACTATATACAAGGCATTTAATGTTGTTTAAGAGAAGATTGTAGGTGTTGAAGAAGAATACAGCCAAATACACTTATGAAAGCTGTTTGGAAACGTTGGTGATGGTTTGGCGCTTTCTATAGTGGTAATAACCTACCACTCTACGGGTTCCATCGTGTGATGACAGTCTCTTCACTCTATGTGGTTCAATCCCTTTTTCAATGGAACCACAACCAACGTGGACCCAAAAACGGTTCGGCCTAATGGCTCAATTTAAATGCTCAAAATACTGGATTGCATTGTACCGTACCGTACCATACTATACGTACTGTACCGTACCATACCATTCAGTACTGCATGGAACCCTATCGTACCGAACCATACAGTACCGTATCATATCATACCATACCATACTATACCGTACTGTATGGTACCATATCATATCATACCATACTGTACCACACCGTACCGTACCATACCATACCATACCATATACTACCATACAGCACCGTTTCACATCATACCATTCCATACCGTACTGCATAGTACCGTATCATACCATACAGTACTGTATAATACCGTATTGTACCGTATCGTATTGTATTGTATTGTATCGGACCATAAGGTACCATATCGTGTCATATCATACCGTACCATATCATAACATACCACTCCACACCACACCATATCATACCATACCATACTGTACCACTCAGTTGAAACAAGGTTTTAGAAGACAAAGTGAGTTTTTTCTGTTTGCTTTTCTTGTGAGATATGGCCTGATTGTATAAGTATAAAGAAAGCTCCTGCGTGGATCAGATTTATCCAGAATCACTGTGAGGTGGGCAAACTGGGAAAGGAGGATTTATGGCTCAGCGGACTGCTAGTCTGCTTCGCATGAATGAAAAGTGTGAACCTTCTTCTGAACTTTCTCCAAGTTGGAGGATTAGGGACCCGAGGGATGACATAACCAGAAGAAACAAAGAACTCTGGCTGAAGAACCTCCTTCTCATCACGCTCCACTTCTGTGTGATCCCACTGTTATTTTCACACAGATCCTTATCTGGCTCCGTCTTCCCTGATGGAGAGGAGAGCTGCCCTTCCTCATGAAGAGGGATCTTTAACTGCAGGGCACAGGAGGAGGGAATGGACAAGCAAAGACAAGCGGCCCAATAAAGTCCATCTAAATATAGCAGGGCCTTTTTCCCCTTGTCCTTATAAAGAGCTGCTGGTGAATCCGGGTGGACTATCCTCCTCTCTGAACCGAGCGCTGATAACTCCCTCCAGGAGTTGGGAACGTTACTGTTGTCACAGGGAAACACACATTTCTGCACAAACACACACACAGTTTTGTCGTTTTGTAAGAAGACAGGGGAGGGGGTCAGTCCCCTTTTTCCTTGTAGAAGATGGCTAATTATGTTTGGGTGGAATACTAAAATAGGAGAGGTTGAAGGAAATGTTCAGTGAGGAAGGATGGGAGAGATGTGCGACTGGTGGGGGTTCCCGTGAAGGAGATTGTTCAAGAAACTTCAGACAAACTTCTGGCCAAAAATATCTCAGAGGATGGATTTTAAAATTCATTTTATATCAACACCATCTCCACTGCCTGCCCAAATAAGGCCTCTGTGAGCTTCTCTCTCATCGACATTGTGTTTTCTAGAGTTGCTGGTGCAGTTTAGGGGGGATTGTCTGGACTGCTTCACATTCAGCTTTTTCATGGAGACCACTCTCCTCTTTCTGTCTAAAGTGTTTATCTAAAACATGAAATGTTGCTCGTATTTTTGTTTTTCTTTCAGTTTCTAGGTTCCAAAGCAACAAAGAGGCTTGAAGCTAAAGTGTGTCCTCTGCACGACTTTTGATGGACTAACCAAATGATGATGCAAATCAACACAGAACATGCCTGTAAACTGAGGGAGGAGGTGAAGTCAGCCAAGGAAGAAGTTATGTGGTCCTCTGAGTTACTGCACCAGCTTGTTCAAGAAATTTTGGAATATTATTGAACCAGAAAGTTCCTTCAGAGAGAATCTTGGTGCCTTGATTGTGTGACTTCCCCCTGACCTTGCAAAAAGTTGTTTAAAATTATTCCATCAGGATGCTCTGGCATCTTGGGTGGTTGAAGGTCTTTAGTTCAATTCTGACCATTGACTGTATAAGAGAGCTGGACTGCTCCCCAATGGCGTTCCTAATAGGAAGTACCCACCGGTTCCAAGAGGCCAACATCTTGTAGACTTCAATTGAGAAATAAATGTTTCTCTTTTTTTTAACATGCTCTTCCTAATATTTGTTGGAAGATACTCAAGTTATAAACCGACCAATAAGATGTGTCAATAAAACTATGTGGTCTCATGTTGAAGCTTTTGATTAACAGATTTCCTCTAGCCCACTTTCAAGTGGTAGGATGTGGACTTTCACACATTCACACGGACGCACTTCCCGCGACAGGGAAGTGGAAGATCAATGTTAAGTCAATGTACAGATGCAATCTGAGGTCTTGGGGCACAATCTGGGCACGAAGAGGTTGATGCAGTGTGACAGCCAATCAGCGACTCAGCTTTGGGCATGTGACGTTTTCAGTGACTCGATCAAAGGGATCCATTTTTTTTTAACCCACTGGAGCCTTGGGGTTGCCGGAGACTGTCCCTGTTACTGTTGGGAACACCCTGGACAAGTCGCCACCCTGTCACAGAACCCATAGAGCTGGTGTGATTAAGCCTGCCAAACTAGCCAACCTCTCGGTGGATAGAGAAATGAGCTAGCAAGATCTGCTGCCCAGGGTGCTGCAGAGCTCACTATGCTGGCCGGTGGGTGGGCGATTGGCTGCCCGGCAGATGGATCGAGAGCCGCCGCGGGTGCTGCCATTGTAGTGGGCAAGATCACTCCAGCTCCATGGGCTTATGATGTTTTTCTCATTTTAATCAAACTAAACAAACAACATCAAAAACTCACAAACTCACTCAACATCAACCATGTTTTTCATGACCTGGCAACGAATGAAGTCCAGAAAAACTTTGGTGGTTGTTCCCCGACCTGGGCGTCAAGGCGTCGAGGAGTAGGTTTGATGCGCATCAACAGAGACATAATGAGATATGTACATTTGACATGAGAAATTCAATGTGAATGCAACATAACTCCTGAATGGCAAGAGTGCTTACCATAAAAACTTTACTCAGACCGACAGGGACCAATTATGGTTTACTGATGTCATCTGACTGCAACATGGCGACATCCACATCATGAAAATATGGCGACTGAATTAACTTTTGGAGCCAGAAAAAAAGGCATTTTCTGTGGGTGACACCACATTCGCTCAGTTCAGTTCTCTTATGCAGTCCTTGCTGATTGAAAATTTTCGTTTTTTCAGTTTTCTGGTCCTTCTGTTCAGTCAAACCACTTTAAATTACATTCGTCTGATCCTTCATCTTTTCCCTTACTGAAATAGTGTTGTCTCTACCTGGAAAACTGGCATGTGCACGGACCTGAACTCCAGAGGGAAAAGTCCAACCTGCTCTGACTTTACGAGGAGTTGGAAATTGTGTCTTGAAATAGCAGTAGTGCTAGAGGAATGTCTGTCGGGCTGTCTGAGGACGAAATATTGGAGAATATGTATGGGGCCAAGCAGGTGGTCCAAACGAAATATCAAAATCATAGACAGCTCTGTGAACCTGTGGTGGCAAAATGTTTTTTTTTCTATAGGCATACTGTGGGTGACAGGTCGTAGAGAGCAAACTACAACCATAAGTGTATGCAACTGACTTTATACTCACAAATACCTTACAATACGTTCCATTTTCATAATGTCCCTTCAAGTGGCCGTACTAGGGAACTACAAAACACCCGTGGACTCCCTTTAAGATGCTCCCACCCCTCTCGATGACCCTTTACGGGCCTGAACAACCCCAAAACCAGCCGCCATTTTAGCACTACTGACAAAGTTCCAAAGCAGCTGCCACCCTGACCAACAAGCTTCGGGTGTCACGCTGGTTGAGATCTGCACCTGCATCGAGTTTGGATGAAACAGCCGTCATCTGGGATTTTAAAATGTGGCACGGGCCGGCACAACTGCACCAGAAAACGCCAGTTCAATTCCTGTCACAGATATGAGGCCTGCCGCCATCTGTGTGCAGGAGGGGGTCTCAGCTGCCCTCATATACCAGCCGTGACAGCCAAGGTTCAGAGGGGGAAGCACTCACTGTATGCCTCTTTTGTTGACACCTGTTGCTCTTCGGGGTGTAACCTCACACTGGGGCTTTCTCCTGAGGAACACAAGACACTGTTAGTACAAAAATAACAGTTTTTTAACACCCAAATGTGCTCAGAGGGTTGTTCAAAATCCACCTTTTCTGCATATTTATTAAAAAGAAAGGCTACTTAATGGAAATGTGAGGAGGATTGATCTGTGTTTGTACAGAGCGTGTCAGTTTGTGGTCAGGAATCCCCCACAGAGAGGGGAAGCTCAGCTGTCAGTAGCTGTCAGCATCCGGGCCTCCCCGTCTCACTTCTGCTGCTCCGCTTCACCCCAACCTTCTCTTTCTTTTTCACCCTTGTTCCTCTTTCTGCGCCCCCTCCAGCAGCAGAGCAGGAGCAGAGGTGGAGAGGCTTCTTTTCGGAACGAGCATGCTGCTCTGTGATAAGAAAGCATGGCTCAACCCCCCCCCACACACCCACACACTCTGAAAAACACATACAGTGTTACGTCTACTTTAGGCTGAATCTTCTGGACCAACAAGTGGGGGGTAAGATAACTGGTTCATTTAAAGATACAAAAAGCAAAAGCAAAAGAAGAAGCCAGTTTCAATTTAAAAATCCCCCAAAATAAGTAATTAAATCCCACTCTGATCATCATTTGATCTATTTTTAAAGCATGTGCTGTGGTCTTTCAATTATGATTTAGTTTGTGTTGTTTTCTAGGACATAGTTTCTGCAGAGCGACAGTGGTTGAAATTTGCCTCTGAATTACTGAACTGTTAGTGTGGAGTAAGCCCACTCCCAATTCCCATTATCTCTTTGTTCATACTGCTAGCTTACAGCTATTCACCCCCCTAATCTAACGTTACTGGTACAACAACAATACCCAGCAATAATGGAGCTATTCAGCAGTACAGTTTTGAGCCATATGTCAGCTCGAATGAGGAAAACAAATACATGGATCCAGTCATCTGCAAGTTGATGCAAAATATTGAGCATAGAGCTTGTGGTCTGCCAGAGTAATTTCTACATCATGAATATGCCCTTTTTCAAACAGCATTTTTATTTCTGCTCCCAATTCACAACAATATGAATAAAGAAACAATCTGAAATGCAATTTTGAGCTTAATTTTCTCTATACATGTCGTCCATAATCAGAAAAATGCTAGAAGTAAAATACAGAAGCCAAAAACTGCTTGCCCCACTTGTTTTTTAGACTGTTTTCTTGTGATAATGAGAAAGTGGATCTCGTTATCGCAAGACACTGAACGTGGTAATGCCAGTCATAACCAACACCTTACAGCTCACACAAGGCTTTGGTGACTCGACCATGGATTTGAACTCACAACATTGTCTCAGGGCAGACACTCTACCACAAGGCCACTGAGGTGGAAATGAAGAGAGGGGGCTGGTGCATGAGACGGAATTAAAGTGTTTGAGGAGCGTACTTCCAGTATTATCGTATACCGGTCTCTAATTGATGCCGGTTTCCAGTAGCTGCCGGGTCTAACAGGTGTTTGTTTTTGATTGGCACTGGTCTCTCATAGTGGCCAGGCTCATTTAAGATCTGCCCATCCTTTTACGGGACACGTCGAGTGTCTGCGGTATTTGTGTTGTGAGTCAGTATAGCGATGGGCAATAAACGCTCATCCGATTTAGTGTTTAAATTTGGTGCGGTGGCATACGCTAAAGAACACTCTGGTGAGAAATCTGCATAATATTTTGGGGTGGATCCTAAACGTATCTGAGAATAGTACAAGCAGATGGCGGATATTGAGAAGACGGCTGCAGAAAAGAGCGAGGAGAGAGCGACGAATTAGGCAAACTGGTTTGAATGTGGATTACTGAGCAAAGCTGGAACAGTGTGCATGTCTCCAGGAAAAGGATTTGCATGAAAGCAAAAAGGATTTTTGATATGGAGACTAATGATACTTCTAAGAGAACACAAACACACACAGCTAGTGCTAATCAGAACATTGTTCTCATCTGAAATGTTTATCTGGTGGAGTTATCAGCATTTTGTGACCAAATTTCACAATAAAATGAACCCATTAATAAATACTGGAGGTACTATTGGATGATATATGGAAAATAGGTTAAAAAAATAACAACCTTTGGGGAGTGTTTCTTTTGCTGTTATTGAGAATTGTTGGTATAAGATGTAAGGTGCTTGTTATGACCTGCACTAACCACAAAATAAAGAGACTTAAAACAAATTACGTCTCAGTGCGGGAAAGGGAGAGAGCAATGGTACTGCATATTTTTTACTATCTTGATATCACAACAAAATGGTTAAAAAAAATAAAATAAATAAATATCAGGGCAGGCTTCTGTAATGTTTTATTATAAACTGAGATCCTTTTGATATTTAAACATTTTTCGAATATGATTATTTTCCTTTTCTTAAAAAAAGGGCAGTTTTATTTTCTTCAGATTCGGTTATTACACTGAAGATCACTTTCACCTGATTGAAACACAATAACAAACGTCACTTTACATCCCAATACATTTGTAACACAACAGTCCCATGGTGTCTGGAGCTGTTCAAGTTCCCCTTGTACCTCATGTCTTTACCTCTTATGAAGGTAGAAATTGTTCGTGCTGCATTAAAACACCTCCCTCGAAGAGCTGCAGTGAAAAGGTTGAACATTAACACATTAAGAGATGTGGGGGTGCAACAGCCTAGTTGGGTAGAGGGAGCTGGTGACTCCCTTGATACCATCAGATCTTATCAATTACTCTTATTTAGTCTGAGGGACTTCCTTCCCCCTCTGGCTCGTCTCATCAGCAGCAGCCTCAGTGCAGATGCCAGCAGGAGCCTGAGGAGCCGTCGAACAACGCCTGAGAGCTCACAGGCCTGAAGACTCACCATGATCAACAAGCTTTTATCATGTTAGGACTCCCCAGCACTGGACATTCTCCTTCCAGTTCCCTCACAACCTAAAAAAAAGTCACAGTGCATTCTCTGCCCGACACTGTCCAGGCATTTGTCTAAAGAAACACAAAGATTCTGCACTGACGCCTCCCTTAAAGTCATGATGAGAAACTTCTGGTACCTTCTCTGCTCTAGAAAAACACAGTTGGCTTTAATATGTAATGTTGCTTCAGTGGATAATGTAGAGTTAAACATTATTTTCTTAGGGTGTGTTCATAGATACATTTGGTTTGCTTAAAGTGAACCAGAGTTTGTTTCCCTCAATAATAGTAATAAAAACTTCAGTCTGAATACACCCAAGCAGACTCTGGTCCACTCTCGGACTCATCTTTCATGTGGTCTCGATTAGTTTCCAATCATCATCCACTCATTGAAATGTGGTTGGATGAATGCAGGCTAATTAAAACAACTTTTATGGTGATGCACATTGCTTCTCAAACTGTTTCCTCAACAAACTATATGTCATAAACTCTTATAAGTCTGCCTTCTTGACCATCGTCTCCTCAATAACCGCCTTGCAGCATGTACTGAAGTAGCAGTAAAAAGTGTTGTACCAGATGTTTAAATTGTTCAGCAAAATATGAAGTTTGAATAAGTTAAGCATCCCGACAAGGATTGAAAAGTGTAGGACTTCCATTATTCTTTCTCTTTCTGCTTTGACCACATAATTCCTGGCCAATGACTGAAGAGATCTTTAGTCACATGGCTTGTTTATGAGCTTTGGTTCGGAGCAGAAATGTAGACAGCAATTAAGCAAATTCGGTCTGGAACACAGACTTATCCCGTCTGAATACACCCTTGAAATCCACCGTCTTATTCATGTATGACACCAAAAAAATGTGTAGTTGTGATTCATAGTCGATATTGGTTCGTTTTTCTAAAAGATTAGATTCAATTCACTGAGCTAATAGGATTCAGGAAATCTTTAGCCAAAAGTGGATCTTAGAGATAAATACCTGGGTACTGAAAACTAAGGATGTAACAATTCTTTGTGAATTGGTAAAAATGCGATTCAAACTAGTCAACATGTTCAACATCGCAGAAATTAAAAAATCAATTTGTCAGGCCTGTGAAATGCAGAGGAGATGACATTTTTCCATGCAGGCTTGCTGTGAGTGTGTGCACACCTGTGTGTGTGTTGTGGACTGGATGGCAAGCTCTTCAACTGCACTCCCCTCCTTGCAGCTCCTTTGGAATCAAAGGGTGTTGTGCTGTGCTGGGGTGTGCTTTTTTCATGATGGATCAAACATGGAGCACAGCATGAACAGAGAATGAAAGTATTTGTGATAATTTCAGTAGTATCACTTTTAATTCATTGTGTAGAGAAAAAAAAATCGAAAAAAATCGAAATTGTGACTTTAAAATTGTGTAGCAAGTCAAATCGTGGCTTGCCTGAATCGTTACATCCCTACTGGGAACATTTTTTCACACCGTCTAGTCGCAGGTGTTTGCAAAATTCAAAGTGTTTCAGCACATTTGACTGTAATGATGACGTTATTTGCTGTGTTGTTCATTATGATGGCACTCGTCTTTTTTACATTATAGTAAAACAAATGACCATTCTTCAATCCAAATGTTCTTTTCCAATATCAATGTAATTCATTTTGAAATGATTTCATAATAGTATAGTTTGATTTGATTAACAAATGCAAAATACAGTTTTTGAAAAGCTGACATAATCTAAGTTGCAACTGTGTTGTCACATGTGCAGACTGAGGTTTGTTGGTGACATGGAAAAATGAGCAATACTTTCTCAAGAAAAGCCCTCAGGACAGTAGAGTATGCTGCTCCAGAAACTGTGAGTTTTGCATATTTGCATTTGTACACACTGACTGCTGATCCATATGAGAACAATCTTTTTTTTTAAGAAAGTGGAGCTTTTCTTTTTAATACATCATTTTATCGTATGAGGTATTTGTTTGTCAAAAACTCTCAGTTTGTGGATTTAAAGATGTTTTCAGATGGAGCACTGATGCATGACGGAAATCCTCTGTGGATTCCAAAATCCAAAAGTATTTTTATATTTTTCAAGAGCAGAGTGATAATTGCACAAGTTTGCAACAGTTAAATTAGTTCAAATGCTTTAGATTTTTTGTAGTCTCTCTAAGATTTTTCAAAAGTGTTGGTTCTAATTCTGGGAAAACAACTCTCATCATTCTCTAAATTCCTCCACTAACTGAGACCTTGCCTGCTTTTAACTGGCGGCAGGACAGTTAAGTACTTGAAAAGTACTTCAGTTTACGGCTCTGTTATGTACCAAGTCTTACCGGCTTAACCAGCTGAATTCTTCCCAACAGATTGTTAGAAGTCATTGGCAGCATTTCAAAAAGTGTTTTTCGTTCCTGTTTCTTTTCATCACATGCTTTGTGTGCGCTCGAGACGTTTATTAAAGCAGAACTCTAGAAGGCTTTACACAGGAGGAACACACCTAAAAGGCCAGCTTTGTGAGGGTCTGGAGGAAAGTGTACACGTTACATAGATGGATGGATTTATTGTATATCTGCTCAATCTACTGATGGAGTGAAAAAGTGAGATTAGTGTCGATTTTTTTAGGTCCACCACAATAGAAAGTGTTTGTGGCAGCTCACAGGAAAAACGAATGATATGTGATTATTTTTTTAAGAAAACGCTTTAACCCCTTAAAACAGGAGTGTCAAACTCAATCGAACAAGGGGCCAAAATCTAAAACACACTTTGGGTCGTGGGCCGAACGGGATAAACATTTACTGAACACTCTAAAACTAAATTTTTAAAACTTTAAATCAGTAACTTTCTAACATAATTATGAACTAGATATATAGCATAACCTGGGATAATGCTAGTGTGAATGTAGTGAACTGAATTTGACTGCTAAAGATGCTAATGCTGATAGCTAAAAATACTCAAGCTGATAGTCAGCTAAAATATGCCAAATTAGCCTAAAAAAGATTAAAAATTGGTTAGCCAAAAATGTAGCTAAAAAAACAGATAAACTTCAAAATATCCTTAAAAAATGAAAATAAAACTAAATTAGCCATAACTAGCATGTAAATATGAGCCTAACTCCAAAATAGCCTAAAAACTATAAAAAAAACCTACATCAGCCAAAACAGCTATAGCTGAAAATGAGCTACACTCCAAAATAGCCTAAAGAATCTTAGTAAATGCCAAAATAGTCCTAAAAGCTAGCAGAATGCCAATTTTTAAAACTTTAAACCTTAACTTTTTTGCATAATTATGAATAATAAAAAGGCAGGAATATTATTCCAGAATAAATCATCTTAAACTCAAATAACTTTCAATATTTTACTCTACAAAAAAATATATTTTGTCAAAATGATACAAGTTAAAAATGAGCGCAAGATAACATTGTGCCATTAATAACAATAAAATAAAATGATCTGGATGGCCAGATATAATTACCCAGAGGGACACATGTGCCTTAAAGCATATTGATGCAAATATACATCATTTACATAATTTAGAGTAATGTAAATGTAAGTGATTTTTTCCCTTTGGAAACAAATTCAGACATCAATGGGTTAAGAATCCTCAAACTTTCCTCTCAGGTTTGTTTTATTTGCCTTTTTAATGATTAAAGTGTCACATCTTTAGAATGATTTTACTCAGACCTTACAAACCAGCCGTCGTCTTTGTACTGTCTGTTCTTTCAGCGTCTGCACAGATCAACCTGAAGAGTGACAATTTGCCCTCCCCCTCAGGGGGAGGCCTCCCAACCCTCTCTACCTTATTTTCCCCGTCTTCGGCGTTATCTAAGTAACTTGTTGGTGCACAAAAAAAGCCACAGTAGAGGAAATGCTTTCTGAGCTCAGATTGTTGGCAAATATAGCATGAAAGTGGGGCTTATCTGACTCTGCAGCATCTCCAGGCCCCCCTCCTCAGGTCAGGGCAGGCCCTGTTTGGGGGCCAGACTTCATTAAGGTTCTTGGACACACAAAAGCTGCAAGGTATATAAACATTTGCAACAAGCCTGAGGAATGTTAGCACACAAATAAAATGTTTGCATGAAGTAAAATTAATGTTTGTTTTCAGAAGAGAAAACTGGAAAGCGTCATCATCCATCTATGCAGCCCAGTCTGACCAGATGACAGATACAAAGATCATCTTTTTATCATTTTCTTTTAACTTTGGCAAAATTGTTCCCAGTGGTCTATATTAAGACATATTTTCTGCAGTCCGGCAGTTGTTAAGAAGAATATTGTCTCTGCCTGTTGGGAGGACTATTGGTGTGGAGTAATCCCGCCCCACTTCCCCTCCCCATTGCTGAGATCTTGGAATAGGGAGTTTGTGGCCGGCCCAGTGTATTTTCTACATCACAAATACACTTTCTTTAAATGGCTTTTTTTTTATCTGCTCCTGATTCACAACAATTTAAATAAAGAAATGTATTTTTATCCATCCATCATCCAATCCATCCATTTTCTTAACCCACTGTATTTCTTTCAGAGTCGCAGCTGTCAGAGCTTTGTAAACTTCTAACTTTAAATCACGTGAACAGGAAAACAACACAAATAGTCACAGAAACAAATTCTGCTCTCCTTGTTTGGCCCTTAAAGCTTTGAAGGTCAAGTAGCCACAGGTTGGACCGAGTCACATCATTTGGTCCGGATCGAGTCCTGAACCTCCCCTTTGGTCTGTATTCAGACTGCCGTCTACTGGACATTTTTGTTTCTAACCAAAGCTTGTAAACAAAATCATGTGACTAAAGATCTCTCCAGTCATTGGCCAAGAATTATGAAGGCGGGGCAAAACAACGAGAGAAAGGGTAAAGGAAGTCCTGCGCTTTGCAATCCTTGCCAAGCTAGTTTACTTATTCAAACTATATATTTCGCTAATCAATTTGAACGCCTGAATCAACGTCAGGCACAATTGATTTGGTACGGTGGAGGAATGCTGCTAGACCGTTTATGACATATAGATGGTTTATGACATATAGATAGTTGGGAAAACAGTGGGAGAAGCAATGTGTATCACGTTCAAAGTTGTTTTAATGAGTCTGCATTCAAACGACCACTTTGTTGTTTTGCTACTCTCTTTATATCCCATAATGCCTGGATATGATAGCCGTTTTGGCCCAGTTACTCCACTCCAAGCCTATTCAGATTGATGAAACTCAGAGCAAACTGGGGCTCTGAGTGGAAACGAATTAAAACCACCTTGAAAGATGAGTCTGAGAGCGGTCCCTGGTTCTGACCCAGGGTCTCATTGGATGTAATCAGGCTGAAACTTTGTTCTGGATTATTGGGGGAAAAGAACTCGGTTCACTTTAAGCAAACTAAATGTATCTAATCTGAATAAACCCTAAGTCATGGCAACTAGACGTGACATTTTCTTTCTTTGAATATATTGCAAAATGTTTTAAGAAAGAAAATTTTATGTCCAGTTCCCATGATTCAACTTTAAGATGTCACCTGGATGAATCTGAACCTTAACCAATCTCCAAACCCGTTGCAATAAAGTAAGAAAAACTGAAAAAGTAAATGTCATTATGCAAGCAGGACATGTCAGCAGGATTGAAAGTGCAGACCGTGAGGTTTTATCTTCTCCTAGTCCTGATTAAAGCTGCAGCCTGATAAGCAGGGACTGTTTCTATGACAGTTCTGAAGAAAACGTCAGCGTGACACGACACACAGAGAAGAGCCTGCTCTGTGTTTGCACGTGAAGGGGGGGGCAGTGGGAGACGCGGTATGATGACTCAGCACAAACAGGGTCTGCTGGGGCCCTGCACGACCTCATTCGTCAAGCTGACGCCCGCTTCAGTTTCCACCTTGTGGATCACAAGGAGAAAGAATAGATGGTGGGGAAGGAGGACCGCAGGTGAAGAAAGAAAGACATGATCGACGGGCAAAAAAGTCATGTAAACAAATGTGTGTGTTTGTGGGTGGGGGGTGTAACAAACTATGAGGGAGGAAGTGATAGATTAACAGAGACAGAAGAGAAAGAACCTCCTCATTTTACCAGTAAACACAGCACAGACATTCACACTGCTGAGCATGAGTATTTGAGAATTTGTGACATGATTCAGCAGAAAAACTGCAGCATCTTTTCTGTTTCAAATGTGGAACGATTATTTGACAACACTTTCAAATAGATATTCTTGAAAGGGAAGGAGTCTAAGGCAGGACAAGGTGTAGACACACTACTTTACTTCAGATGAGGGGTCTGCAACATGTGACTCTTCATCCCTCCATTATGGCTCTTTGGCTTTGAAGAAAGATGCAAACAGTTTAAATAAATAATGAGTTTTTAGTTTTGGTTGAATTGTTTTAGTTATTTAAAGGGCCTATATTTTGCTAAATCAACTTTTTTGAGCTTTTGAGTGTATTATAATGTCTGTGATGTGTGTCAGTATATGGAGTAAATACATTGAATAAATTGACCACAGAAATTAAAATTGCACAACAAGCCCTTTTCATTTTTTTCCCATTATGTTTGAGTTTACAACTCAAGGTTGTACTGCATCTTTTTCCTTTTATTTAAAAAATGTAAAAAAATTCTCACAAAATACGACCCCTTTGCTTCATTCATGTAACTTTGAGCGTTCCACTACAAACCTACTCTCTCCCAATCCACAAAAACTACTAGGTCCTCACATTGTGATGTAAGAAAGTGAGGAACAGCCCCTTCCACGATGAGTCTGGTCTGTCAGCTAACACAAACACACTTCCTCCGTGGAGCTATCGTGCTCGGCGAAATGTTTTCATTTCATATACACAATATGCACATCCATCTGTGAAAAAGTTTGCATGTTGTTTGTTTCCATAGGTAAAATTTAGAAACTCCGCAGAGGCCGGCTCTAGGGTGACATCATTAAATGGGGCGGGGCCTCAGAGATCGAGTCGTCTTTCTTCTGGGTAGAAAAAGGATGTTTTGAAAATAATTTATATTTAATAAAAATGTGTTCTTTAGTGTGCCAATAGCAAAATATTATTACATATTGGATATAGTTCATCCTGAAAGGCCATGATATTGATGCTCTAAGTTTTGTCATTTAGATTTTTAACATCAGATATCAGAGCAAAATTGTGGAATCCAAATATTTTTTAAAAACTCACTGTTGGAGTGGTTTACCATTAGAATAAACTTAAAGTCTCCTTCCAGCTATATTTGATCTACTGTAAAACGTTCCCAGTGGTCTTTTAATGGTGATTGTGTGGTTTTTATCCTAAATTTTAAAAAACTTATTTTTGTTTTTTAAGACATATGTTCTACATCACAGCAGGAGCTCATTAGAAAATTGCCTCTGCTAATTTCCCATCAGCCCTTTGTTTACACTCTTTCCTGCTAGCTTCTGGCACCTCACAGCCCAAGCTACTATTAGCGTGGCAAAAAAAACTGTAATATCAGAGCTTTCCAGCCAGTTTTGAGACAGATGGCAGCTCAGATGAGGAAAATGAAGACGTTAGTGAATCTATTTTTCTGCAAGTGGATAAATCAGAATTGTAGCGGTGAAGAAAGATTTTGGTGAAAGTTAATACATTGCCAACCTGAGCTTTTTCAAACCTCAGATTGTCCATCTGCTCCTGATCCTATACAATTTAAATTATTTTTAAAAAAATAATTAGAAATACAGTTTTAATTGTTTATTGTTTTATACATGCCCTCCATTATGATAAAAATAGCATGTATAAAACACCAAAAACAAGGTTTTAATTGGAGTGGGTCTTTAAAGCTCATATTCTGATGATCAGCTGAACAACAGGGAATGTTCAGAGGTAAAATTCTTAAAACATACAATTCCATTTGCATATATAGAATCAAGATAAACTAAATTCTACATCGATGTTTTCATTTTTGCAGTTAATTCTAATAGGAGAAAAAGAACAAATGTGCACCAAAGTCACAATAATAGAAAATGTGATTTTCATTTAATTCAAGTAATACTGCTTCAGCAGGAGGATCTCCTTTGACATGGGGTGCATTTTACTTAGAAATTTGGATGTGCTGATGTTAAAAGTAAAATAAGTTAAAATTATGTAGAAATATCTAGTGCTTCAATCCAATAATCCAATTACTGTAAATATTTAGAGACGTTTTATAAAAGAATGATGCATTTCTCACAAAAGCATAGACAACATGTATTTTTCTAAATGGTGAAATTGGACTTTGTGGCTCTTTTCATGTTAGAGTTTAAAGAACCCTAATTCAGATGATACACAGAAAGTGGAGGTGCTGCAGTGAGTGCCTAGCTTACCTGTCTATCGGTGCATCAAAAACAAGCAAGAAAGCCATATTTGGTTCTTTACTAAAACCCCCTTTAAAAAAAAATTATGTTTAGCAGGAAATTTGACAGAAAATGTACTCTTGAACTTATGTAGAATCCTAGTTGTTTTTGTAGAGACTTGCATAACTCCTTTCTACTAAAAACACCTCGAGACATACTTAAAATGATGTTTGTACTCCTTTAATGTTATGAATGTAGCACTTTTGAGGCCAGTTTTGAGTTTTTAATAGCACATTGTGATGACAACGCATTTTAAAAGAAAACTATCAGGAATTTTACTTCCGTCGTATTAAGATGGTACTTAATCAGGAAATGCAGTAAATCCCTTTGGGCTCTTGATCAGTGTTATCTATTTCTTCATCAGTCTCTTGTATTTTGTAAAACTTAATCCAAAAATTCAAACTCACACGTAAACAATGGAAAAAAACAGAATGCAAAAATAAAAGACAATGAAAAACTAGTGTAGAGTTCCAAGAAAGAACTGAAGTTAAAAGCCCCATAGAAAAAAAATAGTTATATTTGAAGGTTTGTTGCAGCTCATCTGATGTCAAAATGATGATAGATGTGTTTATCTTTTCAAATCTCACCTGAGCAGTTTTTCCTCAACCCCCAAAATGAGTGGAGACGCGACGCGTCTGCAGAAAATGCTGATTGTGCTGAAACTCTGCTGGGAATCAGATCTAGCTCAGCTTGTTTGACACAAAGAGAGAGAAAAAAAAAACAACTATAAATGGTTTCACTTTGGGCCACATACCACCCCCCTTTTAACAACTTGAAAAAAATTAAGGATTTCATTTCATAAAGCACAAAGCTATCAGTAAGTGTAAGCCCTGGGGAACACCCAGCGGGCCTGGCAGGTGGTGGTGTTGAGGCGTGATAAGAAGTCCTGTCTGTGCTGGATCTGACTGCACACAACCATGACAAACAAAACAGTGAGACTTTGACTAATATTCAGCAGAAAACAACACCAGGAGGCTCCTTTAAATACAAATCCTTTTATTCTTTTTTTGGTATGGCTTGTTTGAAGGAACTGTAAAAGACATTCATCTTGGAAAAAACAAAAGTAAAAAAAAAAAATTATATATATATATAGAACAGGACAAAGAATGTGTGTATCTGCAGCAATATGTTAAATGGCATTAAAGCCACCACTAAAATAAACATAAAAAAGCTATTTTAATTTAGTACCTCTTATAAATACCTACTTATAAATATTGTAAGTTTGTACGCGATGACTGACATCTTAAAATGCTGTACATAAAAGTCCTTTCAGAAGAAACACTTTGACAATCACTGAGAAAAGGAAAAAAAAAAAGAAATAAAACACTGATATTTAAGCTCAGTGTCCGCTACCTTTTATCATTGATGCACAAAAGCTCTCAGACCCCGCCCCTCCGTTGTGATTATCTATTGCCGCTTGAACTTATCCCACCTCAGGTCACATCCGTGATGATGCTGAGAGCAGGTCAGTCGCAGGGGGCTCCGCGCTCCTGGAAGGGGCGCTTTACTTTTTCTGAAATTAAGGCCTCTTGAATAGAGCGAATGATTAAAAAAAAAAGAAAATCATGGAGTTCTGGTATTCCTGTGTCTCACAGGTTCAGAGTCATTGAGCTGAATGCTGGGCAGGGGGGTGAAATGCTGCAGATGGTTCCATCATTCACACAAATGTCCTGCAGCAGTGGTGTCCACCTTATCCAACACATATCTCAGACTGGCAGGACAGCTCCCAGTCTGACTGAGGCGGGTCATGGAGAAAATGACGAACAGACGATGACATTAATAATATAAAGTAGGACGACAACAATAACAATAATAATAACAATAATAATAATAATAATGATTATGAAAAAGCGAAGTGTGACCTTCTGGAAGCCCTTGGAAGCAACCACATACTGTATGTTGTTTAGCTTCACAACCTGAACTCCATCTGCCCCCTCCCCATTCCCAGAGCTCATCCTGATGGGATAGTGCAAGAGTCCCACCCTTTTTACCTGAAAGGTGCGGCTGACGACAGCACCAAGGAGGAGGGGGAGGAGGGGGTGTCAAGTCCACTATCCCAAACAAAAATGAAGTCAGCGACCACTACCTCCTCCCCACCTCCTGCATGCTCCCCCCCTCTCCGCTCACTGCATGCGGTCCGGCTGGATGTGCTGCTGCGGGGTGTAGTGCAGGAAGGCTGCCGCCGGGCCGGTGGCAGAGGGGAGGGTGGGGTGCACTGTGGCCGGAGCGGTGGAGGCGGCGGCTGGGCCGGCGGCGGCCGTGGGGCTGGTGGCGTAGTTGTAGCTCAGGAAGCCGGCCGGGGAGGCGGCGTACGGGTACTGCTGCTCGAAGGCGGCCTGGGCATACTGGGTGTAGGCGGCGCTGTAGTCCAGGTAGGGGCTGGTGCTGACGGAGGAGGAAACCTGAGTGGGCAGCACCAGGGTGGGCTGCACATATGCTTGTGGGTAGAGGAACGGCTGGGTTAACCTGCACACAGACATAATGCAGAAGGCGGGGGGTGGGGGTTAGACAGAAGGACAGCAGCACAGACAAATCCCAGTGCCTGGCTCCCATTGTTTACATTACTCCAAGAGGGTGTGTGCTTTGGGAATATAAACCCTCTGTGTTCTGAACCAAGAGGCTCTCACATGAAGATCCATTGTTGTCACACACATATTTATCTATAACTTATGAAGAGCAAACAGACGGGAAGCACAGGAGGTTAGAGGCAGAAAGTGAGGCAACCCTCCGTCCGTGTCAGTTAACAAAAACCAACGAAACCTGTTGGGTTTGCTGCGCTCGACGAGAGGGAACTTGTGGAGAGGCTGAATGACGGAGTCAGCCGTTGCTGGCAGGTTTTTCACTCGCTCTTCAGCAGTGTTTTAACAGCTGCTGCTCCTCACCCACTGAACACTCACACACATATATACAGACACACAAAGGGGAAGTGCATGAGCACAGTGCAGAAGTTAGAGCTCTACTGGTCTGATCCCCAAGTCTGGAACAACGGTGAATGTGCATACACACACACACACACACACACATAGGGAAAAACTCACACACACACGCACGCACGCACCCCCACACACACAAGTACAGAAACATGCTCGCACACACAAAGACAGACCCACGGACACACAGAAACAAAAAAGCGCATGCATGTACAAGAACACACACACAAACACACACGAATATAGATACACACATAAGGAAAATCTAATATACACACACACACGCACACACAAGCACCAATATTGTACACATGAACGCACAAGATGCATGCAAATATGCACACAAAAGAAAAAGCTCCTCTGCACATAAACACGAACACAGATATGAACACACACACACTAAGAAACAAACAAATGACGCGCCCATAAACATACACAAGAACACACGTATGCATCCATAACCACACATAACAACATGAACACACACAAGAACTAAGCAAAAGTGCATGAACACATATGAACACACAGAGACCCAAGTGCACACACAGGTGAGGGTGTCTGAGGAACTCATCAAGACAGGCTGAGAAGTCCCATCAGGCCTCATGGGTAAACCCGTGGTGAGGGCTGTGTGTGAAGGGAGGGGGCACTACACTTCATTTAACCACTTAATGCAAAATAAAAAAACCTCTTAGGATTTAAACCCACAACCCAAAGACCCTCAACCCTTAACAATCTGTGTGTGGTTTCTACAGAAACAAACCTACTCCAATAATCTATCTATATGGTAAACAAGTGTCTATTTAAGGTTTAGGGGAAACATCCACACACCAAAGCATGCTGGGAACTCATTTCAAACCCTTCTGCTCCTCGACTGAACTCTTCTTTCTCTCTGTTCATCAAGACACTGATACAAGTGGAGGATAAACAATGGGAGCATGCATTGACAGGACAGGGAATTACACTCAAGTATATTTAGCACAAATGCACACACCAACACCTTCTCCCCCACCCCCAGAAATACCAACTAGCACTGCAAACCCCCCCCAAAACCATGCCATAATAGGAAGAGAGCCACACAGCAGTCAGGAGAACCTCTTCACTTCATATCACACAGGAAGGTTAAGAGAGAAACCATCAGAGATAAGAAGGCACTCCAGTCCATCACAGCACACGGCACTGCACTCTCAAGACGTCACTGGCACCTTGGAGAGAGGCTGGCTGAGGAGGAGGAGGTGTGTGGGGTGGGGGGGTTGAGAGTGGGCAGATATGCACCGTCACACCCCCCCCTCATGTCCAAACACTGCGGGCATCGTCTGATGATCAGCTGACAGCAGAGGGCAACAGAGGCATGAAAGGTTGGCAGTGATTGTCAGTAATTACAAGAATGAGGGGCGTTACAGTCAAAAATATGATCTAAAAAAAAAAAAAAAAGCGATAACGTACACATAGGACAACCCCCCATCCCCATCATGTACGCCCCCACAGTGCTATGGAAAAAACGCACAGAGGCATCTGCTCATCCCTCAGAAATGACTTTACGTTAAGACTGGGGGGCATGTGGGCCACGATGGCAGCGTGTGGCCACAGGCGAGTGATCGTAACATTGTGTGGATAAAGACAAGCAAGCTGCCGGTGGACCATCTTCAGTTCCTGCTGGGGGCGGGGAGGTCAGCTGCACGCTCAGCTTTTATATTAAAGACGGGGGGAAAAAAAAATTCATTGAATCGGGACAAAAGCGAGTTGGGGACGTCAGTGTGTCCCGGGGCCTCAGAGATGTCAAGTGGAAGGGGATGACAGCGGGAAGATGGCTGGTCAGCTGCTTTTGTGCTGACCGGCCTGTCCGACTCAGCGCCGCTCTGAACACTAGAAAACAGGAATATACTTGGAGCTGGTACTCCTCACAATACCAGCCGAGGCATTCATCATTAATGACGGCCAAATAATGAGCTGCTGTGAAAAGCATGGGTCAGATCACACCAAGGAGCTAAATATTCCTCCGTCATAATCCAGATGACCTTCGGTGCGTGACTCAACTGCAAGACAAAGTGTGAAAGCAGACTTGACCGGGTATGAAACGCCTCACAATGGCCTACGATGACCTGATATTCTCCCCGTCCTTCTGGAGGAGCGGGGCGGTCCTTTCAAACCTGAAGGAGACAGGGGTGTTTTGTTCAACACCAGAAGAGGCTGTATTCCCTGGGAGCAACCCGCCTCATTAAGCATCGTTCTCTTGAAAACCCCCAACTGGTCTCCAGTCTCACTGGGGTGTCAATTTTCAGCCTCGCCGTCTGTGGCGGCGGCAGAACCGCGATAGGAGAAACGAGAATATATAAACACGATGCAGAAAGCAACAGGACGCAAGAGGATGTGGAGGTTCTGTCAACGTCTCCACACCATTGCTCCACCCATGTATGACCGCCAAACCGGGCACTTTTCCCTATAGCACCCTGGTAGGGTTTGAAGACCCATTTCTAGGCCACATCCTCCTCACACCATATGTCCTTTGTGGTTGTAACCAAAACCAGACCGGACTGTCCCACACTGAAAAGGAAACTCAGTGACAAGAGGACAGGTGGTTGGTCTTCTGCACCACATCTCCAGGGTGGTGGTCATGGGAGATTAGGGGGTGTTAGAAACTTTAATGTAAGCTGGCACCTGTCAGACACATGCCTCACAGAGCCTCTGAACCATTGACTGTATGAGAACTGAACTGAGTGACCCCTCTGCCCTGCCGGTCCAAATAGGACGTTGGCTCCAATAAACCAAACCGCCAGTACTGGCCTGCACAATAAATTGAAAATGCATTGTTATCGCGATATCAGCCTGTGCAATAAGATAGCATAAACAATCATCTTAAATGTTTACACACATGCTTATTTTAAGCTTGAAATATTTTATTATGTAACCCTTTACACAACTGCCCAATCTTATGGAGCTCACATTGTTGAACAATCTAGTAGAGCCTCTCAATCTAGTAGAGTCTTATGTAGATATGGGTCATTTGGAATACATTATGCTTTTATTTTAACATAACTGTTGCAGTGAAATAGAAGTGATGTTTTGCAATTTGTTTGTGAATTGCAAGTCATCATCATCGCAGTTCAGATCACAAATATCACACATTGCAAGTTTCCCTCATATTTTGCAGCCCTGACTCATATGGGAAAGAATAACCATTCTAACACTACCACCAGTTTTTAGCAGGTTCTTGCAAATTCTAACTTTTTTTCATTACATTTTATCTTTATTGCAAGTTATTCAAATAATAAACTGGACAATCAGACGCCTCAAATGTATGTCGTTTTGTATTGAACATTCAAAACTGACAGATTCTCTTAAGTCTTGATTTGGTTGCCATAGAAATGTTGACCCTGTCCAACTCGGACCAATCAGTGGAAAAAAACTGGTGACTGAATTGACTTCATTTTGTCGGAGCCATTTTCTATAGGTGATGTCACACTCACTCGGTTCAGTTCTCATATACATTCAATGCTCTGGACACATTTAACATATTCAGACTTTTAGAACCAGCCATGCTCTGAGTGGCAGAAGACTGAGAAAGGGAGCTTCCTGTATTCTCTTTAGGCCATGGAACATGATGGGACATGACCTGATTAAAGGCACCAAGATATTCAAGAAACTTGTATCCATTTAATGTGGAATCTTTTCTTCTAAGGCCTACCAACAACACAAAAAACAAAAGAGATCCTAAGTCTTCTTATACATGGTCTTCTTTAGTCCAGAGGAGTTCATTATTACTCATTTTTGAAGGACATAGGTGACGTTAACTAAAAGTAACACATCACATAGATACCAAGTCAAACAGAAACGTGTGCAATCAAGATGACAGAACCAAAAAAGTCAAGCCAATTTGGTTTATAACTAACTCAAGAGTACTTAAAATTAACAGAGCATCCCAGAGGTTAATCCTTGACTTTTTCATTGGTTGATCATCTAACAAACCCACATGTGTCTCAGGCTCTGTACACTGGGTCAGTGCTGCACAGTCAAGAACGGGGTGAACTTGGGTTTTTCAACTTTCTTTTAACACACTGGACTGCTGGACCCAATACTACTCCAGTGCATTTAGAAGAGGAAGAGACTTAGTGTGAAATGTCAAAACAGTGAAAATCCTGCAATTTTGCTACAGACTTTTTCTTTTACTGCTATGTTCCAATATATGAAAGGACTTGGCGTCACATAATTCCGGCCAGGTACAAACCGCGGTTATTAATTTCTCCTTGATAAATTTCAAATGTTGGTACTTCCTTGTATTGAAGAGTACACCACTACCAAATTCAAATCCCTGATTGGCCAAAGTTCAACTGGTTTAAATTTAAGTCAATGGCCACACATTTTGTATATAGAGCCTAAAAACTGACTTAAAAACTTGCGTAGTGATGTGTAAATGCGAGAGTTTTGAACGCGGACGCCCAAAACGAGCATATCCACACATTTAGATTGACTTTTTATAGAAAGCGCTCGATCAAACACACACTTCTGAACCAGGTGTGAATGTAGCGTTAGAGGGATCTCTGACTCATAATAGATTATCAATCCTAATCCTTTAGAACCTTTATTTATTTATCAGGATGTATTTTCTTGTGAATTTGTTAAAAACACACTTATTAGTTGGTTTTGCCTTTCACCACATTTATCTACTTGCACAACAAACTTCCCTGACTTTACTTCTGACCAGTAATCATATTTTGCGCAAAAAAAAAAATAGTGCGCTGCCCTCAGCAGCAGTTTGAAGCGTGTAACCCGAGATCTGCAGGGGAGAGTCACAACGGTGAAAGGCTCATTAGGAGCTCAGCGGAGCATTTCTTCTGGACGCTGCAGAGGCCGTCTCCACAACACAGCCTCTTCTGGATGCCTCTCAGTGAGCGCAGGCGGCTACACGAGTCAGGAGATCCTGACAGAAGCTAACAAGTGAGTCACACATTCAACTCTGGAGCGCACTTCTATTACCACATATATGTGAACCCTCTCCCTGCACCACTGGGATATGCTAATAGAATACTGGCACAGCTTCGTGTGTGCACAGAAACTGACATGCACTTTCCAGCGGCCTTGTTTGTCAAAGAAATAGCTGCCTATCGGCATTGTGCACAGAATAATAGAAGGGAACATAACAAGAGCCCACTCATGCTTACTTACCCATACTGCCTCTGGATGAGCGCCGGGTGAAGGGGCTGGACTCCCAGGGATATGCCTGGAAGAGAGGAGGCTTGCTGTCAGACTCACATCTGCATTTACAGAGGAGGAGCGGAGAACAATGCACAGAGGGCACAGAGACACAGACTCCCATCCACACATCTACTATTCCTGCTTTGTCCTGTGTGGGGGGTCAGTGGGTTGCTGGAGCCTATCCCACACCGCAAAAAATGATTCTTAAAGTAGAAAGACCCTTCTCTATGACATATTGTCTGCAAAGTGGCAGTAGTTTATCAGAAATTTGTCTGGACGAGTTGTGGGTGGGCACGGAGTGAGTTTAGCCTCATTTCCCATCATCCTTCTGTTTACAGTTATTACACTAGCTTACAACACCAACCGAACATTACAGGCGCAACTAAGGAGAGAAATATTGTACAGTTTTGAGACAGATGTCAGCTCTGACAAGGAAAACAATCTATTTGTTGATCTATTTGTCTGGAAGTGGGTGAATCGGAATGGAGAGAGCTTGTAGCCTGCTGAAGGTTTTTTTAAACAGCACATGCTCCTGATTCACATTGATTTGAATACAAATAAACTCAGAAATGCAGTTTTACCAAAATTGTCCAAAGACATGTCCTCCATCGTGAGAAAAATGCCACAAAAACATGTTAAAAACAACAAAAAAATTGCAATTTTCATTGGAGGTCTTTAAAAACGTCTACCCGAAAACTATTTCAAATGTGTCGCAAGAAAAACAGAATTTTTGTTGACATGCAAATATCAAATATGCCAGGATTGTGTTCCAAGCCTGCAGCAGAATGAGACTTTTTCCCTCTAGTGGGGGTACATCAGGACACAGAGGTTTGTATGAGTTCACAGCACTTGATAAACAAAAAACTGAGCTTTCATACAACTGTTACACTTCTCATATGTCCGGCAGGGTTGTGTCAGAGGCTGGAGGCGTTCTGCTCCCTCACCTGTCTGTATGCTTCGGGGTTTGGCACCCAGGTAAGCCAGGTTGACGTTGGCCTTCCTGCCATCAATAATGGGGTTTGGATCCTTGCAGGCTCTTTCTGCTGCTCCTCGGTCCGTCATGGTTACCTGGTAATAACACACGTCAAACAATTATTTGTCTTTGTTTTGCAAATCACGTCTTGGTCTGTGGGGGCTAATCGGCAAAGCCTCCTTTGGGATTTCTTCCCGTTTTTCAAAACTACACACAAAGCAGAAGGATAAGCTCCTGAAAAAAAATGCCCACAGCAGCAGACGCCAGCCTCCCAGCAGCCACTTCATGACGGGCAGAGCAGCTAAAATATGGATCTGAACAACAAGAAGCTTATCCAATTAGGAACAATATAAGGAGATTGTCGTTAGTCCTCTCCTCCTGGCATTAGATTAGACCTTCTGTTTTGATTGCCACGCTCTTCCAACATAGTCACCTCTGCACATGGCAGAGCAGAAAATGTTGGCTTGAATTTATCAAAAAAGTAGAGTCCCTCTATGTAGTGCAAGGATCTGGAACAAAAGCTGCCCCAGGGCCTGTGTTGTGAACACACAGGAAGGAACCAGGCTGTGTTTACAGTAAGGAGTCTGGTTATGGTGGGGGGGTTACTAATCCACCTCTGAAGTGTTCTTAAGAAGAAGGGGTGTCTTAGCTCGTCCCTCCAATCCTGTCAGGCACCTCTGTACATTTACAAGAACAGAGACTTAGCAGGTTGCTTCACGTCCCGCACAAACGCAGGCTTGGCACAAGGCGCTGATCACTCCAAAATGAGGGGTATTATCCCAGAGAGCGCCCACATGGACCAGAGAGCCTGTGGAACCTGAAACACCGGCCTCCATACATCACTGCCAGACTCACAGGACCGCTTTTCTCCGACTTCATGAGCTGATGTGTAAACACAGAGCAATTGTCTTACTGTTCTGCCTTAAGAGGCAAACATGCACACCAAATAGCTTTTCCAGTCCTTCTTTGGCTTCATAATACTTTTAAGCTAGTGCGTCTTTCCAAAGTCGAGGTAAATATTTGCATTTTTTTGTGCTGCTTCTTGTTCTTTGAGTCTTTACCTGCCAGGAACATAAGTCATCTATAAATGTTCAAAGTGAGCACCAACAATCATGCTGGGATCTCCATTCATTGAGGGAATCGTGACTTAATCCCCACTTTGCTGTACGATCTGAGCGTGCTTTTTGTTGTTTGCAGACTGGGGGATGAGGAAAAGAATGTACGGTGAGTTCTCCCTGCAGGACAGAGACGGCCTGTTGATGTAGAAATTCCTCTGCTGCCGAGATGTGATGGGAATCGTGTGATCTGGTCCTCGACAATGGAGGCCAGGGTGTGCAAGGTCAACCTCTCCTCTGGCTCCAGAATAACCATATAAAGACAGCAAGAAGTTCAGACTGTGTTGCGCGTGCGCGCTCACACATGGCCCTAAGCTGGGGGTGCAGAAGGGGGGAGTTTAAGGTGGAAGGGGGGTGGACATATGTTAAAATATAATCTTCTTAGCAACCAATCATCCTCTTTAGGCTAAAACAACAGGCAATAAAAAAAATATGCTTTAAGCCCTGTATGCGCATGCGCACTTATTAAAACCAACTTCTCTAACTGTCACGCACAGAAAGTGTGTTTTAGGTTAAACTTAATTGAACACATGATAAATAATTACATCTATAATAGGGGCAGTGTTGCTATAGCGCACGCGCGCGGGGTGTCGATACTTACAAAGCCGTATCCTCTGGATTTGCCGGTCTGTCTGTCCGTTATCACCACCGCCTCGTCAATGTCCCCAAAGGCTTCGAAGTACTTTCTCAGAGAGGCGTCGTTGGTGTGGTACGGGAGCCCCCCCACGAAGATTTTGGTAAAAGTGGTGTCTTTCTGAAGCGACGTGGGATGCATGACGTCCAGGGATCCGTTCATGTACTGATGCAGAAGCATTGGACGGCCGGGGAGGTCAGACCGAGGAGGAGCGCTCAACACTTTCGCCTCAAAAAAGTCCCGGCATCTGCGGAACCGACCGGATCCAAAACTTTTTACTCGACTTTGTTAAAAAATACGATAAATGTTCCTCCCGGTCTGGCTGAGCAAAGTTACAACAACCTGATGACGCCTGAAATTCACGCGGCGTGAATCCTCGCGACGTCACCCAACCTGCCGGCGTTCTGACCACTCAAAGCGAATGTGCTGCCGCACATTTATACGAAAGGAAAAAGGCCCCGCCTCCCAGGCAACTAATAGCCAATCAGGGTGGCACCACTTTTGTAACATCTCCTCCCATTGGTGCAGCCTTTCCTGCACCTGCTTTTGTCTTTTTAACAAAGAAGTCTTCGAAAGCAGCTTCACCGAATGACAGACCGCTTTGCTGAAATTAAATATATATATATTTCGATTTAAAAAAAAAATAAAAATGTCGTGTGAAATAACCTAAATTTACCTCCTAGCTGACATTTTATCTTAAAACACATTATTCTTGAGCAGAAATCCCCACCAGTCAATAAAAAATAATTTCACTTTTCCTTTTATAAACCAAGAAAGTATATTGAAACTTAAGATATCTTCAGCTTTTTGCCCCACAGATCTATCATATAATTGAGTTTGAAACTAACTTTTATGCATATTAAACATAAATATGATTATAAATACAACACAATAAGCAGATGCTAGAGAACAACAAAGTTCTCATCCAGTTGTTTTAGCACCAAGTTCTCTTAAAGTAACATTTCTACTAATAAAATTACATATCTTAATATTTTACTTAAATACTGACAAAGAACCACAAAGCTGCTAATCTGAAAAGCAGCTCAACCTCACAGTTGAAGAGGTCACCTCACACCACCTAACAGAGAGGCAGCATTTCTTCCCACTGTGGCCTTGGAGCTAACCTGCTAAGTGCCCTCAGTCAGGCTGACAGTGAAGTGATACTCTAATGATCTCAACAAAAAGGCATTTAATTCACACGTCCCCCTCTATGAACTGCTTATTTTCGCACTCCGGTCTTTAAAGCGCTCCTTCTCCTCTTCCCTTTTGATCCCTGCTCCCCGCCCTCGCATCCAGTCATTATTTCACCTGAGTTTTCCCCTTAATGGATCCCAATGCTCTCTTTGATCCCACTTGTTTGCTGAAATCCTTGGATTCTGGTGAAACTGACACTGCTGGCTCAAAAGCTCCCCCTGCTGGTCAACTTGGGTTACAAAGTAAGGAGGAATCACTGAAGGGATGTTCCAAGACTACATTTATGTTTTAAATGCCAGGAGACCTACATGGAGAAATTTGTTGCATGCACAATACAGTTCTGTAAACCCCCAAACAGACAACTTTACAGCAAACATTTCCTCCTCTGAGATGGAAGAAGAAAGCGAAGTGCTCCGACCTTTTCACCACCCAGTTCTTTGATGGAGATAGTCATTACAGGAAATTACAGAAACACCAACAAAAAGGCTTTGAGAAGTTGTAAAAAAAAACAGAAAAAAGATGGGGAGACACATGTCAAATTCGGCTCTCCCCTTCTATGGCGGCCTCCGAGGGTAACTTGTCATGCAGACGTCATCACCAAACTGGTCAGCCCATTTGATTGGTCCGTGTACAGTACTTAGCGGCACGCCGTTGGTCCAGGGGTTTGCCGAAAGGTCTGTCTCGAGCGCATACACACACACTAAAGCAGCAGGTCGTCCATATTTCCCCACAAGAGACGCGAATGGCACGAGGAATCTGGAGACAGGAGGGAGCAGTCAGTAACAAAGCTTCAACAGGTTTTTCTCTGTTTATTTTAGAGAAGATGTCCCTTTTGTACATCAATCTGTAGCAGGAAGACAGCTGATCTAACACATTGTGTAATTATTTATATTAGCATTTTCTTAAATCTTTAAAATTATTTTCCAGCTCTTCAAAGCTTCATTTAAAAAGTTGCCGAGACAGCATTAAGTGGTGATGATTCTGCATTACAGCGAACATCTTTTCCACTAAAATAAAAGCATTTTTGTCAAAGTATACACTCCAGATTGTGCAGCGTAACCCCAGAGACGTGTACAGAAGTGAATCACATCAATATGCTCACTGCCCACAGTCTTACATTCCCTGAAAGCCCCCCATGAGTCATTGTGGAAATGTGGCAGCCCCATCCGGTGACCACGGTCTCCACGGTAACAGAGGTGGCTGCCCTTCTCTCACCATTTCTTATTCCGAGGCTTCAGCTCCTCAGCGGCGTTTCTCAGAAAGATGTAGTTTTTCTTCTGGGGGTTGTAGTACTCGTGGCCCTGAGGGGGGCGGAGCTCACAATGATGAGGCAAACCAAAACGGGAGGAGAAAGCGAAAGGGTCACGTCAGCCCTCTTACCTTTGACCAGTCGTAGCTGGAAGCGTACGCAAAGATGTTGCCATTATGGTTGAAGCAGCACGCCGTGATGGGCTGGTCCAGCTGCTCCGAGGTCTTCAGCTTGGTCCGGGCGTCTTTGTCCCAGAAGCTGAAGCGTCCATCTGAACCCACAGTGGCCAGAGTGCCGTGGACAGGATGGAAGGCGATGGCGTTCACCTGCAGGGAGGTAAGCAGTACTTTGTGCTTAGAAACAGGATTGAAAAACTGACTGAACTTGAAAAACATCTACTTTGATACCAAATTGTGGGTATTGTGAAACCAAAACTGACTTAACTGATTATATTTAGGAGTCATTAAAGATCCACTCTCATGAAAACTGAAGTTTTTGTGTTATTAAAATGACATAAGAAAAATTAGAGTCAAATTTGCATTTCTGAGGATTTCTTTTAAACTGTTGAGAATCAAAAGCAGACAAAAAAAATCCTGTTGGAGAAAGCTTATAGATGAGGGCGGGCCACAAGCTTCCTGCTCTGCTCCATTCTGATGCATCCACTTGGGGACGAATAGATCTGTTTTCCCGGTTTGAGCTGGCATCTGGCTCAAAACTGTACGGCCGGATAGCTCCAATGTTGCTTGCCATCTTTGTTGTACAAGTAATGTTAGGTTAGGGCACGTGTGTCCAAGTTAAGGTCCGGGTGGCTGGATCCACCCGTCGGGTAATTATAGATCATTTTATTTTATCGTTATTAACGGCCTGATGTTTTCTTGCGCTCATTTTTAACTTGTATAATTTTGACAAAATATATTTTTATGAAGGGTAAAATACGTTATGTAAGGTTTAATTTTGATTTATTCTGCCATAATATTCCTGCTTTATATTATTCATAATTGAGTTAAAAAGTTACGGTTTCAAAATTAAAAAAATAAGCATTCTGCTAGCTTTTTGGCATTTACTAAGATTGTTTTAGGCTATTTTGGTCTTTAACTAATATTTCAGCGACATGCTAGCTGTTTAGGCCAATTTAAGATTAAACAAAAATCTTTAGACTGTTTTGGAGTTAGGCAAATGTTTACATGCTAGCTGTTTTGGCTAATTTAGGCTTATTTAAAGCTATAGTTGTTCTTGAGATTCCAGTGAAGATAACTCACAGCGTAGATGTCTTGTGGAGTGGTTGTGTTGGTACCATTGGATCTGTGGCACTTGAAGGTGAAGTTATCTTTGGCTCTGAGAAGAACAAAGAAACAATAAGGTCCACATGGTCCCGGGAAATAAACAAAAACAGAATGAAAGCAGACTCTTACGGGTTTGGAGGATTAATATAGTGGATTGCTACTCGGCCCTCAATGCTTCCCAGTGCAAATCCGGTGGGTTTGTTCTGCTTATCCTTAAATATGGCAACACAGCGGTGCTGCAAGAAAGAAGCAGAACATATGAAGTTAAAACTATACCAAACTTCAACAGAAAGCAGCATTAAACTCTGAGAAGATAATCTTCCTCAGGAAACTGACCTGATGTTTGAGAGGCGAGTCTATTCTGCGGAACTCAGAGGGCTGGTTCTCCAGCTGGTACACAATAAGGCCTCTCTCAGCCGTGGCGACCACCGCCATGGGGTACACCTACACCGAGGAGGAGCCAGCAGAGTCACAGGGGGCATTCAACCGTTCACTTCAGACATGACTCCTCATACTCACAACGTCAGCACAGTAGCATCGCTCAGGCATCTGCAGGGACATCATGGGGGTGGGGGACCGGGTGTCCCAGAACTACAGAGAGAAGCAGAGACAGGAGCTTCAGTGTAGAACCTGTGAGTCGGTACATAAAAACACGCCGTACCTTTAAAGTTTTATCCCAGCTGCCCGTCATGACACAGCTGTAGTTGGGTGCTTTTATCCAGTGGATCGCTTTAATTGGGCCATCATGCTGCAAAGAGACAGAATAAACAATGAGAGGTTTCAGTTTTATTTTTTATAACAGATCCGAGTCGGTCCTGTCCAACCTGTGCAATCTGCATTGCTTGATTGCTGTTCAGATCCCACATCTTGGCTGTTTTGTCACAGGATGCAGTGAAGACTTTACTCCCATCCTAGAAGACAAGACGTCATGTAAGAAGTCCTACAGCGCCTGATGGGGCGCACAGAACTTTGAACCATGACACCTACATCGCTCCAGCAAACGTCCAGCACGGGTCCCGTGTGCATCTGCTGGGCTTTAGGGACAGTCTGTCCATTGTCCTGCACCTCCCAACACCGCACCTGCAACCACAACATGCAGAGAACATGAAGCTGCTGCAAAAATTCTATGAAGAGGTGTCAAATGTATTTAAGAACACACAAAGCAGAGGAGGGGATTTCTGTGGTCCAAATCTGTTACTAATCAGAATAAATGTTTTGATGTGTGAAGTTAAATACATAGAAAAGAATAAATATGAACATTCTGGGCCACCAGCATCTGTTCTGTTCTCACACACTGTTGCTGTCTCAAAAGGACACTGGTAGAGTCCTCATGGAAGCAGGATGTCATAAGTGGCACAAACACAGAAAAGATGTTGTTTGACTCTAAATGGCTCATAGACAACAATTGGAAAAAATGGACAGTAATTAATGATGTTATTGATTTTTTAAGTGTATTTTTATGAACTATCTGCCGTTTTTGATAGAGTTATGGGAACAAGATAATTTTCTCTTAGTGGCACAACATTAAAAGTTGTTTTATTGAACCTGCATTCATCCAACCACATTTCAATGTGTTACTGTTCCATCATTGCACCAGACTACTACTCTGTTTACATCCCATAATGCCTGGCTACGGTGGCTACTTTGGTCCAGTTGTTCCGCTCCGAGCACGAAGCCTGTTCAGACTGAGGAAACTCAGAGTGAACCGGAGCTCAGTTTAGTTGAAGATGGGTCTGACAGCAGTTCCTGGTCCTAAACAAGGTCCGCTTGGGTGTATTCAGACTGACAATATGTTCCGGATTATCAGAGGAAACAAACTCTAGTTCACGTTAAGTGAACTAAATGTGTCCAGTCTGAATGGACCTCACTGGTGCACAAAGGGGCCCTTTTCAGAATCAATAATTTGAGTCTGAAAAAGTCTGACCTGGCTCAGTACAAAAAAACTATCCAAAGACACAAGCCTTGATGAAACTGTCAGATTAATTCAAACAAATAAAAGAACAAAAAGTGGATGATGGCATCACAGTAAATCCTCTTTACCAACAAATCACTCCAAACTATACAATGCAATAAATCAGTTGACTTTTTTTAAACATCAACCTCTTATTTTTGTACTCAGTCATGAATATTTTATTTTGAAAGAAACAGCAACAATATTTTGGGAACACTTTGCATTGTGGGAACATTTACTTTATATCCTTTCAAGTCAAACCTGAAGTTACGATTTATTTCCAGCATGTGCCACTATGGTAAAAACTTCATGTACAAAAGCAGCTTTACCACTTTTTAATGGAAGTCATTTCTCTCCCTCTAGCATAAATAAAGCTCAAATTTTTGACTGAAAATGCACAAGGAACTCACATCGTTGGCCCAGGATCCTGCAATGAGGAAGTTCCCCGGCATGGTGGGGGGGCTGAAAGCCAGACAGCTGATGCTGTCATCTGGGGGTGAAGTCACTTCAACATCCTTCAAGTAAATGTCATGAACACACGTGAATGCAAGTCTCAATTCCTGCAATAAAGTCCAGTTCTGAAGCTTTAACAACACTGTTTTACCTTCATAGGGTTATGGCTGTCTGTTGTCGTGGTTCCAAAGACGCCGGTCCCCCCTGTTCCAAAACTAGAGGCTGTTCCAAATAAACTCATGGTGCATTAAGGCGACTCCTGCGGTCTGCAAGAAGAAAAGACAGAATCATCAGACCTTTTTTGAAACTTACATTAAAAAGTACAATAGAGCAATAGAGCAAAAAAGCTTCTATGTTGATGTATTTTTGCTTGTACTTCAAACTATGCTGTTCTACTGCAACACAGACCAAATGCCTTTAAGGTGCTGCTTGGTTTGGTTCCTTCGTAGATCTCTTCTGTTCATCAAAGAATCAGCAGTCATTATGCCTCGACAATTATATTTTTCATCTAAATGTTGCTCAGGTTCGGAGTGAATTTGGGAAACAAGCTTTCAGTTTTTCCGTTGTCTCAGCTTGGAACGCTCTCTAAACTGAACTAAAATGGTCCGAGCTTGTTTCATTTACAGTTGTATTATTCATTTCTGTGTACCAGAGAAAGAGTCCCCCTGTCAGTCCCTGGTTTTAACGTGTTATTGTGTCTCCTATAGTCCACCGTCTCTCTTACAGACTGCATCTCTTACACTTTGTCATTCTCATACTGTTTATAACTGTTGCACCCCATGTCTGACTGTTTTACAACTATTGCATTTTATCACTTTAATATTAAATTGTAATAATTCCCATTTCATCTTTTTATTAAATTTTGTTATGTTTTGTGAACTGCTAACCCCTTGGCCAGGGCACTCTTGTAAAAGATATCTGGATCTTAATGGGTTTTTACCTGGTTAAATAAAGGTTAATATAAATATAAATATAAATATAAATATGTCTCATGCAAAAAGAGTTTACTCTGTTTTAGGAGGATTAAAATATTTTTTGCATCACGTT
>NC_050516.1:1104531-1159713 GCF_002922805.2 Oryzias melastigma | reverse complement strand
TACAAAAGCCTTTATTTTGGGGTGTTTGTATTTAAAGTACTTTGAGTTCTACCAAGTATAACATTATCATTTTAAAGGGAAAAATGACATTTGTTTGTGTTTTGCAGAGTTTAAGAAAAGTATTGCCAATGCCTCCTTAAAACGTGGCCAGGTTCATTGATATGAAAGATAAAACGAGACAAACCTAGTCAAATGGTACATATCTAGAACACAAAATATAATAATAAAAATAATAATATTTTTTTTTTAATAACGATTCACAATAGAAGTTGATTTAATTTACAACTGAAAGCTAAACACGAGATAATATTCAAGGGGCAGCAACTGATGGCTAACGAAGATGCTAGCTACGGCGCTACTGTAGTTGCCACAATTTATCAATAGCATATCATCAATAGAATGTATATTTCGGCTTTTAACTATACAAAACGTGGTCAAATAAGGACAATAACTACGAGCTTATAAAATAAATGAATAAAGTGGTCTGTTAGGATTGCTAATGGTAACTACGATAGTCCATTTCCAATTATTTGGGTACAAAAACCTGCTAATTTCCTCAAGTTAAGCGTAGATTAGAATTGTACACACATGTGTGCGTGTGTATGCACATACCTCGATGCGTTTACTCGCCCCTGGTTCCAATTAATACGATAAAAATGTAGATATCACAGGAGAAAATTGAGGCGGGTTGTAGCCATAGGACTGCAACCTGCGAGAGCCGCAATGTGATGACTTCCTTTTTATTTTGTGGTCATTGTCGGTTGAGTCCGCAGTTCAAAATGTCTTTACTGTCGCCTAGTGGTCAGGAGGGAGAATTATTTTTTCCCTCATCTTTTAGAAAAGGGATTTGTGTTTCATTTTTTCAGTTACTTTTAATTGTTTTTAGACAGTTGTTTTATTTTTCTGTTAATGTAATAATGTACGTATGCTTTTATTGATTTTTTTGGTCAATCACGTTGTACTAAAGGCTGCAACATATTTAATTCTTAGTGGCTCTTTTCTTTCTTCAGAGCACATTTTCCATGTTTAGGGAAATCTCTTAAGAACAATTGTTTAGTGGTGCTTGGCTTAACAAAGACTTTGTGAACAACCTTATTTGTTTAGTCTACAATAGTCAGAAAGTTTACATGGTCACTTCCTTTAGCACCAAATAACAGCCTGAACTGAAGGTTAGAAACCAAGTTTGACCCTAATTTCAATTCCTGGATGTAGTGAGGATTTAAACATTTGCATAGTTGACATTATGCAACTTTATCAGATTATTACAAATCAGTAAATTTCAAATTTAATGCAGAACCTGCATCAGGAACTGAATCTATCAGGACATCTTAAAGATGGGGGAAACAAATCACGTAACAGCAACATATTTAAGTAGATGATAACAAAGATACACAAATAAAGGAATAACTTCACTTCTTGTGCATTAATAGAATATTTAAAAAAAATAATGATAATTTTTTAACTCTTCAACCAAAAAAAGTTTCTATTGAGTAAGACAAAAGAGCGTAAATGAACATTTTAAAGGTTATTCCAAAATATTTTTATTTGAACTGTTTCAAACAACGTTTGTCTTTTAACAGTGTTTGGATCATGTTCTGAGTGACTGTCACTGAGCATGTCCAGCACTTAGGAGGAAGCAGGATTTACAGATGTTTGTTTCACTCGACTCTTGAGTTTGTAGCCATGAGTCACGTCTGCATAAACATCTTCAAGTGTCCGGTGTCTGCTGCCCACACAGCTTTGACTTCTAGTTTAGTTTGATGATCTTTCTTGTTTGAGCAATTTCATTCTTTTGGAGACATTTTTCACTCTTTTTCACAAAAGGTAAATCCATTAAACTTTGAGATCTGTTTGGAAACTAAGGAAGCACAAAAAATGGATGAACCCAGAAAAAAACAGAGAAAAAACATAATTGATGTACATTTCCTTTAGGTTTATTTTTCATTGGTTTGGATTATGTTTACTTTAGTTCTTGTCGTGTTCCTTTTTAAGGTTTTGTGTGTTCCCTTCATCACATTCTCACTTGGGTTCATGTAATTAGCTGTCTTCGGGTAATTAAGTATCTCACAGAATATTTATTAATTTCGTTTTCAGTTTGTCTTTGTTAGATCCTCTGTTGTCACCCTTCTTGTTTGTTTCTTTTTATTGACATGTTTCATCTTTTAACACCTGAGCTAATATTATTCTTCCGCTCATCTGGGACCGGGTTGCGGTGGCAGCATCCATGCAAAGTTGGGCATACTTCCCCCTCCTCACCACTTCCTCCAGCTTCTCTGGGGGGACCCGGAGACGTTCCCCGGCCAGCTGAGAGATAGTCTCTCTAGCGTTTCCTGGGTCTTCCCCGGGCCCTCCGCCCAGTGGGACATGCCCCGAACACCTCCAAGGTGGTGTCAAAGAGGCATCTGGACCAGCTACCTGACCCACATCAACCGCTCCTCTCTGTCAGCTCTACTCTGAGCTCTCTTGAGGTGACTGAGCTTCTCACCCTATATTTCAGTGCCCAGCCACCCTACAGAGGAAGCTCATTTCCGGGTCTTGAAATCGGGACCTCATTCTTTCGGTAATGACCCAGAGTTCATGATCATAGGTGAGTATTGAAACAAAGATCGACCGGTAAATTGAGAGCTTTGCTTTCTGGCTCAGGACCGGTACAGAGACCACATAATGAAAAACGCTGCTCCAATCCGCCTGTCCATCTCATGCTCCAATCTTCTCTCGCCTGTAAACAAGACCCCAAGATACTTAAACTCCTCCTCCTGGGGCAGGGGCACTCCACCCACCCAGAAAGGGCAAACTACCTTTCTCTGGTCAAGACTGTGGTAATCTTACCGAAATGTGATGTCTATACATGTGGATGCCCGGTCTTCGGAGGTTAAGTATTGAGATTTTATACTCCTAGTTTCTACCAGGTTGCCTTGGACCTTTTGGGTCCAACTCAACCAAATTCAGACAGAATTACTTCACCAATCTTCCCTCAACAGTACTTTGCAGTACTTGCAGTTCCTCTGCCACTGTCCACACCACACCAAATAACTGTATCCCGCAGTCCAGTTTGAATCATGTGGACGTCATGCCTCTTCACGTCCTCTGTTCCTGAAGTTGTTTGCCGAGGCCACTCCTGTTCCTGAGGTGGTTCTGATGGACCGCTCCTCTTCAAATTGCCAATTTTTGAGGTGGATGGTTAGACCACTCCTCTTTGGGTTTACTGGTCCTAAGATGGCTTCCTGAGGCTGCTCCACTTCACATCTTCCAAGGTGGTTCACAGAGGCCACTCCTCCTCATGCCTTAAACTATTGAGGTGGCTCCTCAGAATGCTCCTCTAAAGGTTTAGTAGTCTTGAAGTGATTTAGGGGGGGAGACTCCTCTTCATGTCACATGTCCTTGAGGTGGGTGGGTTGCCGCTCCTGTTCCTGAGCCGGTTCACATAGGCCACTCCTCATCCTTCATTCAGTTTCTGGGGTGGACCTTTCTTCTTTGGGTTTACTGGTTCTAAGGTTTGCTGAGGCTGCTCCACTTCATGCCTCCTGTTCCTGAGGTGGTTCACAGAAACCACTCTTCCTCACATCTTCAACTCTTGAGGTGGCTTGTCAGACCACTCCTCTTCAGTTTTACGGTTCTGAAGTGGTTTGGAGGGACCGCTCTTCTTCATATCACCTGTCCTTGAGGTGGATTTCCAGCAACACCCCTCCTAATACTGTATCTCCAAAATCTGAGGAGCATTGCCAGGGACACTCCTCTTCGGCACTCCTCTGCTCAACTATTTTTGAGGAGACTACCAAGATGCTATTCACCCCTATTTATCTGCAGTAACCTTGAATAATTTTCGAGTTTTTTCACGTTTTTCTGACCTTTCCAGGCCGACTCCTCCCACCTTGTGTAATAGTGTAAGGGGATCTGAAATTTGCCCTTTTAAGAAGGGTTACTGTTACTGTTGTTCCCATTAGTTGGGTTTTCTTTGCTTGTTTTCTTTCTTTTTTTTACTTGTAGTTTATGTTGTTTGTTCCTTTCTTGTTTGTGTGTTCCCTCACTTGCAGTCTCATCTTCACTTCATTAACTATCCCACCACAGTATAAAACGAATCTGGTTTCTTTATGCAAATTGATGTTAATCAGGAAACAAACATACAGTTGGATAAAGATTGTATTAGTGACGTGTTCTAAGCACTATGTAATGGAGACGGGAAGAGGGGTTGCTCTCCGCCAATGGTCAAACCCATAACTCAGATGTGAATTTCTAATGAAATGCAACAAGAATTTATTTTATTGTTTTTGCATAAAACAGCATAATCACAATTAAAATGACCAATTTAAAACAGATATAACCTGGAGAGGGTCATTGAATTAATGCATTAGGCTGATTGTGATCCATTCATGTCTGAGCTTCGGGGTTTTAAATGTTTCACAAGCTTGTCCTGATGTAGTCACGTGTGCAAATGTTACCTGAGTGTGGATCTAGTCATTTATCACCTGCCCCCATCCCCATCAACTCATACCAGTCTTTTGTTGTCGCGGAGCTTTGGTGATGGGGGTGGGGGCTGGGGTTGCATGTCTGATCATGTATGTTTGACCTGATTGTTCCGGTTCAAAAGGGTTTTCAGACCCGAAACGAGGATTATCATATTTGCCCTTTTTCATGTATGAATGAGTGTTTCAATAATTTAGGGTTTTAATTGAGCAGAATATATTTAAATTCTTAAGAAAATGTGAGGAACAGATGAGGTTGAAAGGAGGAGGGGTGGCTCCATCAGCGTTTTTTGGGCTTTTAAATTCAACCTAAAGAGAGTAATCAAAGTTGGCCCATCACTGGTTCTTTCAGCTGTTTGGAAGCGGCCCCTCCCCTGACAGCGCCTCAGTAAAACTCCATGTTGCAGCTGCGAGGAGCGCGCGGCGGACCTCTCCAAAAGACAGCGCGCACGAGACAATGATGAATGAATGACAATCTGCGTCCACATGGACAACCTTGTTTTAATAGATTCATTTATTTATTAAATATTTAGGATTTTACTTTGAAAAGCTTACTTTCAGACTGAACTCTCTGCGTAAAAAGTGAGATGAGGATGTTGGCGCACTCGGTGGCGACGCTCGCGCTGCTCCTGTCTTGGGGTCACTGCGTGCTGACCACGCGGGTCACCTTCCTGAACTCCTCCGTGGACGTCGGCGCGCGCTCCGGTTTCCTGCAGCGACGGCTGCGCAGCCAGGAGCGCAGAGAGATGCAGCGCGAGATCCTCTCCATCCTGGGGCTGCCGCACCGGCCGCGGCCGCACGCGCGCGCCAAGCACGACGCTGCACCCACGTTCATGCTGGACCTGTACAACAGCATCTCCGCGGGCCCGGAGCTGCTCGGATATTCCTACTACCAAACGGCGCTGCCCACACAAGCCCAGCCGGCCGTGACTCCGCGGGACAGCCGCTTCCTGAATGACGCAGACACGGTCATGAGCTTCGTCAACCTCTGTGAGTTCCACAAACTAATCCTAAACTTTTGAGATTATCTCACAAGAAACAAACTAATCAAATGTAGCCTACAATAAAATAATTATTTTCGAAAAAATTGAAGCTTAATTTCAGCTCATGATAAAATTAATTTGGAAAAAACTACAAGTTTTAGTATTTTAAAATACATATTCATTAAGTATTTATTGATTATTCTTAAAAAGTGCATATTTTTATCATCAGAAGGACTTTTTTCCATACGAATCTCTGCTCCAAGATGCAAACAATCCGTTTTTCTTGGCAGAAAAATACTTGTTTTATAGTTTTTTATTGTTATTATTATTTTGATTGTTTATGGAAAGTCTCATCTGACCAAATCGTTTTATTTTTTTTACATGTTTTAAGAAAAAAAATGCAAATTATGACTATATCAATGTTATAAGAAGATATCAGTATTTGTCGGATGCTGATCATCTAAATTTTGTGATGATGGAGGACATATATGAAGAAAATTACAATCAGTGCTCCTTGCTCCGCCCCTTTCTGATGCATCCACTTGCAGACAAATAGATCCATGAACGTCTTTGTTTTCCCTGTTTGAGATGGTATCTGGCACCAAACTGTCCAACAATATTTCTCCCAAGTTTTTGTTGCACCATAGTTTGAGGTTTAAGGGTCTGTAAGCTAGTGGAAAAGAGTATAGCCTTAAAGGGATGATGGGAAATGAGGTAAGGCTTATTCAACAACTTAGAGGCAAATTTCTGGTGATTTATTGCTGCTCTGAACAAACTATTTTCTAGAAAATGGCAGGAGTTTGGCTAAAAACATGATAAAATCATGATTAAACAATTTAAAAATAGATCAAAAGATGATTAAAGTGGGACTTGAACATGTTCTAGTGCCGCTTTTGTAAGAGAACCTGGCTCCAGACATCAACATCCAGAACTGGAAGTCCTCCCATTTCGCTTGAAAACTTTATTTTAAAAAAAAAGTTTATTTAAAACGACCCCAAAATGACACAGATTTCTTTATGCTGCCTGAAAAGAGCATTTTCATAATGACAAAAAGCCCACTGGAAACACTTTTACAAGAGATCAAACATGATGAGAGGGAGACTTAAATGTTTAGACACTATTTTATACCAGCTCCTACAGTAGATGGGTGAATGATAATCATTATTTAACCTCCACTTTTTCAATTAAAATAACTCAGCGCTCCTCCTTTCAGAGGCGGATGTTTCTGGCAGTGTAGCGTTTTTGGTCACTTTCTCCATTTCAAATCAGGCATTACACATTCCAAGCCAAGTTGTAAATGTTATGACAACAAGCATGTATCCGATTTCCCCAGAAACCCCTCAAAGCTCTGGAGGGAACGGCTTTAAAATGGCTTTTGTTTCGCATGACTGGGAACTGAACAGCCCCTTCAAACCCGCCCCCCCGGGGTGCCAGAGATGCTGCGGTAATGTTAGTGCAGGCGTGTAGTCCTGCACCTATCTATGCGAGCGTTATTGTGCGGGAGATGATGAGGGTAGCTGGGGTTTTATTGCGTTTGGGGAAACGCTGTTGCTCTTTTATGAAAGCTCTGGTGTCAGTGTGGAGAAACAGCTTGTGACTGCATCCAAAACCAACTGCTGCCTCGGTGCAAGGTCTGATGTGCAGAAAATAAAGTTTTATCTTCCTGTTTCATATTTTTTATTGTCAGAAGAACAGAGATTTGAGGTTTCCTTCTGTTCATCTCATAAACATTTACTTAATAAGAAACAAAAGTCCTCATTGGAAACGTTTTAAAACCAGCTGCAGATTTATGTGTTTTTTTTTTAGCATTTAAAAAAAAAGACAATTGCACGCACAATATTTCTTTTTCAAGCCCTCGGTGGCCTGCTGGGCTGCAGATCGGTTCCCACATTTAGCTGGAGCGACTCTTGCTTGGTGGTCGTTTGGCAGAGCCAGAGCCATGGTATTTACCTTCAGCAGACCACAGATTCAATGGAAAGGGCAGCTGCTGCAGCTCGTTTCAGCTTTAAAGGCTTTGAGCTCCCCTTATATAGAACGACGCACCAAGAAATGCAGCTTTGGATTGTCCTCATTTGTCCTGCAGATGTTTTTATGTGTTTTTTTTTGCTCTGAACCTAACACCTCCGGAGCTTAAAAATACCCTGTGATAAAAGGACTAGGAACAAAGGAATTATTGTGGTTTTAAGGGGAAAAAAGTTTTTTTTTTCTCTTTTTAAATACTTTTTTATCCAGAAAATTCTTACATTTGTTGTTATTTTGAGGTGCTTTTATTGTTGATCCATATATGTTTTAAAATCATCAGATTTGATCATGTCTTTGGAGATAATTTCTGCCCCCCTTGGTGTTGGGATGCTTGGAAAAACAAACATTTACTTTTAAAACGGCTGTGGTTTAATAATAGCTGTGTGGCCCGGCAGTGTCAGGAGTCATCTGTAGTGTTGAAATGTCTCCCAGAGGCAAGTTTGCATATCTGAGGTCTGATCTGTGCAGCTAATGGTCCCTAACGTAAACACGCCAAGTCCTTACAAGCAATTACTGCTTTCATAAAATCAGCCCTCGTCCCCCTTCCAGCATTTAATTGCGGTCAAACAAATGACTAGCAGGGTTCAGAATGCAGTGCTCTTACTGTTGGTGGCGTGTTTTTATGTTGGTGTTTTTAGAGGTGTGTGAGTCACTGCTGTGTACCGTTCCTAACAATCAAAGTCCTGTGAAGATGGATTTTTTTTTTTTTTTGTGCTATAAAAATAATTAGGATCATGCAGGACGCTGGACATTCTTAGGAAGTATTGGGGTCTTTCTGACCTCCATTTTTTTTCTCTCTCTCTTCCGGATGTCAGAGGAGCTGCAGCTGCTCCCGACCAGCGGAAACCTCCTCAGTACCACTTTAATCTTTACAATTAAAAGGAAGCTGCTGCATGGTGGTGCCTTGCAGAAAACATCACAGAGGTGTGGTGGCGAAAGACTCCTGGAAGAAAGGGCATACACATGAACTTGCGAGCGTCTGTGCTCCGTGCGTTTCTGCAGAAGCACACGGGCTGCTGCGGTTTTCCGGACTCTTGCCTTGACAGGCCCTTTTTTTGTGGTCGGCACATGTGAGCAATTTAAACGGAGAGCCTAAGCGAGGCATAAAAGTGTGTGTTTTATCTATTTTTTTTACTCTGTTTGCCACATTGGCATGAATGACACACAAATGATCAACCAGTTTATTCATTAAAAGTAAGCTATTATGAGGGATTCAGTCTGATTCTACTTACTGATCTCTGTGCTATTTTAGTTTTTCTCCTGAAGGAAATGACTGGCTTCTTATTTAGTATTGTTTTTTTGAGATCTGATCAGTAACATCCTTTTCCCTCTGATAGATGATGAAGATGTTCTGTTCCATCCCGGTGCATGGCAGTTTCGCTTCGACATCTCCAGTATTCCAGAGGGGGAGGCCATCACCGCTGCAGAGCTCAGGATTTATAAAGATTTCATTGAAGGGCACGGCAGCAAGGAAACATTTAGAGTCAGTGTCTTCCACGTTCTAGAGGAGCCTCTCAACAGGTACTCTTAACTTCTTGTTGGAGTTTCATTAGCATTTGTTTTTGTCGTCAGCAGACTCCCTTTAGCTCTGGTTTTCTGACTACCAGAAGAAAACACAATTATTTTTTAAATTTAGTAAAATACTTTATAAGTATTCAGGGGTTAGGGGATTTTTAGATTATAAATATTATCCACAGAGGACTAACTAAAGCCTTGTTTCCACAGAGCAGTACCAATACGGTCCGGTATGGTACGGTATTTTATGTGTTTCCATTATAAAATGGACCCATTAAACCAGGGGTGTCAAATTCAATCGCAGAAGGGGCTTAAATCCAAAACACACCTTAGGTCGCGGGCCTAACAGGATAAACATTTATTGAACAACCTAAAACTACATTTTTAAAATTTTAAAACTGTAACTTTTTAATATAATTATGAACTAGATATATAGCTTTACCTGTGATGCTGGTGTGAATGCTTTAAGTTGAATTTGGCTGCTGAAGGTGCTGAAATTGATAGCTAAAAACGCTGAAGCTGATAGATGAAAACGTTTTAGTTGATAGCCGAAAACGCAGAAGCTGATAGCCAGCTAAAATATTAGCTAAATCTCAAATTAGTAAATAAAAAAAACAAACAAAAAAACTTAGGTTAGCCAAAACTGCTAGCATGTAGCTGAAATATAGCTAAAATCCAAAACAGCCTAAAAAAATCTCAGTAAATCCCCAAATATTATATATATATATATATATATATTTTTTTCAGATAGTCAAATAAATCTGAAATAATTAAATGATTAAAATCATCCTCTTATTCCTTTGGTTAAATGATTGCATAATAATGCACAAAATTACATTTTTTTAAAGTCCAAATCTTTATGAATATTTCAATTATATGTTGGTCAATGCCATAGAAGATAACCAGTAGCTAATATCTATTATTTTACTTTATTTAGACTACAGTATAATCCCAATGACAATGCTTTTTAAGATAAATCTACTCATCTAAAAGCAACCTAATAATTTTGACTCAAACCCACCTTTGGAAATTGTGTTTAAATAAAACTAAGTCTTATTCATTTAACTTGTGCTGCAAAAAAACACATTTTAACAAAGCAAAAGCTTTTAAGTGTCTTGCTCAAAGGCCGTCAAGCCTGGAAGTTGAACCAAAGACTAACCACTTTGCAAATAGACTCACAGAGCAACAGACATTCTAATTTGCTGTAGTGCTGAGGAGTTTGGAACTGCTGGCCAACACAATCCCTGCAGAAATGTCCTGTAGCTGCCAGTGCTCGGTCCACAGACCTCTGAGGTTGGAGGAGAAATCACTGAGACAGCTTTTCCCAGCGTTCAAATGACAGATTGAATCAATGCTGTAAGATGACGGTTCACACTATCCTGGAGTTGTTTCAGCACTGTTTGGACAGATGCTGGTGTTGTTCGCAAAACCCACTACTTTTCTCCTGAAGCTCCCACAGACAGAACCCGATCCCGAAGAGCTGCAGCTTCAGCTTTTAAAAACACAGAGCATCAACAATGGCTATTTTCTGGGACTAGTGTCACACCACTTTTTCTCTGCTTGCTCCTGTCTAGTTTCTTCTCCATTGACGTGAAATAACAGGCCTAACTTCACACGTCACACATAATAGCAGGGTGGGTGATAATTGCAGCTTTTGCATCATTTTATGTGACACATCTGAACCCCCCCCCACCTTCTAAAGATACAATTATTCATAAATGATATTTAACGCTGGGATATCAATCTGTGATGAGATGTATCAGTCATATGTTTATATATTTCAAACAGTTTGAATCACTTTAGTTTTACTTTTTGATAACTTAAATATTTCATTTTCTATTTTAAAGAAAAGGATTAGGAAAAAAAAAACAAATTTGTTGCATTATATTTCTTCAAAAAATGTAAAAAAAAGCTCAACTTGTGCAGTTTTAGTTACTAAAGGGAAAAAAGCAAAAGGGAAAAATAAAATAAAATCTGATTTTAGTGTGAAGCAAGAAAAAATGGTTTAAGAAAGCAGCAGAAGTGGTTGTTCTCCTTTTATAGCTGCCTCTCATATATGAATGTCTTAAAGAAAACACAAATTAAAGGAATGAAAAAACCTGAAATAAGATATTGAGCTCTTTTTAAAAGCTTTTTCTGACTCAATTATTCCAAAAATCAATACATCGATACAGACTAAAGAGTTTCTCCTTTTTAAAATGTTTGGATGCTGGTGTGGCGCTGGATTTTTTTTCAAGGAATAAGTTACTTTGGGCCAAAAAAGGTTAAAAAACACTGAGTTAGGGGATCAAAAGAAAATCATATAAAAAAACCCTAAAACAAGCGTTATTTTGTATTAGCTGGTAATTTAAGTTGTGTTTTTGTGAAGACAAAAGGTACTTCTGTTTAGATTTTGAATATTTTGTATTTTAGATTGCATTCCTCATTTGTATCTCCATTGTTTTCCCTGAAATAAATGATAGAAGTAGTTGATTTATTTGCCTAAAGAATTTTAAAAAATGTTTGAATTTTTTAAATTTTGCAAAATAAGATTAACAACTTTAAGTTCTGCTAATTATTCCTGTCTCTGTGTTTTTCTGCTTAATTTTATCCCAGAAAAGCCCAGGTTTAAATGATGAGCGGCTCAAAAATGCATTTTTTATCTTAAAAGGGGGACATTTTTCATTCAGCTTGCATGTGCAGATGCTAAAAATCCACATTGGTGAGTGTAAATGAGCTTCCCGCAGACGAGCAGGCAGCAAGACCAACGGCAGACGTCTGTGACGTCTGTAAACACAGCAATTGTGTGTGAAATGTGGCCTGCAGACGACACTGCAGGAATGCAGCGAGATGGGCTGCTCTCAGAATCCCGGCAGCATAATGAGCGTCGGAGAATTAACACTTAAAGGGGAAACAGCTGGATGTACTAATTGATGGATCCAACTTCTCCCAACATGCAGGCTCATTTGTCCTTCGGGTTCTGCGAGAGTGAGTGAGTTATGATGTAAGTAAACAGAGAGACGGGAAGAGTTCAGGGTTTGATCCCAGATTCATGTTGTCTTAAATCATGGGGGCTGCTTTTTTAAAAATGTTTTTTAACTTTTTTGAGCACAGAAATGCTAGAAGTGAAGTCTTCAGTGAAGTCTTATATCTCTGAAACCCATAAAACATCCTGACCTCACACTTCTCTCTCATTCAGTTTGACTGACGGTAAAATATTTTACTAAGCATCCCACATTCCTTTGCAGTCAGATGTTTCAGAAGTGGACAGTTTGTACTGATAACAGTAAAGGTGCATTGAATTATTGTAGTTGTGTGAAAGCCAGACGCAGAATTTAGAGATGTGTTTTGCCTTCCTCTTTCCATTTGAAGTCTCTTGGATTTCTTCACATTTTGTTCTCCTCACAGAGAAAAGCAGCTGCTGCTGTTGGATCAGCGAGACGTTTGGGCCTCAGACGAGGGCTGGCTAGTCTTCCACCTGACGTCCACCAGCACCGCATGGCTGGACCGCTCTGAACAGAACCTGGAGCTGCGTTTGGTGCTGGAGGACAGTCGTGGTCAGTAAGCATCTTTAAATGTAAACAAAAAAAAATTAAATTAACTTTCTGATGTACTCACTTCCAGACAAATAGATCCATGAACATCTGCGTTTTCCTCAACTGGATTAAACTGTACGGCTGATGATAGTTTGGGGTTGTGAGGGGCTGTAAGTATAAATAAGCAAAGGGATGATGGGATATCAGTGGAGGCTTACTTCCTGCCCACAACTGAGAGGTGAATTTATGCTGAAATCCTGTCGCTCTGTCCAAATTATGTCCTAGAAAATGAAAAAGCTTTTTTAAAATTTTGACTAAAAACTGCATAATTTTAAGTATAAAAACAGTGGGAATGTTTTAAAAATAGATAAAAATATAATCGCAGTGGGACTTTAACATGTTCTTGAGGCATTTTTCTAAGAGAACATGGCCGCAGACATCAAAATCCAGAACTGAAAGTCCTTGACCAGAACCAGAAGTACTCCCTTATTGCTTGAAAAAAACTTTATTTTAACATGTGACTCCAACAGTTACAGTGTTTCCTGTTTTAATAAAAGTTTTGTCTACAGTCCTGAACACTTCTGTTTTAGGGTTACAGTTAGGGTAAATTGTATAATTCATTCTTCTTGCTGATGATGTCAGGCGCCAACTTGTCTACAGCCAAGTCCCTCTTCATTTTTCTGAAGATGGAGGACATATATTAAAAAAAACTTCAGCTTTTTAAGTTCAAATTGTTCTGAATAATGCTGTTTTGAAAAAAAGCTTAATGGTAATTTAGAAAATATGTTAGGCGGACCACAAGCTCCATGATCTGAGCTCTCAGATCAGTGCTGTGATGAATTGAAATGGACGTTTTTTAAATTCTTGGCTGAAAACTGCATAATCATGACTAAAACAGCACTGGAAATGCTTTTAAAATAACTAAAAGGATGGTTGCAGTGGGTTTTTAAGTTCAACTGCTGAGGAGGATGCTGTGTTTTCATCTCGTTCTGATGTCATGTCTCCCTCTACAGGTCAGGAGAGGAACCCCCATCTTGCCGGGCTTGTGACAAGCAGTGGACCCAAAGATAAGCACCCCTTCCTGGTGGTCTTTTTCAAAGCCAGCGAGGTTCGATACCGCAGTGCCCGCTCAGCCCACAGAGGGCGCCAGGGGAACCGCTCCAAACCACAGAGGACTCCCCAAGATGCAATGAAGGCAGCAGAAGCAGCAACAGGTCTCCGAGCATCTAGTCTCTCTCCTGAAGATCTATCAAAGGTCGCTCAGCAGCTCATTTTCTTGTTTTTATTTGACTTTTCAGACAGCCTGGGGTTCTCTAAAGAGGGCTGCAAGAAGCACGAGCTTTATGTCAGCTTCAGAGACCTGGGGTGGCAGGTGCGTGACTGAAACCTCTCAGTATTTAAACACATTTTTATCACTGATTGACTCATTCCTCTGAGCAGGACTGGATCATTGCACCAGAGGGCTACGCAGCGTACTACTGCGAGGGAGAATGCGCCTTCCCTCTCAACTCGTACATGAACGCCACCAATCACGCTATAGTGCAAACTCTGGTAAGCCCCAAACAGTCCCTGATCAAAGGCGCTTTCACTGCAGCCTCCACAGTCTTTGAAGCTTCCTCTGTGCTTTCAGGTGCATTTCATCAACCCAGAGACAGTGCCCAAGCCCTGCTGCGCTCCCACACAGCTCCACGGCATCTCAGTGCTGTACTTTGACGACAGCTCCAACGTCATCCTCAAGAAGTACAGAAACATGGTGGTCAGAGCCTGTGGATGTCACTGACTCCCTCTGGGGTCTGTCAGTGAGGAGAAATCAGAACTAAAGTGACAAAAGACTAACTTCATGAAGAATAACTGTTTGGAATTCACACATCTGAATTGTAAAGTCCTGATGGGGCTGCTTTCAAGTTGACCACTTTCTACTGACTCATCTCGTTGAGGTAGACTTCAGATATGTGACTTTCAGAGGAGCAGCAGGCGGTCTTTGAGAGGTGGTGATATTTATTCTGATAAATCCAGTGGCTTCAGTTTTTTTTTGTTTCATTATTTCTCAAGAAGCGTTCAACTTCAATGCAAAATTTATGCAAAACTCATGCAACTCTTTATTTTGCTAAAAGGTCAGTTTTTTCATTTTCTGTGTAGAATTTGCATGTTTTCCCTGTGCGTGTTTTCAGAGCATGCTTCAAAACATGCTTCATTTTTCATTTCTAAATTGGCCCTAGGTGTAAGTGTGTGGCCTGGCAACAGACCGGCAACCTGTTCAGGGTGTACCCTGCCTTCACCCTACAGTTGTTGCTGGGTTGGCTCCACTGACCCTTTGGTCCGAAAAGGGATTCAGTTCTGAAGATGAATAGATGGATTGCAATTTCAATATGTCATAAAATAAAAGAGATCTAAATTTGGAGATCACCTCCCGTATAGTTGGTGGGAAAAAGAAATGTAGTCCAAACAATCTTCCCTATGACATTTTTATTCTATTTTCACATTGATATAGCACCATGGCAGTAGAGGACACTCTTGCGCATTATAGGTCTGGCAGAGGGGCCAGCTGCATGTTCTGGGCACGCTCAGTTCGCTCTTTAGATGACACTGGTTGGCGCCTTCCCTAAAGCTTCACACAATTTCTTTCACCTCATTGTGACAATGTGAGAAAAATCCCGGACAAGCCCCCAGTTGTGACCGGAACCAAACCTAGGGGAATCTGTACCAGTGTTAACATCCGCTGTGTTGCTAGAACACAGAACGATTGCGCCTGTAAATCACCGAGAGGAGACAAATTTGAGTTGTCCAGGTTGTTGCTCGTTTGATCTGAACTGAGCATGCCCAGAACTTGTAGCGGGCTCCTCTCTGTCAGGAGTTATAAAAATGAGAAAATCGAACAAAAATGTCACAGGGAATGTTGTTTGGACAGTCTAATGTAGACATCTCTTTTTTTCTGCTGACTATACTTGCATGGTTCCTATTAAGCTGTTCATCCAGACTGTAAGAGAAAAAAGGTAAGCAAATAAAACTTGAAGAAAACTAACATGACTAAAACCAAGACCAAAGAAAATGAAAGTTTGCCACTACTTTTAGGATAATGTACATTAAAAAATGGATGTGCCGAACTTGTTTCTTTAATTTAGATTCACTTTTTTGTTGCATCCTTGCTGTCTTCTTCCAATGTTCTTGGAGACATCATAGCCGATGTCACATCAAGTATGATGAGGGCTTCTGACCAGTTTTAGGTAGAAAGTTGCCTCCTTCTACACATTCAGATTTACCAGAGGATCTCTACTCTTTGGACTCTTTTCTTGGTTCAAAAAACAAAGCATATACAGTATATTTGTTGCATATAATGAGGAAAAAATCAGGCATTCACTAAAAAGCTGTGTGATTGCCACATGAAATCACTGCTCACAATATTAAATAATCACACATCTGTAAATAGAGGTAGAAGCACACAAATACAGCTTACCATACAATCAGTTCCTTCAGTAACTTCTAGAATCTATAAGGAACTTTTGCCCTTTAGGCAGAAAAGAGATAAAGTTAAAAAGCAGTGGCCAGACCTGAGGCGGTGCTTTCATGTGCTTTCAAAGGAATGTGGGTGGATAGATTTTGAACTCCAAGAAATGATAAGCTCTGTTTAAACAGGTTTTTGCAGAAAATGCCACTAAAAACTATGGAGCCCTTAAAGGGACATTGAAGTAAAAAAAAAAAAAAAAAACTTTTTCTTGCACATCAGATAGCAAGTGGTGCACACTAGATAGTAAGTGTTGCACACTAGATAGTAAGTGTTGCGCACTAGATAGCAATTGGCGCACACTAGATGGTAAGTGTTGCACACTAGATAGTAAGTGGTGCGCAATAGATAGCAAGTGTTGCGCACTAGATAGCAATTGGCGCACACTAGATGGTAAGTGGTGCACACTAGATAGTAAGTGTTGCACACTAGATAGTAAGTGTTGCGCACTAGATAGCAATTGGCGCACACTAGATGGTAAGTGTTGCACACTAGATAGTAAGTGGTGCGCAATAGATAGCAAGTGTTGCGCACTAGATAGCAATTGGCGCACACTAGATGGTAAGTGGTGCACACTAGATAGTAAGTGTTGCACACTAGATAGTAAGTGTTGCGCACTAGATAGCAATTGGCGCACACTAGATGGTAAGTGTTGCACACTAGATAGTAAGTGGTGCGCAATAGATAGCAAGTGTTGCGCACTAGATAGCAATTGGCGCACACTAGATGGTAAGTGTTGCACACTAGATAGTAAGTGTTGCACACTAGATAGTAAGTGTTGCGCACTAGATAGCAATTGGCGCACACTAGATGGTAAGTGTTGCACACTAGATAGTAAATGTTGCCCACTAGATAGTAAGTGTTTCCCACTAGACAGTAAGCGGTGTGCACCACATTGTAAGTGGTGCACACCAGATTGCAAAAAGGGTGCACTAGATAGTAAGTGTTGCACACTATAGTAAATGTTGCCCACTAGATAGTAAGTGGTGCGCACTATATAGCAAGTAGTGCACACTAGATAGCAAGTAATGCACACTAGATAGTAAGTGCTGCGCACTAGATCGCAAAAAGTGCGCACTAGATAAGTGTTTCACCCTATATAGTGTTGCCCAGAAGATAGTAAATGGTGGTCACCAGATAGTAACTGTTTGGGCACTAGATAGTAAGTGTTGCACACTAAATTGTAAAAGGTGGATACCAGATAGCAAGTGGTGCCTACTAGATAGCAAGTGGTGCCTTCTAGATAGTAAGTGGTGTGCACAAGATAGAAAGTGGTGCCTGGTAGATAGTAAGACTGATAGACGGGACTCCATCGCCACTGGTATTTTGTCGTGTTCTCTCCGGGGATGTATCATTTTTGTCTATATCTTCTCCTGAGGGAGACTGCGCACATCCTGCTGCGGCATGGATCCGGGGAGTGGGTAACCCCCATTCTGGATTCCTATATTTCCTCCTTTCTCGTCCTGGTCTCTAATAAGAGCTGATTGATACCAGGCGGTCGCCTGTTGCCTGTTGTGCACTTCCATTCATGAGGAGTTCATGGTCCTTGGAATTTCCCCTCACAGCTTCACAGTCCAGAACAAGAATCTCAGGATTAGCACAATAAAAACACACCCGTAACAATTACACAAGCATATTAAGTTACTTAAATAATTGAGTTATTTTATTGAGTTTTATAGCTTTACTTATCCAACATCACCGTTATGTTATCTCTGAACGTCACCTAAAACCAGTTCTTAAGTCCTGCGGTTTGTTTCGGCGCAGGGAATTCACTTGCTTTCACCACTTACTATCTGGTGTGTATGAGAAACCAGTGTTTTATTTTACTTCACTATCCTTTCAGGAGCTCCGTAAAAAAAAAAAAAAAAAAAAACACTCAGCATGGTTGTTTTTTATGGGTTAGCTGTGCGTTTTTTCACTGCTGTGTTTCCCATGGCATGTGCTCTGGTTTGTGTTTGATCACGGGAGTCAGCCCCAGTTTGCTTTTGCTGAAAAAATGTCATCTGAAATGTAACTTTACCTACAGAGTTCAATTAAATGCAGCCTCACTTTCACTGCGACTTTTGTTGAAAGAGACACAACAGGTCAAGCACAGACACGTTCCAGGAGGTAGAAGGACAGCAAACATAGGTAGAGAATGGCAGAGACCAATGAAGTCTCCAACCATCACTCTCCTCACTTTGTGCACGCAACCCCTGTTCTACTCCACTTAGGGGGCTGAATAGTGTCTCCTGCGTCCCGCCTCTGCTCTCATCATCGGCCCCTTTGAGAGCTGGCTAGCTTGTGCCCCCAGAGGTATACATTTTCCGTTCCCGGGTGAAACTTTCAGCCCCGCAGTGGCTGACAGAGGAGGTGAGACGGGCGTGAGAGCCAGGCAGACGTCCCCCACGCTGAGCTGGCGGCACTGCAGGCCACAGAGACGAGCAGTCCTCTGAGGACTGCAGGACGACCAGCCCTGCCCACGCACGAAGAACGGGTACTCCACATACACGTCCACCAGCTCCTGGAGGAGAGAAACGCAGACCAGAAAAGTTTAGTATTCTTTTTCTTTAGCCAAACAATTGGAAAGTATGTATTCTAAACAAGTAACGGTGAGAAATCTAAACACTTAGCAGCTAAAAGTGTCAACACAACATTTGGTTGATAACTCGGTGTTAAAGGAATAATAACTGCTATTTGTGTGAGGGCTGCTGTGAAAACAATACCACAGAGTGCTCTTTCTTCACCTGGGACTGCTGCTCGTGAAGCAGGATGAGGAGGCGGGAAACCGAGGAGGCGGAGGAGTCAGGAGGAGAGATGCTCTGCACAGTGCAGCAGCTCAGCCGCAGATCTGGACAGGCCAGAGAGCCGAGCAGGAAGTCCTCGGTTTGCAAGTGCTCCACCCTCCTGAGGCGACCGTCTCTGAGCTCGATCAGAGAACCTGCCATGAAGTGAGGGAGCAGCCAGGGGAAACGGCTCGCGGAGGAGGCGCAGGGTGAGGCCTGCTCCAGAGGGGGGACATCAGCAGGTGGGGATTCTGTCATGGCGGTGTACGACCTGTTTACTTTGGGAGGGGAAGTGCTCCTCAGAGAGAGTTGGGGAGAAGAAAGAGCTTTTGCTGCTTTGTGTACCGAGTCCTCCTGCAAGGTTAAATCCTCATGAGGAGGTAAGCTCCTGCCCAGTAGAGGAGGACTACTTTTTTCCTCTTTGGGCAAAAAATCAAATTTCCTGTCTCCTTGTCTCACATATGGACCTTTATGTTTGTCGTAGCTGTGCCTCTCTAGATTTAAGCTCTTATCTCCTGAAGACTTGAGCTTCTCCCAGCTTCCACCTGCTCTGTGGAAGCCATCACTGACCAGAGAGACGGAGCTGAACCTGCAGGAGTGGAGAGGTTGGCCCGTGTGGAAGTGGTGCTGGTTCTGCCGGGGAAAATCCCATCCAGGAGAAATGGGGTTAAAGTCTCTCCACTCGGCCCAACCGTGATGCTCCCTGAAGGCTGAGGGGATGAGATGCTTGGGACTGGCAGGTGCACTCGTCTGCATCCAGGGCTGGTGCAGCGCTGGGACCCGTCTCGGTACAGGCCGAAACGGACCCGTGGGTTTCATTTTCACCTCTCCGTGGCTTCTGTGAGGGTATGGCACTTTGAAATTTGCAGCTTCACACTGTTGCTGCTGCTGCTGGAGCTTTGAACCCAGTCTTTGGTCTCTCTTTTTTAGCGGGAGGCTGCCCTTGTCCAGGACAAGAGTTGGATTCTTTGCGAAGCTCATCGCCTCAAGCCGCCTGTCACTCACACCAGCACTGCTTGACCTCCCGCCGAAGCGCAGATGGTGCCGACATCATGTGATGGAGACGCCATTAGTCTCTTGGCAACTGTCGCACACGCAAGGTCAGCATGATCTAAACAGCAACAAAATATATAGATATTGATGCATTTTTTTAAAGGAACAAGGGAATAATTTCCTCTCTATGAAGACATTTTTCCACATCTCAGATTCTGACAGGACTTTTCCTTTTCCCTTTGTTACTGCCACGTGGTCGGATCACTGCCTTGACATGTTAACAATAACTTCACCATCAGCTTCAAATTACAGCTTTCCAGCCAGCAATTGCTACACTGACAGTTTTTATGATAGACATCTACCAACTCCTTTGTAAAAATAAAAAAAGTTACCATGGTAACAAAGTACTGTGCCGGGTGGTTGGTGAAGGAATGAATGCGTGAGAACAAGGCAAAGATGCTGGTGGTGGGTGTAAAGTTAGAGGTCAGAGCTTAACTTTTATTTCTAGGTTAATAAAGTCTTTCAGGAAAGTTTGTGTGTGTTTTTTTTCTTGGAAAAAACAACAAAAAAGAAGTTTGATTGATTAGATGTCATTATAAACACCATGTATTTTTTTTTTGACAAAACTTTATTAATCTGAAATCCCTAAAAACATGGAGGGCTCTTCCTCAATCATGGATCTCTTTCTGTCACTCTCCCATCTGATAGGAGGTCCATCAGGCATGCATGTGGGATTGCAACATCCTCACACAGACATTCCTTTGCAGCACCTTGCATTTTCACCAGCACACGCACTCCGATAAGTATTTGTCAGCTGGAATGTAAATGCATTCAAATGGAGCTGTGGCGGAGGATACACACGCACAGCGACCTGCACCGGTATGGTCAGACGAGGACTCAAAACAGGCCTATGATGTCAGGCTCGTTGAGCCTCAGCTTCCATAAGAGGCGTTCGAGATCACTACTTATCTAAGGAAATGCCATGTGTACAAAGCAGCGCTTAGTGTTTGGTGCCATCATGAGGATCGGCCCGGCGGACAGGATGATTTGAATATCAGTAGTGACAGTATTGGTCAATGATTCTTTCCATGAAAGTGTGGCGTAATGCAGCCATATGTAAATTCTGCTTCCCGCAAATATTCAGAACATCCTGAATAGCATTTTTTTAAGAAGAAAAAAAACAAGGCACAACTTATATATATATATATATATATATATATAAAATCATATATAATCATATAAAATCAACAGGTTTTACTCACTGGTTTCAGTTTTCTGGGTATCTATGGGCATCCATCCTCATGCAGTAAGTCCATGAACGCTTGCAGAGGGAGGACAGACACCTCACACACACCTGTCTGGTTCGTGGCGTCCTCGCGGGCTGCAGACGAGAAAGCAGAAAGTGCACAAGCACCCAGACAAGCTCAGCACTCCTCCTTCTCTCCTCTCTTCTGTTCCGCACTCCTTCTCTCTCTTACCTCCTACTCGCTTTTACATTAAACACTCCCACTCTGCTCAGTCAGTCAGTCAGTCAGTCTGTCAGCCCTGTTAACCTTTGTCGGACAGATTTGCCTTTTCTGGCTTTCTCTCGCTCCTCCTCACATCTGAACCGCTGCTGAGTGGCGCTCTCAGCCTCTTCTCCATTTGTTGTCCTCTTCTTCAGTCCATGTTCCACTCAGGCTCTCCTTCACGCTGCAGATCTCCTGCTTCTGTGTATAATTAGAGATGGGACTGCTGTGCAACTCCTCAGCTGATGGTAGGCGTATGACTGCCTGATGGCTCTGGCGTTGCGCCCGGTGTAGTGAGGGCGGGAAACTGTTGTTTTAGACTAGAGGGATTCACACAGCACAACCAAAGGCTTTGCAAAGCATCACATATGCAGCTCGACCTGGATTCCTCCTGCTGCTTCTCACCTCTTACTTTTCTCACCTCAATGGAAAGACGTGAATTAAGAAAGTTTCGCGCTGAATGAGTGTGAAGCCCAACTCAATGAGAGCATCAAACAACAAGCCGGCCTTTTCTTTGGTGCTTTGTGTCGCTCAGTTCTGCTCCACGGCTAGCACAGCAGCCTTCCCTGTGATTGATTTTGCAAGGCCTCAGCAGGTGAACCCCCAGTCATGAGAAAGCCTACGCACGATTTGTTGTGTGGCGAAGAGGATTTCTCACTTTGACTCACTTTATGCTTCCTCTGCCCACTCTCTCTGTCTGTGTCTGCCTTATTTTCTCTGGGTTTTATCCTCCTGTAGCACACACACCCACTTGCGCACACACAGACCTGCACACATGCTGGTTAAGGTTTACGGCTTGTTAAAAGGTTGCACTGCACAGTTAGCATATTTAGGCTAAACCACAAAAACCACTGACATTTACAAAGAGTTTGTTTTTATTGATAGAAATCGCCAGTCACTCCCACCACTTCCTAACTGCTACATTACAGCTCGAATTTGCTGTTTCACTTTACAGTTTGGTAAAGACCCCAAATGAGGACTACGGCAGGGAAATTTCCATGCTAATGCAGCCGGTATGTGTTTGTTTTGCAAAATTCTGCAATTAATTTTTCATGACTACTTGCAAACTCACTTCTCAACCCTTTTTGTTCTTGTTTGTGGTTGTATCTGGTGATTCTGTTGAAACTGAAATTCGTCTTTATTCCCTCAACCCTTTGCCTTCTGATGCATCCAGACATATTGTGAGAGAATCTGCATTACATCTTTTGTCCACTAGGTGGGGTTGAGGATCAGATGCTGCTGAAAGGCAAAGGTGGGACAGCAGAACCCACCTGTGTGAAAAAGATGCATTATTCAAGGAACCTAACTTTAACTCAGAGAACATTTTCATAGTAATTTACTCACAGTTATGGCTAAATATTACATATACAAGTGTAAACATGCTAACAAAAATATTTTTTGTGTTTTTCAGAAAGCGTTGATACTTTATGTATAAAGTACTGAATTCTGCCCTTACAAAAAAGTTATTAAAACAGTTGAAGGTTGATCATTAAACATAAATCTGTTGTTTTATTTAATTGAATTTGCTACGATCATGTAGAGCAGGGGTGTCCAAATCCAAGCCTTGAGGCCTAGTGTTCTATCTGTTTTTCAACCAACCTGCTGCCATTGAGGCTTTTTATTGGCTAAACACACCTGATCCAGGTAATCAGCAGCAGATAAGGCAGGGTTTCTGGAAAACCAGCAGGAGGCCTGGCTTTGGACTACCCTGATGTAGAGTGTCATGTATTGTATGATGTTTTGTATGTGCAAAATTTGTCAATTAAAAAAAAAAGTTATGACTGTTTGTGCTCTGACTGACTTTTGTTCATGTGAGCATTTCTACGTTTAAAAATATGGCTAAAAAACAACAACTTGAATTTCCATTTTTTTTTCTTACAAATCCTTTAAAGTGTTGATATTTAATCAAAAATCAATGGATGATTGGTTGGTTGGTTGGTTAGTAGGGAACTAGGTAGCCAGCCAACAAGGCCAAGTGGGCCCCATATGGTTTAAAAGTGGATTAAAAATGTGGGACCCAATTAGGTTTGTCTGCAGTTTCTGTGGAGGTCCCACCTGTGTTTTCCCACATTGGCTCCACTGTCCAAGAACGGACAGTCTGGACAGATGCCCTGCTAGCTCTGTCGGACCCTAGGCAGCAGAACTCGCTACCCTGTCCACTGGGTGACCTGCTAGCATAGTGAGCCAGCCCACTGAGTGTCCACTTAAACCAATGTAGGCAAACAGGTGGGGCCAGGACAGAAACTGCAGACAAAACCAATCTGGGCCCACATTTTTTGCCCACTTTTAAACCATACAGGCCCAATTGGTCTTGCTGGCTGGGCAGTAGAGAGGCAGGAAGGAAGTATTCATTCTGGACTCTAATCCAATTCATCATAAAAACCACATAAATGCATTAGAATAAAATATGCAGATAAAACCACAAAAATCATAAAAAATAGAACTAAAAATATACCAAAAAGTACAATAAAACATAAAATGGGATAAAACAAGATTATTTTTGATTAAATAAGATTGCTTACAGATAAAACGGCACCTCTTCCAGCATTAATATATTGACTGAAAGTGTTTGGCACTAAATAAAGGAGTTTCCTCTTATGGATTTCACCTACTGGTAAACCTGAAAATGAAGCTTGTAGGGTCCAACTTCAGGAAAAAAACAACTCAGTAGTACTCATTCACTTTGTCTTTTTTGAAAAAACCCTCTCAGCTACCTCATACTGGCACTTTTAAAGTTTACCCAAAGGCAAGCTGTGTACAGGGAAGTACAGGATTCCTGTAAAATGGGTAAAATAGTGACCATACAACACTCGTCTGCAGATACCTGACTTATTCTCTCAGATTATCTTATTTATCTTATCAGAACACACAAGCACAGCATTTGAAAGATAAAAATCAGGATGTTTTAGATTGCACTAAAAACAGATTAGACTGTATTACTTAAAAACTCCTATATTGTCTGCATCAACATCATTTGCTCCTGAAACTATAAAAAAAACGTGTAGAAGTGAGGCGTGGAAAAAGATGTGATGGGACAAAAATAACGAAAGCCTGCGCCTGTCCTCCTCTGGTATTTTCCACTCCACAGAAAATCCCTCCTGTCCTCCTCTTGCTCCCTGCCTTGGTCTCCTCCAGCTCCTCCCTCCTCCTTCCCTCTCATTGGTCAGCTCGTCTCTCCACAGAGCCACAAACTTGCTCTCCCTCTCATACAAGTGGTTCAGACTGAAGTGGAGGAAAGGAGGAAGTGGGAGCAGGGCGGCAGTCAGGATCTATTGCTGGAGTGAGCAGAGGAGGTGGAGATGCTCATCAGACTTTCTCCTCTTCACTGACTGACTTCGTCTCCTCACAGCAACTTCCCAACGACATGAGCTCCTCTTCAGCCAGCTTCCACAGCAAACGCCTGCCCTGTAAGTTGTTGGTCATCTTTTAGTTCAAGTGTTTTTGAGAACATGTTTGATTCAGTCTTTAGTTGTAGAGATTGAGAAAAGATCAATCAAGAGAGTAATACACTTCTGATTTCTGCTCAGTCATGCTTCTGCTTGACTTCTGTCGCTCCATCCTGAAGCGTGAGCTGTGAGTCATGTGTTCAATAGAGGCTGTGTTCCTTGCAGTCACTGAGAGTCAAAATATCAGGGAAGAATGTGGGCTCATCATCCTGACTCATGATCACTGACACAGAGCCATTACACACAAGCACAGATTTGTATTTCTAGACACACAAACAGAGACCGGCTTGGACTGGAGCCACAGCCTGAAAAGGATCCCTCATTTCAAACGGGAGTGGGGGATCCACTGCCTTGTTCTTAACACACACCAACCCAGAAAATGTCCGGAACCGGAATAAGTGAGTTCAGCGACGGCATGCGAGTAAAAAAGTTCTCCAGAGGAGACATCTCCCATCTGTTGCCATTCAGCTCGGTTAAGTTCTGATTACTGTGGGAATGTGCCGGCGAGAGCCTCAGAGCTGTGAGGGGAGTCGCTGAGCAGCTGCTGAGAGCTTCTCACACCACTACTTTCTACTTCTGATGTTTTTGGGTCCGGCTGGACTTGACCCAGAAAATCATAGTGACGTGGGCCCTGCTCAAAAGGGAGAATTGGAGGGTTGAAAATTCTTATCACGACCCGGGTGTGTCTTCAAAGGATTGTTCTTTGAAGAACTCCTCCAGCATGTTAAATGTTTTATCTGTTGTGGTTTCGATTCTGAGAGAAACTTCAAGTCTGAGCAAGATGAGAAAAAATGTGCACCATGGTGATAATCTTGTCAATCCTTTATTCTTTTCCACAAAGGTCACATTTTTCAACCACTTTTTAAAATCATGTTTTCATTGTGTCCTAAATCAAATCTTTGCAATCAAGAAAGTGTTTAAAGACCCATTCTGATGAAAATTGGGTTTTTAACATGTTCCTGTGGCCTTTTTCCTACATACAGTATATTGAGCAAAAAGATTGCATTTTTGAGTATATATTTATTGAAATTGTTGTGAATATAGGAGCAGACAAAAAATACTGTTAGAAAAAGTGCTACTTTGTTACAGAGAAAATACATGCAGAGCACCACAAGTTACCTGCTTTGCTCCCTTTTGATGTGTCCACATGTAGACGTCGAGATCCATGTACGTCTTTGTTTTCCTGGTCCGAGCTGGTATTTGATTTAAAGCTGTACGGCTGGATAGCTCCAATATTGCTCACCATTTTTTTGCCCTGGTGATGTTAGATTTGGGTTGTGAGGAGCTGTAAGCTAGCTGAAGAGTAAGGTTGGGTATTCCAATAATTTCAATTTTTTTCAATTCTTTTTCAGTTCTTTCGATCCTTTCGATTCAATTCAATTTTCGAGTTTACACGGTTTAAATATTTAGACACATTTGTTTAGAAATACATTAAAAATCTAACAAATCCAACAATTGTTCTGCCTCTGTAGGATGGTGTCTCAGTTTGGCCACTAGGTGGCGATCGTGCTGTAGCATTACACCTTATTCAAGAAGAAGAAGGCAGTGTGAGGAAAAAACTGGGCTTTAGACCACAAATAGTTATTTAAAAAAATGTTTCCTCAAAAGAGTTTGGAAAATTGTATATTGAATTGTAAAGTGCATTGTTATTTGAATTATGGCATCAAACCCCGTGACAATTTAAAATGCAACTGATTTTGTCTTCATTCAATATTTTATTTTAAAATTGTCATATTGAATTGTAAATTTGAATTTTAAAATCTAAATTTCAACATATCTTTTCATACTAAAAGCCTGAACTGAATGTTGAAATGTCAATTGAGAATTGCACAATACTTTGAAATATGGCTAAAAAAGACTTCCATAATATCAAGATTTTCATTTAGTCAACAATGTATGTTTATGTTGACTGAGCGTCAGCCTTAGCCGTCCTATGGGAAATCCCATTATATGTTAGCATCAAGCTAGCAGACTTTAGCATTGTGTGTTAGATCAATCTCTACTTTTATTGATCGATTATTGATCTATAAAGCCTAGATCGATCCACAGCGATTAATCCATTTTTATCAACACAATCCTACTGGAGAGCAATTTTATTTATAGTGCACCATCTATGGGGAGAAACCACACAGAACAAGAAACATTATTAAGGATTATCAGTATAATTTGTTCCAGTTTTGCAGGCCAGATTAAATAGGTTAGCGGGCCGCATTTGGCCCGTGGGCTGAAGTTGACCCACTCCTGTTCTTGAAAAAATACAGTTTTTTGGGGGGATTTTGGCAAAAAAAAATGCACAATCATAATTAAAAGACCACTGGGAAGAATTTTAAAATGGATAATTGGAGTCGGACTTTTATAAAACTTCTGCCTTAACTCCATATGGATAAGATTCTGTTAATGTAAGCTCATTTGGAAACATCACAATTCCTGATAATTTTAGGGAATTACACTAAATGGAATATTTGTGGATAACTCCAAAAAAATAGAATTAAAAATTGGGTTTTACAAACTCTCATTATAAAGTAGCACATCCTCTTTGGTAGTTGGGACTCATGTTGACAGAAACATTTAATCAGATTTATAGGAAGATACTTCAGACAGAATAACGGGGGATCAAAACACATTTACGACATCCACAAAATGCCAATATTGGACTTCTGATCCAAAATACGGTACATTTTTCTATAGAGCAGAAATTATACAAGACTTGGGGAAAAAAAAAACAGGATTGAGAAGAACGTAATGACAATGTCACAAAATGTGGTTGTTCTAAACTCCTTTTTTTGACTCTGACTGATAATCGGATGGTTTGATTTGTTGCATAAATGTAATTACAAAGCAAAGAAAGACTCTTGTTCTAATTTTAAATATTGAAAACCACAAACAGCTGGTCTCTTTTCCAAAACAAAGCCCCAGCCTCAACAGGGCAACAACGCTAATTAATCGCGCACTGAGGATTAAACGGGATTGGAGTTTACCAATGTGAGGGGAACTCATATGCAGGAAGAGCTTGGATTTACTGCGTTGTGATCACCGCCTGGAGGCTTGTGAGAGCCCACAGCTAATGTCTGAGACTCCACAGCCTTGCATCAGGTTAACACTTTGAGCTGAGCAGCTCTGCAGACGCAGACCTGGTCTTTATTATTGTCAGGAACGCCGGTGGTGTTCTGAGCCGGCAGATGCAGGCAGCAGTGATTTCTCAAGTGTGTCTGAGTGGTTAGAGGCATGACACAAAGATTTAAAAAGGAGTCAACAGGTAACACTATACTGATAAAAATCCAACTTTTTTAGTGATTCAAGCAGCATCAAATACATTTCTGATTTAGATTTATTTAGCTTGTGTGGAAAAACTGAAGTTGAAGGTCTTTTAGTCGGATGTTTGGACATCTATGTCTCAAAATTACAAATGTGCAGGATGTTCTGGAGCTGACGTAAGTTTCGTGGATGCAAACTTTGCATGGTTGCCATGGAGATGTTACTTTGAAGCTGCTTTGCAGGAATCAATAATTTAATTTTAATAAAAACCTGGAGTGTGTGTCTTTGTACAAGTACAGGCTAATGTGATTTGGATGTTTTGAGAGCAGTAAAGAAGAAAAATAAGGTTTTTCTGCTGCAATATTTAAGTCTTGCTTCAGAGCTCATGCAGACATTAACAGGATTCCTATTCTTTGCGCTCTGCTGCTTGTCTTGGGAGGACTGCACAGACTGTTCGGCAGATCAAATCCTCCTTCCAGTCTTAACAGAGGAGGAACATCTGACACTGTTTGGTTCAACAGAACATTCCACTCATTCTCTGCAGGGATGAAAAAAGCAGCACTGCATTGTCAAAACTGATTTTATGCCATTTTGACAGACAATTGATCTGTTTTTCCATCTTTATCTAAAGTTTTGGGAGGTGACCTAATAATCAGGTCAGTCAACAGGTGATCAGATACAATTTGTTAATATTTGATTGTTGAAGCTCCACTGTCCGCTTCGCTTGCTAAGATTATTTAAAGTCTGCCGTTTCTCTCTGCCTGTGAGAGGATTGTTCCGAGCAGACAAAGAAACTCGGGTCAGGACTTTGTCATCTGGTAAATCCTATTGTGTTAATCAGAACTTATGAGAGCCTTCTGGTGGGGCTACAGAGGCTAGTAGGCTAGAGCGTTGACCTATAAACTGTGTTAATGTCTCTGTGGGGCACGAGGGAGGGGGGTGACTCTGACGTCAGCGGCGTTCTTGACACCGCCTTGCCCTGAAGATCTTAAAACAGAATTAGTGCCAAAAATAAAAAAAAAATACGTCAAGATCTATGGTGAATTCTGTGTCTAGATGCCAGAAGAAACTAGTTAAATAACTAAACTCTTGAAAGCACCATCTTTATTTATTTATTTTTTGTCTGTTTAATAACTAGTTTTGTTTATTTTTTTATTTGTTAGTTTGTGTTTTTATTTATTAGTTTTTCATTTGTTTAACATAGTTAAGTTAGTTTGTTTTGTGTTATTAATCATTTATCTATTATTAGATTTTGTTTGTTTATTTATTTATTTACAGTTTTGTTATTTGTTAGTTTATGTGTTAATATTTATTTTTTATTATTAGTTTTTTTGTTTTATGTGTTATGTGCATCTGTTTATTTTTCAAGTTATTTACTTATTATTTTATTTATTAGATGTTGTTTATTTATTTTCCTACTTTTTATGTATGTACATGACCTGCCAAACTGCTGTTCTGAATGTAATATTCATTTGTATGCCGATGACACCATACTTTACTGTTCCAAACCTAGTATTTCCGATATCAGCTCTTTCAGAAGATTTAAAAGATATTTGCACTGGTTCTCATTATATGACTTAATTCCTAAACCTTTGTGTCCTTTTTTTAAATATCGTGTTTGGTTTTGTCCGTTATATTGTTTATTCTCTGTGCTTTAACTGTATTTGTTTTGTTAAAAGCATTGTGATGACCGTTAAAAAATTGAGAGCTGTTACACATGTGTGTGTGTGTTTGTGTGGGTTGCTTGTGTGTGAATGTGGAGTTATATGAGTATTGGTTATATACTTTATTTATATCTTAATTGCATTCCTTTTTGTCGATTACACTATACTCCGTCTTCATTTAAGTTATCCGTTTGAAGAGGAACCCCTCAAAAACGAGATGTGCCATCTCAAGGGGCTGATCCTCCCATTGTTTAGAAATGTTAAATAAAGAATAAATGTATTTGTTTACTTATTTGCACTTAAACAACATATTGCAAAAAAACAAAAACAGATGAGGCAAAAAAACCATTTGAGTTTATACTAGAGCTTCTACCTAATAAAACTAAACATAAAATACAATTATATAATTTTGTACACTCACAATTATGAACTTTACACATCCTAAAAAACATTTACATTTCATCATTCTATCATTTTATTATTAGGGATTGCCTTTACATTTATTTAAGTATCTGTTATGACATTCACAGCCTGATGGGAAAATTGACTCCATATTTTGTAATCTCTACATCACAAACCTAATTGAGATCTTGATGTTAAACGTTTGACAGTTTATCCTCAGTTTCAATCTATTGAAGGCACAATAAAACAAACAGAAAATAAGATTTAACTAATTTATTTATTTTTTTATTGCCCTTTAAATTTAGTTTAGCGTGTCTGCAGCTCCGTCAGAGCTACGTAAACAGGAATGACTTCATTTTTTGATAAGAGAAAATTCCTGAGAAAAGACGGGACCAAACTGGGAGTCTGACAGACTGTTTTCTCCAGAATTACGGTTTACTGGATGCATTCAGCCCACACTGGATCTTCCTGTGAAACTGTCTCAGTGACCTTCCCCGTCTGAGTCACAGGGCCACCCGCCCGCCCGCCTGACTCTGAGCTCCCATTTTCTTTTAGCACAGCGATGGGCTAATAGCAGCCTGCAGCCGACACTCAGCCTCCCATCTCTCAGTTTGAGTCTAAATCTGCCGGTTTGTGCTGCTGTTTGCCTTTCACGTGTTCGTATCAGGAAATGTGATGAGGTAAAGAGGAATATGACGCTGAGCAGACACCAGTGACCTGGTTCTTTTTTCATTTATGTACTTGCTCTAGAAAACGTGCTGATGAGATTTAGTCAAACGGTACAGATTGTATTTTGTTTTCTGCTCTGAAGCGGTTTGCCGCAATGTGACGGTTTCGTATAAAAGACGGTTCTGGTGGCAGGGATTCCCTAATGAAGAGAAGAGTTTTATTTAGCACAGAGAAGACCACAGTTGGGTGGATTCCAGCGGGATTTCTTGGAACTTGCATCATAATTAAGCCTGATCCATTTCCTTTACATCGCTGCCTTTGTGAGGCTCTGAAAGAGACTTGTCTCTGGCTGCTGCCTGAGTGGAGGATCTTTGTGCACCCTCATCCGGCCTCCTCCACTCTATTCCTGTCACTTTGCGTGTCCAGCTGGGTCATTTTTTCCCCTTCGATCCCATAGAGACGGCTGAGAAATGTCAAAAACATATTTAAAAACAAACCTTCTGATAGTTAAAGCAGGTCAAAGTCATGTCTGCAGGTTCTTTTTTTAACTCTCCCTCCCTCCCTTCAGATGGTTTGTGTCATGAAACCAAAGACCCTGCTGTTGTGCGGGAGGCCTGTTGCACTCTGACCGTGTAATCTCATCAGCAGCCGACACTGTAGACAGGCTTCTCTCTCTGCCCAAGATTCCCCATGCGAGCGCTTCTGCTGCCAAAGCTTGTTGTCTAGATCCCAGTGATCCGATGCAAGAAGACCTGGATAGTGAGGTAAAATCAATGTAAGGTTATACATCTGCAGCCAAAGCCTGCAGCTCCCTGCAGGACCCAGACTTTAAGTAGTAACAATCAATGCCAAAATCAATCAGTGCTTAACAGGGTGGGAAACAGGCTCCTGAGTGAGATGCTTGTGTGGATCATCAGACCTGGAAGCATCTTTTTAATCCAAAAATATTTCACTGATCTTTTCTTTAAAATAAAAAAAAATTTAAATGTCTTACCTTTAACCAAAGGAGTCTTTTCTTTGACCCTTTAATACCGGAGCTCCAGTGTTTATGTACTTTGATTTACTGCAACTTTTAAACCGTTAACACGATAATTCCAGTTGATTTTGAAGGAGAAAAGCCGCTTTTCTCCTTCAAAATCAACTGGAATTATCGTGTTAACTATTAAAAAGTTTCAGTATGTTTAAAGATTTTGTGGTTAAGCGTCACCAACGATGCCTCAGGTGTCAAAGGGTTAAGCCCACATGATCGTCCTCATTCGGGCAGATCCTGACTGTGACTGACATTTTGCTTCATCAGCGCCATTCCTTCTTGATTCCTCACGGCTGTGTACAGAGAAACATTCAGAGAGCGAGGATGGAGGGGAGGGAGGCTGGAAATAGAAAAATGCATTCAAATAAATATATTTAAGTTAACTTTTCCTTTATTAGGATTGGAATTGGTTTATTCAAGCAATCAAAACAAAAAAGCTAAAGACTGCAGTCAATGGGAAAATACCCTCTTCTCTTCTCCAGCACCTGAACTAGACATCCTTGCTGTTGTGATGTAAAGAAAACTCATTAATTCAAACAGAACTTGTCTCTGTAACAGTTTAACAGCAATTTAAAAGGAGAAATATTGAAGAAAAATTGCCACACATGTTAAAAACTCAAACAGGATTTTCATCAGAGGGGGACTTTAACTAACTCAGATTCTGTTGAAGATTTTTGAGGGTAAAAATGAGAGAAAAGTGACTCAATTTCACCATATTACATTATAAAGTCTCTGCTGAGAGAGGAACTCTGGGGGTTTGGCTTGGCCTTGTCAGTCTCCTCCCTCCAGAGCCCCCTGACCTCTGACCTGATGCTGAGATCGGCATGTGTTTGTGACTCAACCCGATGCAGCTGCAAACAAGCCAACCTGCTGCTGCCTCTGCAGCTCCGAAAGACACAGATATGCTTCACTTCTTCTTTATTAGGCCATCAGGATCAGTTCATGGTGAATGTCTCGCAACAGGGCTGCAGCAGAGACAGTTGTTTAAACTGTCCTCAAACATCCTGTGCTGAACGTGTTCTTTCTGGTGTGTTTAAATGCTGTGGCTGCTTCCATCCACAAAGACCAGTTAAGCTTCACTTTACTCCTATTTCAGACAGTTTAAGATCCTGATCCAATTAGCTCAATCCCCTTGTGGTCTTAAGACTTCCAGACACTGTCCTCATGACCAAACAACACAAAAAAGCCAGGATTGTTTGAAGATCTGTCAAAAAATTAGATAAATGCAAAAATCATTTGCAAAGAAGATCATTTGTTAAAAAGTTTCTGTTTCCTGCGAGTATCACTGTTTTGATTACAAATTATTTATCCTAAAGTTACATTTATCATCTCTGGCTTCCAGGTTTATCAGATCTATATCAATCATTTTAACAACTTTTCCTTTTGCAGTTGATAAAAATCTTTTTTTTTCCGTGTTTTCACTTTGCTGCATTCTTTGTGTTTTTGAGCAAAGGCCCTGCAGAGAGTCGTGCCTCTACTTGCTCTGTTGGAGATTGCTGTTAGCTTTATTAAAATGATGCTGATGAGGGGTAAATGAGATCACACTGGGCTTCAAACAGGATTAATAAAGGAACCATTTACAGCTGCACAAAGATCTTGCGATCAGCACTGACGGGGCTGTTTTTCAAAAGTGTGTTAGTGGTCTCAGAAATGCTGCAGCCTGGGTTTTATCTCTGTAACTTTTCATGCTATTTTTCATGCAGAATTGCAAAAAAAAAAAAACTAAAACAATTTCCTTTTGCCTCTTACTGAAAGCTCAATGTCTCCACCTTCTGGCCACCAGCCTCAATCCAAATAGTTCTATATGTAAAGCGTCAATATATAACTGAGGTTGCTACACATAAATGAACTTTAAATTATTCCAACGAGGTCAGATTGTCATGTGAGGTTTTAATACGATCTTCTAGATTCCCAGAGGCTTTAACCTAAGCTGCAGGGATGTTCTCTTCTGTTCCTCCAGCTGAAACGGAGCGTGGCCAGATGCTTCCAGATGTGGATGCGGCTCAGCAGCTGAAGCTGAAGGAGAGACAGCGCTTCTTCGAGGAGGTTTTCCAGCACGATGTGGACGTCTACCTGTCCTCAGCGCACCTTTCCATCAGGGACTACAAGAGAAGTGAGTTGGATTGATTGTTAGCTTGTGTCCACATTCACACAAATAATGCTCACTTTCCCTCCCGTAGCAGCTCCGATCGGCAGCATCTCGTCCATGGAGGTGAATGTGGACATGCTGGACCAAATGGAGCTGATTGACATATCAGATCAGGAGGGTTTAGATGTTTTCTTCAGCTCTGTGGGAGATGATGGAGTTCTCACCTCTCCACTTCCTGGTATAAACTGACTTTTTACTGCATGTACCACGTGTGCGTCCTATTTTCTGACACAATTTTTCTCTTTTAGCAATGCAAGGCAGCAGCAGCATCAGCGAGGAAGCTCTCAGTAAAGGACGCTTTCTGAATGTCCTTGAGGGTCTGGACAGGAAGCCTCGCATAGTGTCCACATCCTCAGATTCCTCCTCTGACAGTCAGACCCTCAACGCGACCGGGGCAGACACCCCGCTGGCCGGCTCTGATGACGAGGAGTCGCAGAGCAGCAAGAAAGAGATGAAGCTCTCTGCATCTCCAACCAGGAAAGAGCAGCACTTATTCTCGTCTTCAGAGTCTTCAACTTAAACTGAAGAGCAAAATCTGGCAGGAAACTTAAACTCCCTAAAGAGACTCTTATCCCTCCTTCTTCCCGCCCCTCTGCTGAACAAAATGCTGGAGTTCTGTGTGTAGTATGGAGGTCTTTTGTGGGAGCTGTAAATATGCTAATTTTTTTTCCTGTTAAGGCATGACGAGTCCTCTGCCTTTGACCCTGCAGGCTGAAGCAGAGGAACTCAGCTGTATTCTCACAAGTCAAAATACTAAAGCAATATGTATGAAACAAGGCCATTTGGAGTAAAAAAAAAAAAAAAAGAAAAGTGTTGTTTTTGAAAGTAACATGTCTTACAAATGCAAATATTTTTTACGTCTAACTTTGACAATTTGTTTCTGGTTTTAACAATAAAGGAAGAAATAAAAAGCAGTTTTTGTTTCTCGTGACTCTGAATATTAAACCAACATGTCCCTGTGAATTGAATACGGTCCTTCCAAGTGTAGCCAACAACTAAAAAACTAACATTTTCTTATCTCTTATTTTTGTCATTTACTAAAGAGTTTTAAGCTTTTTTGCAGTTTGTGTCAGCAGTTTTGCACATCCGGTTTTCCTGTGAGATCTTTTTGCTGGCTGAGAACGGCTGCAGGGCGTAAGTTGCTTTCATCTATGCGTTTAGGCTGTAACATTACTTTTTTTATGCGTGTAGGTGTGGTGAGCAGGGGGCAGGTTATCTTTGGGATACATGCCAGTCCTCACGCAATCGCAGCTGCAGGTACTGAACAAGCATCATGCTCTTCTTTTTCCTCCTGGTAGGTAGTGTTTTTTAATCTAAATTCACTTAAAAACTAAAAAGTTTGTTTAAGTTAAGATACAAATATTTAAATGAGTGTTTTAACTGGGTATTAAATTAATTTAAACCTTGTTATTTGCTGGCAGCAATAAAAACTTGAACAAAATGTCCCACCCTGTGCTAAAGTGGAGTGAAGGGTTTTGTTACAGTCCCTTTTGTGATGAAGCTGATCTCTCCGTTTCTACTCTGAGAGATCGTATTCACAGTACAACACGTGACTGAATAGACTTGGTGGGAACTGGATCGCCAGCTGCACAAAAAGTCCACTCCCCGTCTATAGATTTTTTTGAGTTACGACCTGTCACTCCATGGCCTAAAAGAAAATTCCTGTTCTGTTGAGTGGAGTTTTTAAAGTGGGAACAACAGGTTTGGGTGACTGTCGTCTTTCAGATATATTACTTATCAAGTCCAGCATGCTCAGAGGTGCTGAGCCGTGACAGGAGAACTTGGATCATCGCCACTTTCGAGATAGAAGAGGAATCCCAGGGACCCTTCCCTTATGAGCTGGGCACGGTGAGACAAACATCCCACCAGAGTAAACAGAAAGACCCTCAAAAACATTAGTCATTCCCAAAAACCAAGGTAGCAAGCATGGTGCGAATTACTTCTAAGCTGTTACAGATTACTTGTTACTCAAAAGTAATATTTTGGTTGACAACACCAGTCTAACAAGCCTGTTCAAAGGAGAGTAGATGTAAAGTGATTTTTGGAAGAATCGGTAAACTGTCTACGTTAAACCATTTGTAAGCATTAAAACCATCAAACGTTGCTAATTGATTCTCCTGCTTCTTTCCGTACGTTTTTCAGCACATAAAAACTCAGTCACACTTTAAGCGATTTTAGCAATCTTGGTATCAAAATGTTCAAAAACATTACTGCTTGTACTTTTGGTTTTCGTAAACTTTATAGTTTTTGAAATATCGAGCAAAATATGCCCCTTAGGAAATGAATGAGAAATTGCTCAAATCCTTCAAAAACACTGAACTATACTTTCAGCTGCATACACCATTCAAACTTTAGAATGTTCAACAACTATTGGATTTGTTAGGGTAATTTGGAATTTAGATTTTAATTTAGCAACTTGCTAGCTGTTTTTGGGCTAATTTAAACTTTTTCCAGTTTTTTAGGCTAACTTGGAGTTAAGCTAATATTTTAGCATTTTGCTAGCTGTTTCAGCAAAATTTGAGTTTTTTATGTTCTTTAGGCAAATTTGGAGTTTAGGTAATATTTTAGCATTATGCTAGCTGTTTTTGCAAAATTAGACGTTTTTCCATTTTTTTGTGGCTATTTTGGCAAGCTATCAGATTGAGTATTCACAGCTATCTTGGTGGAAGTAACCATCAGAAGAAGTGTACAATGTAGTCCTAAAGGGATGGACATGGTCAGCAGCAATACTCAGGTAGACTGTAGCGATTTTATGATGCCTAAGTGGTACTAAAAGGCCCAATGTGTGACAAGAAAATATCCATCCAACACATCATTACACCACCACCACCAGCCTGAACCTTTAATACAAGGCAGGATGGATGCATGATTTTATGTTGTTGACGTCAAATTCTGACCCTACTATCTGAATGAAACCTCGGTTGTAACCGGTGGTTGTTTTAGTTACTGTTCCCTTTCTATGAGCTGGAACCAATCTGTCCATTCTCCTCTAACCTCTGGCATCAATAAGGCATTTCTGCTCTCAGAACTGCTGCTAACTGGATATTTTCTCTTTTTCTGACCATTCTCTGTAAACTCTAGAGATGGTTGTTGGTGAAAATCCTGGTAGATCAGCAGTTTCTGGCATAGTCAGACCAGCCTGTCTGGCACCAACAGCCATTCCATGTTCAAAGTCACTTCAATCACCTCTCTTCCTCATTGTGATGCTTGGTTTGAACTGCAACCGATGTATACATGCCTAAATGCATTGAGTTGTTGCCATCTGACAGGCTGATTAGAAATTTGCATTAATAAACAATTAGACAGGTTTGCATAATAAAGTGGTTGGTGAGTGTATCTAACAAAATTAAAGTGTTTGGGTTTGAGTTTTAGAGGAAATTTGGCCGACTAATTTAATCTATTAAAAATTATAGACCAAGAGACTGACAATAAGTACAACAACAGTTTTGTTTGTGGCGTCCATAAAAATTGGTTGCAATTTTTGGAATTAATGGGTTCCTGAATATGTAGGGAACACTGTACGTGCTGCTGACGTGCTGTTCTTCTTGTATATGTTACAATGAAAATCTCAGGCTCTTCAAAGCCGACTGTGACACATTTGGAGATGTATTGCAGGTAAATGTTGAACGCAAATATCCAGTTTACTTTGAGCTGTATGGTGAAGGAGTGGACGAGGAGCCGGAGGGAGTGCTCTCTATCGACAGGAAGACCGGAACAATATATGCCAACAAAGCCGTGGACTATGAGGCGAGGACACGTCTCAAGGTTAGGCTGAACTTTTTGATGACCGAACTCTTTGTGGCTCTTAAACTTTTTGAAATACACTTCAACTATGATAGCTTTTTCTTTTGAATAAGTTTGCAAAAATGCGTTTTGCAGCTAAGATTTGAGGCCACAAAATCGGACCTATCAATCGACACGAAGTTAGGAATTGAGATTACAATCAACGACATCAATGACAACCCGCCACGCTTCGACAGAGATTTGTATGAAATCCAAGTGAATGAGGTCACCACTCAGGGTGAGAAAAACCAGTCTATTTTTTTTTCTTCCACCTTATAAAGAAAGCCTATTTCCCCTTTTCAAGTTTAATTTGCTTTTCCAAAAGGTTCCCATCTCCTGAGTGTTCAAGCTCATGACAGAGACCAGAGGGGATCTCCAAACTCAACTTTCCACTATGAAATCCTATCAGTGACTCCAAAGACTTCAGATACAGAGTTCTTTATTTCTGAGCTTGGAGCGATCTCATTTAAAGGATGCTTGAATCGTGATGTGAGTCTTCAAGAACTTCAAATCAGATTTACACGACAGATTCTAGCCTACAGTTCTCTGGTGCATTCATTATTTATAGTCTTGTCAAACTGGGATTAAAGCATTAATTACTCAAAAAAAAATAACATTCTTTAATCTCTTTTATTAGAAATTGTGACTATATGTAAATACATAGTAGTTATTCTGCTCATTTTTTCTTCTGTTTCTATCGAGGTGTCTGAAAAGTTTACAATCTTGGTGGAAGCCAAAGATCATGGTGATGTCATCAGTCTGTCCAGTTCAACAACAGTTGTGATTCATGTCCTGGATGGGAACAACCACCTTCCCATCATCAGTGGTCAAACGGTAAGTCTGGGTATGTTTTTCCATTTCCATTTCAATTTAAATACACCATAAACATAAAAAAATCCTGCCATAACACATAGTATAGTGGCTTGTTTTTTTGTTTAATAATGACCTCAGAAAGGGCTTGCCAACTTCTTTTTCAAAGTTGCCTCCAAACCATAATAGTTTGATGAAGTCAACATCTTAAATTGGCTTGGTTTGCTCTCACACTGCACTTTTGAGACCAAACTTTAAAGTTTTAAAGGATAAACATCACATAACAGGACAGGTGTTTTCCAAGGAAATTGCCTTAAAGACCCACTCCCTGGAAAATTGTGTTTTTGTGGTTTTTAACATGTTCTTGTAGGATTTGTCTCATGATGGAGGACATCTAAAGTCTCCATTCTCTACTCCATTCTGAAGCATCCGCTTGCAGACAAATAGATCCTCAAATGGAACGAAAAAAACAAACCTCATTTAAACATGCTATCATTTTAAAGACAACTATTTGTATGTACACACATACATCTCTCCGTGTCTGCACACAAACAAGCTTAAATTTTCTATTAATTAGCTCTAGTTTAGATTTGGGTCGCTTTTGTTGCTTTTTTTAAAATTTTCAAATGGAGAGTGTTTATGTCTGTTCCTATCTTTGATTTGATAATTTCAGAATTTAAGGATAGCCCTATTTGAAAAGTGGAGTCAGTTTACCCAAAAGTTACTTAGGGCGCGCGATCCATAAGAAATGTATACCTCATGCACTACAATGACCCAGCTGAATAGAAATACTCTGGAATGTAAAACATTGTTTTCACCTCTATTATCAAAATTGATAGCACATTTCATTAATCTTGGCATTCATATTTAATTTTAGATTTCAACTAACAAACTCTTAGCTTTAGAAGAATGCACGTTCTGTCCAACTTGTTTTTTTTTTTCTTACACTTTCATTTAAGACTTTTAGATTAGAATCTTCAACTTAGGTGTTTAAGCTTTCAGTAGATCTGGGAGATAAAACATTAAATTGAGCAACATTGTAGTTACTTTACTGAAGACACAATGCCTTCAAATGTGTTTTCAGTGCACATCTCATTTTTAAAAATAGGGACCAGGCAAGGTGAAGGAAAACGAGTCTGGGAAGTCTCCTCTGCGGCTCCATGTGACAGATGAGGACAGTGTGAACAGCAGCGCCTGGAGAGCCAGATATACCATAGACGGCGATTCGGCGGGTAACTTTCACATAGAGACGGACCCAGAAACCAATGATGGAATCCTGACAATATTGAAGGTGACTCCCATCTGACACGTACCTTCAATTCCATTGCACAAAAGCTGAAACACTGAAATAAACTTCTAACTGCAGCCTTTAGATTTTGAAGAAGGACCGCAGAGAGAGGTACACATCATTGTGGAAAACCAGGATCCATATTTCCACTGTAAAGTAGAGGAGAAGACACCCTCGGGTCTGTGGAAAGTTGACATTGGTGAAACTCACGATCATGGCGGTGCTGCTTCCATAAAAGCCATCATTGAGGTAGAGGATACCAATGACCCCCCAACTTTCAAAGTGGTGGTCAAAAGTGCCATGCTGGAAGAGAACGTACCAGCTGGAACTTGGGTGGAGAGGATGGTGGCTGTAGATCCAGACTCCATTCATACAAGAGACTTTGTGTAAGGCACAATATTATTTCTAAAATAAATTCAGCTCCATGGTCCTTCAAGCTTTTTCTAAACTTTATTTCCCAGTTATGAAATTGGAAGTGATCCTGCAGGCTGGCTTACAGTTGATCCTCACACTGGGGACATCACCACTAACATGGTTCCAGACAGAGAATCTCCTCATGTCGTTGATGGCATTTACACCATTGTCCTTCTTGCTGTTGATGATGGTAAAGTCTCAATTTAAATCCCATTAATAAAATGGTCATATACCCCAAAATTCCACTGCTCTGTACTGCAACCTGAATGCAAGTTTTTTTCAGCAAATTTGGCAGGTGGCCATGTAGCGCCATTTGTAAATGGGAAGTGACAGCATTTAGATGCTGCGTGGTGGCTGCAGAGGTTTAAAGAAAAAAATGTAAATTTTGTGGCGACCAGATGATTTTTCTCTTAAAGTTGACATCAGTCAGTGGCCGCCCAGGCACATTTGGAGATTGAGCAGTGGCAGTCCAGTAACAGGCGGGTGACAGGAAGGCAGTACTGCAATAATTGACTGATAGAAGAGTCTCCTTTGTAATTTTGTTGTACCAGCGACAATGACAAATAAAGATATCTATCACCTCAAAATTGTCTGATGATTGGCCGACTTCAGACTGCCTCCATCCAGCCCCCCTGTGCTGCCGTCCCACAGCCACTGTACAATTTCCAACAGTTGGATAATAGCAGGACAGGCACTCGACAAGAGCTGTTGATATGGGCTATTTGTCAACATGGATCTCTTGATACAGTCGGCCGCCTTCTGTGGTGGCCCCAACGGTTTTTGCCCACATTGACTTAAGTGGGCTTACTCAGTGGGCTGGCTCGCTACGCTAGATACCCACCCGGTGGATGGCATAGCGAGCTCAGCTGAAAAGCAAGTAAGCGCCACTACCCAGGGGCTGGCAGGGCTATCAGATTTGTCAGTCAGGCTGCCGGTCCCTGTGCACCAGAGCCAATATGGGCAAACACAGGAGGGGCCCACATATCCTGCCCACTTTTAAGCCATATGGGACCCACTTGGCTTTGCTGACCGAGGGATGATGCCATTAAAAAAAATTGGGCAACAGCTAGAAGACAGCTAAGCGGCAGCAGCTCTGATTGGTCCATGTGTAAATGTCTCCAAATGGTAGCCGTCCATATCAAGTTGCCCATGTTGACAAGGACCCACTTGACCTTGGTGGCTGGGCCCCGCCTGACTGACGGCAACATGAAATCTTGAAGATTCCTTATCTTTCCTTATCACAGTTGTATTTGTGACCATGGCGTAAGAAACATGTCCTACAAATAACCTAAAAAGTCTTTTGAGGTATTTTTATTTGTTCTTTGCAGATACCCCACCTTTGACGGGCTCAGCTACGCTGCTCATCCATTTAGGTGACCAGAACGACAATCCTCCTCAGCTAGAACTGAACCATGTGGATATTTGCATGTCTGACATCCCCACAACCACCAACATCACAGCTTTTGACCTGGATGGATATCCCTTTGGAGGTCCTTTCAAGTTTGAACTGTTAGGGAATGTCCAAGGAAAATGGAAACTAGATCCCACATATGGTAAAATTTAGACCTTCAGAAAAACCACAACAATCTCAAAGCAAATGCAGCAGCTGATTTGTTCTTCCAGGGTTGACAGCTGGTTTGGTGAAGGAAGCTGGAGTGTATGCTGGGAAACACACCATTGATTTAAAGATTTCTGACCTTCAGGAAGTTTCTGCCGTTTATAACCTCAGCGTGACTGTGTGCGACTGCTTAGTGACCCCCAACTGCCGCAGCAAAAACTCCTCAACCAAAGCTGCATTTGGCGCAGTGGGCATCGCATTGGCCTCGCTGCTTTTGTTTCTAAGTAAGGACTGGAGCCGCTGCAGTGTGTTTAGTATGATGCAGCTATTCGAACCACTTCTAAAGTTGAATTTTGTTGCTCAACAGTTTTGCTGCTCATGGCGTTCTTTTTCTCCTGCAAAGAAGAATTCATTTTTCACTTGGATTATCCCTGTGGAGAAACCCTCTTAGCATCAAACACAGAGAGACCAGGAACAGATTGCAAGGTTATACAACTTATTTTTTTTCTTTCAATATCAGTGCATGTTTCAGATAAAATTATTTTTCCCATCATAAAGATGCCTGCAAACATTGCGACAATCCAGCACTGCAAAGCAGCTGTTGAGCAGAGTCAGCAAGATGGGGGCCAAAACGTATTTTCAGAAAAGGTATGTAAAGGGAATTAAAGTAGTTTGTGTAAATTATTTAATCAGAACCTAAGTTTGAATGTTTTACGACTCGTTTCCAACAGGGTACAAGGCAAAGCCTCAACTCAGGACACTATCGGAGTAACAGCCTGAGAATCATCTCACACCCATCCAGGAACAAATTTGACCAAGTAATACACTGGAGACACCAAATCTATAACTATACCATTGACTGTATGACAACTGGACTGAGTAACCCCTCCCCAAGTCTTGATAACTCCAAGATGCCACAAATCTTGAAAAGTACCTTTTAAAACACGTTCTTGTTAATCCTAAATTTTCACATTTTTTCTGTAGTGCAAATTATTCAAGTTTTAAAGTATTTCTATTCTAAACGGACCAATCAGATGCTTGATTAAAGCATATGGTCTCGCTTCAAGCATTTGAAATGTTTGACAGATTCTCCTGTAGCCTGTTTTCAAGTGGAAGGGCTGAGACTTTCCAATGAACTCCCTCTTGATTGCCATAAAAATGTCGACTCAGATCGACTCCCAGTTACCAATATCGTCTAGCGCAACATATCGGCATCAAGATTGAGGGGAAAAAAAAAAGCAATTTGATTGGATCCAATTATTTTCCATGGGTGATAATCCAGTTCTCGTTTAGTAAATGTATAAATCTATAAAATTGTTCTTTTCATTTTCAGAGCCGAAGGTCTTTAAGAGTTCCTCGCCACAAGTACCAGGTAAAACATGTAAAATTTGCTTTTGACCAAGAATAGGGAGAGAAAAAAATAAATCTAATTTTCTTACAGTTTGACGAGACTGGCACCATGGGTTTCTCTTCAAATATAAACTACTTCACCAATACAGGAACTTTAAGCTTCCTTCACAAGAAGAAGCCCAGCTTTATGACGGATGCAGCTCTCCACACCCTGCTCCAACGGGTTAGTCAACCTTTCTCACTCACAGATCATGCATGTGCTTGTAGTGTTAAGACCAAGAACATCCCTATTTCCACTCCATCTGCAGAGGCTGTTTTCTCTCCAAGAATCAGATGATTTGCTGGATTATGAGCCACGCGTCTACACAGAAGAGGGAGATGCAAACACCCCATCAGAGCTGGAAACCATCAGCATTCCTGATGAAAACCCAACCTCTTTTCTGGAGATGCTCAATGACTTTGACCCCAGGTTTAAACAGCTAGTTTACATCTGCAAGCCAGTAAAACAATGAGTCTCCATTGACAAGTATTTTAATAGAAATAGCTACTTTTCTCCATTTAGATATCAAAGGATGAAAAGAAAAAAAAATACACAAAGGTCCTTCATGACCACCTGAATTGTGGAAATGAACAGATCCACAAGCAAAAACAAAACAGAAAAAAAAGAAGTTGTTTGCTGAATTGCATGAAAGTCTACCTCACATGCCTACAACAACCACTGACAGTTTTGCTTTTAGTGCATATCTACTTCATTAAAATAAACTACTCCCTCTTTTTCATGCAAAGGATGCAAAGATTCAAGTTTCTTAAATGCTAATGAAAAAAAATTCAAGGGAGAATGAAAGAAAAAAAAGAAAATTACACTCTCCCACTTCCAATCTTTGGAAGAGCTCGCTGTTCGGTGACACTCTGCACCTTGCGGCCACGCCCTCTGAAACCTCTGCCCCGCAGGAAGCGGCCCGGCACTCCAAATGTCTCAATGTTCAGCTTCTTTTCCTCTGCCCAGGTTGTTCTCCTGAAAACACAAGTACATGCAGAAGCATGAATAGTGTGAAGTTAACAAGATGTAAACAGAAAGTCACTACTCACCTGGGCTTAACATCCGATGGGATGTTATCAAAGAAGCATTTGGCTTTGTCGTAGTACTTTTCTGTCAGAGTCTCCTCCTCTTGCACGTCCTGGACCTCACCGGACTCAACCTTCTCAACTACAGAAGGGCAACATAGACCAGTCATCTCCAGCACAACGTTTTGCACTGGCATCGTGTGAGCAAAACATACCAATGACCTCCTTTGTCAGATCATCTTCAAACTGAGCATTTGCAGTTTCAAAGTCGAAGTCTGAGTCAAACTCCAAAGTTGTTGCTTTTGAATTTTTAGCGAGAAGTTGTCCTCTGCTTCTGGTCCTGGACCTGCGACTTCCTGCAGAAAAGTCATTTAAATATATATTGTGTTACATTTGGTTGTGTGAACAGTATGTTATTAAAAATAAAATGCTCTTTAATTGAAAACCTTGCCGTCTCCTTTGGTTTTCAGTGCCCTGCCCTTGAATTTTTGCAGCTGCCTGGGATGGAGTCCGACCTAAATGCAAATCATGTTTGTAAGGAAAGTCGACATCCTCTGAAAGGCAAGTTCTACTACCGGTGGGGACGTTTTCCTTTTCAGCACGAACACCACCCTGAGCAGAACTCTGGATTTGTCGAGGAGGCTGCCTGCTCCGCGGTGGGGTTGAAACTTTTCCTTTTCCCTGTGCAGCCGTGGCCAAAGGCACCGTCTGAACTGCCTGCTCCACCATCGGAACTCTTCTACCTTGGCCTTGAATTCCTGGTACTAAATCCAGAAGAACAGGGTGAATACGTGCAAAACATTACAAAGCAGATGTGTTCAGAAAAACTCAAATACTCAGGCCTAGTGCTGCATTGTACTGTTGGTTGATCAGAGAACTTGCAGCAAGCTGATTGAAGGTGGGCACCATGTCCCTGTATGGACTCCAGCGGGGGTGATATCCAGCAGAAGGGCCAAGAGATGACTAAAATAAGTCAAAAACAACTAATAAACATTAGGAAATCAAATTCTAATGTATTCCTTTTCCATACCTGAACAATAGCAGGATCTCGAGGAAGTCCCATGTGTGGTTTAGGGGGTTCAGACACAGTAATGTCCTTGATGTCACTTCCTCTGAATATTATATATTCATAAATTTCATCTTTGGGTGGTACTGGCCGGTCTGTGTGCCGATCCTCTGTTCCATAAGACTTAACTGGTGGAATAAAATGTTAAAAAAATAATATTTTAACAATTCAATCTTAATACTGGAGAAAAAAGAACTGCATGTGCAAAAGAAGAAGCTTACCTTTCGCTAGAGCCACCGTGGACCTTTCTGTGTCCACAGAGGACAGTATGCCTTCATACCGAATCTGCGCCTTCGATATCAAGCTTATCTTACTGCCAATGTAAGGCGTCCCTCCTGTGGCGCTCATGTTTGCAGCAAACGAAACCCTGACTCGGGAAGGCGAGGAGCGTGAACACGTTTCTAAAGGTGCGCAATCACTTAGCACCTGCGCGCTTTATAGATGCGGGACTCGCGCACTTCTCTGCAGCTGGCGCAGACACCTGGGTTAAATCAGGGTCCGTTTGTTTTGCTGATCAGGAGACACCGCCATGGGGAAACAGAGGTTTGTAAAACGCAGCAGGTGTGTATTTATACTGACATAGCGTGATTTATGGCAGGGGAGTCCAAATGTTTTACAAGGAGAGCCAGACTGGGTGAGAGGAAAACGTGTAGGCGCTAAAGTTTTATAAAACCATGAAATGCAAGTTATCATGAAAGCTTTATTGCAATGAGATATTTTTATTTCATCACATAAACAGAATTATGTGTTAAATAAATTTTCCATTAAATTTTTGTAAAATAAAACAAACAAAAACTCTGGATAGAAATAAGATAAAATAAAACAACTTCAGTCAACTTTAAAATCTGCAATTATATAAAATGTTGCATATTTTCCCTTAATTCAGAGTAAAGTTTAAAATGCAAATAAAGTAGAACTAAATACATCTGCCCTTCTAGTTTGGCTCAAGGCTCTAAAGGTCAAGTAATAGGCAAATAAACAATTAATCAATGAATCAATTTATGTTCCTACAACCAGATCGATCTGTCTGAGGAAAGTTGTTAATCAAATCAATATGCAGTATAAAATAGTTTCCAAATAAATGAATCGATTATCATTTATGTTGGAAAATAATATTGGAAAATACAATTGAGGCACATTGGGTGTATTTTACAATGATGTAATAAAACAAACAAAAAACAAGTGCCATCACAGTTGACAAAACACATGGAATAGTAGCAAAAAAATGATCAAGCCATCACTCCGGTCCTGGATCTATTTTAGCTCAGTGAATTGGATTGTTCAAAGTGAGCCAGTATTGACTATGAGTGGTATTGTCAACCAAAAATTACATGAGCCAAACTGTTGCTAAAATACGTCGCTACACTTATATGGAGGACGTGGTACAGCGGTGGGGAAGCTGACTCCAAGTCAAAAAACTGTGGGTTCAATTCCTGTGTTGCCCCATGTGTAAAAATGTCCTTAGGCAAGACACTGAACTCCACATTGCCTCTGGTCTGATGGAAGGTTGGTGCCAGTGTTCAGCAGCTGAGTCACCACCAGCGTGATGTGTGGGTGACTGGGTGACTGGGTGAATGGGTCTGTGGCTGTAAAGCGCTTTGGGCCTTTGAGCACCATAGAACACCACTATACACCATTTATCATGTAGCCATAGGTTGACATCAGCTTAGAACTTAATTTAGCTAATCACAATCAAGAAATCATACTTCTTAGAAAGTACTGGAGACTTATTGATTTTATGACATGGGCCATAGTTCAGACATGCTTGTTTCATGGTATCAAGATGAGAGCAGTCAATGTGTCTATGCCAGTAATGTATGACTTTATTAAATGTCAATATGCCATGTTTCTTTATCAAATTTTGTTAATCATTTTTAAGCTTACAGCTATTGATATGGTAGTTTCATACACTTTATGCTACATCATAAACATACAAGAATTAGTGAGAATTGCAGCAAACTTAGCAACAGAATAACAATTAAAACACAAAAATGTCAACAAAAACACATGATGCTGCAAAGTTATAAATTGCTTTTATTTGGCAAATTGGGGAGTATAGTTGATTTAAACATGATCTTTTTTGCCAAACATTGTGTCATAGTTATCACAGGAAATCACAAACAGGTGATTTTATTAAGTGTGCAAATTTCTAATATTGTGCCCTTTTTGTGGAGAAAAAAAAAACATCTAGTAGGGGAAACGCATGAGTACATAGTTTGCCTGTGAGTTTTTCTTTTTTCAAATGTCTGAAAATAAAACCAAAAGCGTGTAATTCGTAAAAAGGAAGCCACAACTTTAGTAGTTGAGCCTTTCAAATCCCATGACTGGCGGAGCAGTATTTCCTCTGAGAGGGTGGGGCGCCCTGACACAACTCCACAACGCTAACTTCACTGAGCTGCAGCCATCTTGCTCAGAGCTTCGGGTGAGAACATTTTTAAAAATTTGGTCGATAAACTTGCTGCAAACCCCACTTTTGCGCCACCAAAAGTCGCGGGATAAAATTCAGGAGAGAAATACTTCGAACAAATAGAATCTACACGGGTCCTGATAAAAAGATTCGGTGAAAACCGGAAAGCCTCGATACGATGTTGAACTGCCTCGTAGATCCCTTGGAATGACAGCTGAAGCCATTGGTACCGCCTTTTACCATGCAGGGCAGCCAATCACAGCGCCCAAAAGTCCCCGGTTGGCTGTTGTGCGCATGCGCACGTCAGTTGGTAAGCGCCTCACTTTTCACAAGCTTGCAAGAGTGTGAAGATGGCGGTCGGCCCCGGCCCGCTGGAAGAACTCTTTTTACAGTCAGGGGTGAATAAAGCGGTAGTTTGTCATCTTTCACGGTCTGTAGACTCACAGTTGACGGTCCTGTGTCACAATAACAGTTTGGGTAATAAAACGAGGCAGTCGGTAACTACATTGAAATAGTTCCGGGACTAGGGGGGGTAGCGCGAGCTAATGTCCAGCTGGGACTTGGTCAAGGCGATTGCTAAAGCAGGTACGACGTAGTTACTAACGTCACTTTCTCTTTTATCTCTCGGTTTTACACACGAAAAGAAAGCAGAGGAGCAAACTGCGAGGAGCAGTAGATGTGCCACAGAGTTCCCCCATCACATTCGAGCGTTCGTGCTCCTTGTTTGAACAAGTTAAAGTGCAGGGGGGGTCTCCACATGACGAGCTCCCCGCGGCTCATCGATGGCCAGCGCGGGACACGAGCCGGGCAAAACACTCGACGATGCCGGTGACCGCGTAACTTTGCTCCCCAACCACTCGGGGAAAGTCGGCTCGTACTCGGCGCAGACTTTCAATGGGAGCCAAACTATGAACTCTCACAATGCAGGAAGCGCTGCCCCGGCTGAGGGGACGACGGTGACAGGTGCCGCTGGGACACCGACCGTCAGCAGCGGGGCAGCGCTGTCAAAGGGGCTGCTCGGTGCGACCGTGCCCCCCTCGTCGGGCGGCGTCATCCAGACGCCGCTCTTGACTTCGGACGGTGTTGCTGCCGCGGCTCAAGCTGCGAGCCAGGCTCCGGGACCCACAGTGACACTAGTCCGGCCGCCTATGCAAACCCCGGGATCCTCTGTGACTTTGAATGGGAACAATTCTGTAAACTCCGCTGATGGAAGCAGCACCACCGAGCAGGCAGGTGTTGCGCTGGCAAACAATGGCCAGCCCTGCAATGCTGGCTCAGGGAGCGCAGGTACACACATTATAAAAGCAGAGCCCCCCACAACCATTATACAATCAGCACCGCAGCCTGCGGGGACCCCCAGCGTGGTGAGCGCACCCCAGATCCCCGCCATGGTAGCTGGCGGGATCCGGGCTCCGAACCCTCAGATGTTGGCCCCAAGACTCCCCCAGCCCTCCCCGGGACAGCCCAGTGTTCACAACATCCAGCTTCCTGCGGGTGAGTAAACAAACACAAATAAACAACTTCTAGGCTTTTCTCTGCAGACAAGAAAACTTTTTAAAGCCTGCTATATCAAATAATTGACAAAAATAATAATTTTCTTTGTAATTAGAATAATAATAATAAAAAACCTTTTGTGAAATCCACAAAACACTGCAATATCATTTTTTTCACAAGATATGAAAAGTATAAAATATGATACGCTGGGGGATTTGATACGTTTTTGCTCACAAAAATATTAACATGAGTGTTAATCTTTGATCCCTACACGCTGTAACCGTTTTATAAACAATTATTAACAACAAATTTAGCATACAGCAAATAATTATCAAATAATAAAAATAATAGATGATGATGTATTCTCACCATAAAGTTTTGAAAATTAGCAAAACTTTTCCTGCTAAAAATTGTTTTCCGGAGGCAGCCATTTCGAAAAGCCCTTCTACTGCCCCTAGTGGAATGATGATGCAATTACAGGACAGAAAATGGAGATTATGTTCTATGGAAGCCAAAAACAGCCCGCCTTACGCATTCCGTCACATGCACCAGCCCTCTCCTTTTATTTCCCCAAAACCTTCAAAAAACCTTGATTGACAGAATTCAGGGCAACGAAAATCTGCAAATGGTGCATTCACTGAACAAACTTTGTTTTTTTCTCGTAATAGCATGATAGTGGATCTTGTTATAACTAGAAAAGATTAAAAAAAAAAAGTAGAGCAGGCAGTTTTCGACTCCTGTAAAATACAATTTTATCCGTTTAAGAAAAGTTTTGGCCATGCTAAAATGCATGTATTACATTTAATACTCACACACACACACACACACACACACACACACACACACACATATATATATATATATATATATATATATATATATATATATATATATATATATATATCTGAAGGAGTTTTTCAATTTTTTCTCCAGGAATGGTGCTTGTGCGCAGTGAGAGTGGACAGCTGCTGATGATTCCTCAGCAGGCCCTTGCTCAAATGCAAGCCCAGGCCCAGGGAGGCATGGCCCCCCGGCCTTCTACACCCACTAATATGCCTCTAGGCCAGGTAAGCTTTTTACCTCTTTTTTTGCTTGTTTTTGAAAGATTATAAGAACTGCAGAAGTTTTGTCCAGCTTTTCAAACGGTCAGCCAATATCTTCTATGAATTGTTACGGCAACCACAAACTATGACATTAACTGAATCATTTGTAAAATGATTTTTTATACACTTATTGTGTGCTGATCTGTTTAACTTCGTTCACTCTCAGTCCCCAGGAAACACAATCATCAGTAGGCAGGTGTCTCCGACCACCATAATCCGACAGACCTGTCCAACTCCAACGCCACTCACGGCTTCTACCACTCTTCACAGGCCTCCCATCCTGCAGGTGAGAGGACATAAACCGATTCACAAAAAATATTTAGTATAAGTGAAAAACTCTGTCATTACCTCCTCATGTATTTTCCATTACAGTCGAAATATTTACCCACCAGGAAACACAGTGTTAAAGGTTGCTTCCTATTTCAGATTAAATAAACATGTTTTTGTTTCGGGCTGCACGGTGGCGCAGTGGTTAGCGCTCTCGCCTCACAGCGAGAAGGCCCTGGTTCAAATCCCGGCTGGGACCTTTCTGTGTGGAGTTTGCATGTTCTCCCCGTGCATGCGTGGGTTTTCACCGGGGACTCCGGCTTCCTCCCACCGTCCAAAAACATGCTTCATAGGTTAATTGGTGACTCTAAATTGCCCCTAGGTGTGAATGTGAGAGTGAATGGGTGTGTGATTGAGGCCCTGCGACAGACTGGCGACCTGTCCAGGGTGTACCCCGCCTTCGCCCATCAGTAGCCGGGTTAGGCTCCGGCACCCCCGCGACCCCGAAAGGGAAGAAGCGGTCAAGAAGATGGATGGGTGGATGGATGTTTTTGTTTCATTCAAAGACCTGGATTTACAAAGACATGTTGTATAAAACAGGTTAGAAACATTTGAAGGACAAAAATGTGTATCTTGAGTTTTTGATGTCTTTCAATGGGCCTTTTATAGTGCTGTTGTAACATTTTTTTCATTGCCATAAGAGTTGTACTTTTTTACAAGGATATATATTTTTTTACTAATGATTGTAATAGAGTACAACTTATGGAAATGTTGTTTATAGAATCACAGTTTTACGTAAATCCATGTAAATTGATGTAAATTCTATAGTAAACAGTGATTTAAAATATATATTTATCATAACTTTTATTTAAAAAACTTTATCGCTTATATATGTTATGTTTGTGCAAGAGCAACTGTAAAACTTCAACAATTTTCACAAAAAGTATCAAGTATATGTATGTTGAAAAGTAAAAAACAGGTTGTCACACTGAGATTTTATTCACTTTTAAATGTTAAAAAAACCTAAAAAGATTTATTAAAAAATTGTTTGTGAAAAAAACAAAAAAAAAGTTAACTTTAGGACTGCATGGTATTGGAAAAAAAACTTGTGATGTGTGATATTAGTGAATAATATTGATATGACTACATGTCCATGTAAAAAAAAACAACTACATTTCCATTTCACTGCATCAGTTTATTAAATTAAATTCAACAGAACTTAAATTATACTACAAATGACCCATGTCTACATAGGAGGTGAGTATCTTATATAAAAAGGTCCATCCGATTAGTCAAATGCGAAAAGGACTCTGTTCAATTTGTTAAATAAGCTGCCATATGATTGTTTTTGCATTTAAGGTAGCTATTTATCGCAATTTAAATAATCTTTTCTACACGTGTGTTCCACAGGCAGATATTGCGATGGTGATAAATTTGCAATGTTTTCTGCAGGCCTAGTCAAATTGTTTAGACTCATTATGTAAAGCTTGTTCTTCCAAACTTATTTGACTAGAGCAGTCTGGGTAGAGGAACTTATTCAAAAGTTTCAGCAAATGTGCAGTGATTGAAAAACGTTAAGATAAATGTGTGAGAATTAGTTTAATTTAGAGGATCTGAAGCAATCCATCCATGAATAAACCCTGTAGGATCTGGTTTAGGTCTTCTAATGAGTCTCTATCTACAGGGTGTCCCATAAGTCTCCATAAATAAACCATTTTTATTTACATTTACAGAAACAGCAATTGTGTACAAGGCATTATGAGTAACCTGGATAATAAGTTAGGAGTGTGTCTTCAGGATAGTTTCAGGCCACTGTGGGGCATTTAGAATAGAATCAAATGTTTTATTGTCATCATACAAGGAGTGTGATGAATTTAAAGGTGGTCATCATGTCAATGTTCATTGTAAGTCATTGTGCTTGGGATGCTTATATTGTTATCTAAAGTAAAATTGTTTCTTTGTTTCAGGATCATGTTTCTCCATTTTGGTCAATTTAGTGCCTAAAAGAAAATAAATCCACTTAAGTTTGACAAATTCCCAATCAAATAGGTTTAAGAATTCAGAAATTGCTGACTTGTACACTTTATGCTTGAGCTCTGATTGGTGCAACCATCTGGAAGTGCTCTGATGCTGACATTATTTTTCCCCACAGAGCTCAGTTGGGGCCCCGAGGACTCTCAGCCAGCCAGCTGGGACCAGCATCACCTCAGTGACAGTGAGCAAAGTAAGCACAACCATTGTGTGTATGTGTGCATGTGTTTACTGTACTGTGGTGTTGATGACTTGTCTTTGGTTGATAGGAAACGTTGGAGAACGTGAAGAAATGCAAGAACTTCCTGGCGACACTGATCAAGCTGGCCTCCAGCGGGAAGCAGTCGTCGGAGACTGCAGCCAGCGTGAGGGAGCTGATCAAAGACCTGCTGGTGAGCGAGCCCAGCAGATGGAAACCACATTAATTATGACCGGAGCTTTAGCTCTGCTCTTCAACCGTTGATGCAATCTACGTAAATCAGCTGATTCTGTTATGCAACTAACTTTACATTAGATCAGTTGATGTCAAAAACAGCGTTTCTCTGTGTCAGAATTAGCGGATTCGTGGAGATTGGACTCCTCTGGTGTTAAAGACGCTATTTTGATTAAATAATAGTTTACACCTCCATCTCTGTGGTTTATCAGGAAGGCAAAGTGGAAGCAGAAGAGTTCACCAGCAGATTGTACAAAGAGCTCAACTCCTCACCCCAACCGTACCTTGTGTCTTTCCTCAAGGTTAGAGAAACGTCTCTCTTTGTTCCCTTTATTTTTAAATTATTTCATCCAATAAGAAAATAATAATAAAAAAAAAATCTTCTACATGTTTTGAACAATAACCCAAAGTTTTCTACCTGATTGAAATTGCAGAGAAGCCTCCCAGCCTTAAGGCAGCTCACCCCAGACTCAGCAGCTTTCATCCAGCAGAGTCAGCATCCTCAGCCAGCCTCAGGTCCGGCGTCCTCCTCCTCTTGCTCCTCCAGCACTGTGGTTCAGGGGAGCCCAGCCCCACGCCTCGCTGCTCCAGTCATCAAACCCCAGCTCCAACCAGCTACCAACAAGTCAGGAAACACCGTCCCTCTGGTAACTCACACCTGTCCCACCTCAATCTGAAACCTCCGTTATCCATGTGTGGAAAAGACTCATTAAAAACTCCCAAATCCTTCAAGTTAGAAGTTTTTGTTTTTTAAAGTTTAAAGTTATTTAAATCAGAAGACACTTTTTATTCTTCCCTGTATGTGTCTGTCTTATTGAAGGCCAAACAAAAATGATTTATTTCAGAAAATTTTTCTATGAGTTGGATTTTGTTTCTAAAATGTTCAGAAGTTTCCATCCAGCTGGAAGCCGTCTGTCTGATGGTGTCAAACCTTCGCCCTCAGCTCGTCCAGTCCCAGCAGAGAACTATGCTGAGGCCTCAGGTCACCACAGCGACCTCCTCCATGATGGCGGTTAGGAATCAGGTTCCCGCTCGCATCATTCTGGGACAGCAGCAGGTCCAGCTGAAGGAGCTGCAGCCAGGTGAGGTGTGAGGCCGGCAGGTAGCACCTGTCTGAGCGGGTTTTACCTACTAGCTGTGTTGAACTTGAGTTTCATTTTTGTCCTGCAGTTCCCTTGAGGCCAGACGGGACTCTGGTCTCTAAACAAGCCTTCGCTGCAGCATTGACCCCGGCCTTGAGGAACAAACTGAAGGAGGCGGGGGGCACGTTCAAGTAGGTTTACTGTTGATGTTCTAGCTGCTGAAATAATGCATACTGTCTTTAGCAAAGTCTCTGTTGATGTCAGAACCGTATCCTGGGGCCTGTTCCAAGAAGCAGGTTCAACAAATTTAGAGTTCAAACCTGAACTTAGAGTCACTGGACTCTAAATTCCCAAACTCTGGGTTTTCGGTTTCAGAACAGCTGAAAATGTTTGATTCAATCAACTTGAAGTTGTTAGAACCAGAATCAGGTGTGAGCGTCGCGATCATAAAAAGCCCTGATCAATGGAGCAAAGACAGCATGATTCACCATGGCAACGGGAACAAACACCTGAGTTTTGTACTTCCAGCGGCGGAAATTGATAAGTTCCTGCAAGCATATGCGACTATAGGAGAACATTTTCTGCAAGAAAAGCAACAGAGCTGCAGCGGTAGAACAGAAAGAAAATATCTGCAGTTATTTGAATCATTTCTAATAATGAATAAATAATGTCAGGAAGGTTATTTTGTCACTTGTTGAGTAAGGAATGGTTTTTGATCTGTTACTAATTTAACCAGTAATCCCCGTAATCGCATGAATAACCAGTTTTGGTAACCCCACCACCCCCACCTACACACACGGACATCACTGCACGCTAAAAAGAAACTGTAGCTGCCTGACATATGTTAAAAAAGCATTTATTTAATTTGAATTCTCAAGACTTAAAAACTACTTGCCGAATTCTTTTTTTAAGCGTAAAAACACTTTCCGTAGCCGGGAATCGAACTCGCAAACTCCGCAGAGGGAAGCAGCGTTGCTGACAACCGAGCTAATGTGTGACGCAAAGCAAAGGATGGTAGATGAGTTGAGAGCCTTTCCCGGTGTTTGACGCTCAATAATTTCCATTGTTAAGGGTTTAAAATAAGGAAAAGAAAACTGTATTTTTTAATAGCGAGTCCCTGGAAAAACTCACTATTTATAATATCGCTCAA
>NC_050516.1:1093908-1104247 GCF_002922805.2 Oryzias melastigma | reverse complement strand
GCCTTCGCTGCAGCATTGACCCCGGCCTTGAGGAACAAACTGAAGGAGGCGGGGGGCACGTTCAAGTAGGTTTACTGTTGATGTTCTATCTGCTGAAATAATGCATACTGTCTTTAGCAAAGTCTCTGTTGATGTCTGAACCGTATCCAGATGTTTAAAGTGCTCCTCTGTTGACAGAGATGATGACGACATCAACGACGTGGCCTCCATGGCTGGAGTCAACCTCTCAGAAGAAAGCGCTAATATCTTAGCCACCAACTCTGGGCTGGTCGGTGCAGTGACGCATTCCTGTAAGGATGAAGCCTTCCTGTCCTGCGCCATGCTGCAAAGGAGGATGTTGGAGATCGGTGAGTCGCTGACCTGCAGACATGCATCTGCCTGTCAGCCTATTGCAGGCATTCTGACCATGCTTCTGCTTCAGGAAGGAAGCACGGAGTCACAGACCTGGGCGCAGATGTTGTGACCTTCATCTCCCACGCTACTCAGCAGCGACTTCAGAACCTGCTGGAAAAGGTTTCTTTGGTTGCTCAGCAGAAAAACATCAATATTAAGGTTTGTATGGAGGATTTGCTTTTCTCTACAGTCTGTCTGAACAACAAAGAGGAGCTCACAAGCTAGGTTCTTCTTAGAAAAGAAAGTCAGACTCCAGATCGTTGTAGATGCTTAACGGCTTCAATGTTTGTTTGTTTGCATGCTTTCTTTTTTCTTTCTGATTGAACTCATCCGGGTTTATTTCCAGGAGAGTGAGAACTACGAGCAGAGCAGCGACGTTCGTGCGCAGCTGAAGTTCTTTGAGCAGCTGGATCAGTTGGAGAAGCAGCGAAAAGAAGAGCAGGAGAGGGAGATCCTGCTGAAGGCGGCTAAGGTACGTCCTCCACAGATGCAGACATCTGTCTCTGAGTAGGTTGTGTTGAACATTTATAGGAGGAGCTGTGTTTTTTCAATCAATACATTTTTGGTAAAAACCAAAAGCGAAAATAAACGTTTCTTGCATTAATATAATACAATGAGTTCTTATTTGTATTATTAAAGTTGTTTCCATGTTGACGTTTCAGTCTCGAGCTCGGCAGGAGGATCCGGAGCAGCTGCGTCTGAAGCAAAAAGCAAAGGAGGTACGAGGCGACCCAGAGCACCTCTGCCGCCCCGTGTCCTTTACTGTTCCTCACTTTTATGTCCATGTTTGCTGTTCAGATGCAGCAGCAGGAGCTGGCTCAGATGAGGCAGAGGGAGGCCAACCTCACAGCTCTGGCAGCCATCGGCCCCAGGAAGAAGAGGAAGAACCTGGACTCCCCGTCCTCCTCTGCCTCAGCCGAGGTAACCCCAAAGACAATGAGTCTTTCTGCTTGGTTTGTTATGATGACAGTGATTCCAGGACACCTTAGATCTACTTAGATCTGTGGAAACATATCGGGTCATTCTGAACCGCTCGGTGACTCCATGGTGTTCCTGCAGATGGAAATCCCCTCGGGGAAAAAGGAGTTTATGATTTTTTATTATTGTTGTAAAGTGGAAGCTTTAGGGACAACAGCAGCTGAAGGACAAAGCAAATGCTCAGGGATGGAAGTTTTACTAATTTTATTCCTGAAGATTTCCAGGCTGGAGGCATTAGACTGGACAGCAGGAACAAGTTTTCTTTCAGGAACAAGCAGCACAAAACCAAATGAAGAAGTGTTAAACTGATGCTCCCTGTTGCAGGGTTTCATCCATCATGCACAGACTCCCCTCTGACTGCTGGACAGAAGCAGGGTTTGTTACTCATCAGCTCCAGTGAAAAACGTTAGCATTTTAACGCTGCAGGATGACAAAACCCATAAAGATGATCAGAGTGAGACTTTAAAGTGTTTCAGCTCACTTTTATTCAGAACATTTTAATTAGCGCGTAACTCTGTCCAGATTTTGTTTTCTGGGTTATTCCATCACCAGTACAGCAGAGCTGGAAACAAAACATGTCGTGCTTCTCAGGCTGTACTAACACTTTTTTGACTCCATTCAGCATGTGGTTAAAATCTGGCAAAATGGCGGCACCTTTACAGTTCTTCCTGGTCTTCTGTAGAAATAATTATCAAGTGAAAAAGGTGTGAGAAGAACCCCATGTGTCTGACATCAGCTGGTGAGCGCGCTCACTCTCCGCTTTGCTTCTCTTCCCGCAGGGATCCGGAACAGGCTCCTCCCTGATGGGCGGGGCTGGATCGTCGGGCTCCAGACCCACACGGCAGCGCATCACACGCGTCAATCTCAGGGACCTGCTCTTCTGTCTGGAAGACGAGAGGTTTACCAGTCGCTCCCATTTTCTCTACAAGGGCTTTCTGAAGTAGGCTTGACGTCAGAGGGAGGGGGGCGGAGACACCAGGAGGGAAAAGCATCGATTCGGTTCATTTAAAGATCCTTCAGGTACATCTGACCCAGCAGCCCCTCCTCAAATAATTCCTCTCAGAGTGACTAACCCCCCTTTACAGTTTGTTTTCAAAGAATTAATTGATTGTGATTCATTAGAGGGTTTTTCTGTGTTTGTGTGTGAACAAAAGTAGTTTAATTTCTGAACCTTTTAATGCACAAAAAAGTTTTAAAGCAATTTATTTTACTTGAGCCCCCAGTGATTCTATTTTTTATTGTTAAAAATAATTTCTGCAAACTGTGTAACCTACTGAGTTGCCTTCCTAACGTTGAAGCCATACAGCCGTCAGTGAGCAAAAAAAACCCAAACCTGCTGTAAGTCATCGAGCTCATCTCTACAACTTGATTTTGTCCTATTTATTGACAAAAAATGCAAACTTAAATTAATAACTAGTTATTTATTTATTGCCACTTCTTGTCGCTTTTATAAATTCGACTGTATTTTCCTGCATAATAAAGGTGTAAGCCTCAGAGCTTTTTAAAGTAGTTTTACATGTACAGCTTTCTAAACAAGATTTTTTGAATGTTTCTAAACTGTGTTGCTATATCTAACTTGCATCGATATGAAAATCTATTTTTGTAGTAGTTTCCCAGCATAAATATTTTTAATGATAACTGACAATGTCCTGCGATTATTTCTTTACCTGCTTCGGTGATTGTGCGCTTTAGGACAGCCCTTTACTGTCTGATTGAAGAGACTGGAATTTTCTGTACATTTTGTAAATGTTCCACCTGAAGTTTTACATGGTTTTGTAAAGAATTGAATTAAATAAAATACTGCATTAAGAAAATCACATTTTCTCAATTGAAAAAAATAAATGATAATTTTTTTCCATGAGCTTGTTTGTCTTTTGTCCACTAGAGGGTAGCATGGTGCCGTCTGGGGGGTGTGATCCATTTGCGAGAGGATTATGAGTGAAGCTTTGTGCACACACTCGCTGAACGCCTGTTATTCTGCCTGTTTACTGATAATTCCACCTAATCCGGCAGCATCTGTAAAGTTGCATGTCGAACACGCCGGCTGTCCCTCGGGTCTCCCCAGGCGTCTGTGGAGCACAGCTCCTCTCTGCACATCACTCAGCTCTGCAGCTACAGTGCAATCACGCACAGTCTGCACCCCCCCTCCGCCCCTTTTGTGGGGGGCTGTCTTGTTTCAGTCTGTCCCCATTATCAGGCCGCGCACGCTGCACTGGCAACAGCTGTCACATCAGTCGCTAACATTCTCTTTAACCCCTGGGCTGGATGATTAGTCCATTCTGCTTCTGATTGGAAGCAGATTTCATATCTGGACCAGTAAAAGAGGAAGAGTGTGTGGATCCATCACTGGAGAGGAGCCATGCTCCAATGGAAGTTCATCTGGGAGCCACTAGGGGGCAATATATCTATTTTTTTCCTGCTTCTATAGGATTTTTTTTTTTTTGCTATTGCTTCTTTCGTACTCATAAAGCTCTGATTAGATTAGATTTTCCTTTGATCACCACACAGATCATCTACTGTTTTATGGAACAAAAGTCTTTGCAATAATTTATAAACTGCAGAGGGAAACTTTGGGAGAACTTGCTCAGCTCCTGTTCTCTTGTCTGGGTCTTGTGCTGGTGGCGGTACAGGTAAGGCCTCGCCCTCCCATGTCTCAGCCCAATCCAATATTTTTCCTGGTAATCCCCCTTCCACCCCTCCAACCCTGCTGCTCTTTCCGAGTTAAGCCCGCATAAGCTCCCACTTGAGCGCCGAAGGCAGAGCATCAACGGCATGGCGCGGTTGCTTAGCGACGCTCAGCCTCAGCACCTGAGGGTGCTGGGTAAACACCCCGAGCCTGCCAGAGGGAAGAGGGAGGTGACTTCACTGTTTCCTTCCATGACATTTATTAAAGCGGGCTGTTATTAATTTCTTACACTCCGTGTCGTTTCTGCTTCCCACCCCCGAGGGGAGATTTCTCAGTGAATCTCAAACAACTTAGCATGTGGGTGTTTTGGTGCGTGCACATGCGCTCATGAGCGCACGAGCTGGAGTAATTATCTGCACTTTAAATTGGGACTTTTTGTGAGGTTTGAAAATGGGGTTGTGTTGATGTGACTGCATGCTCTATTTCACAATTTTCCCCATTTTTTTGTCTGAAGAAATCCTTTTTTTGTACTGAAGTAAAATAATTTTTGGAAATATTCTTATTTAGTGTTACTTTGTAACCCAGTGAATTAAAAAATCCATTTGCGATTGTATTCACGCTGTGAGACAAAGTCAACAAATCAGTTTTATCCTTTTAAACACTTCCTTGGATAATGTTGATGAAGCTTTGTGCTTATGAATAAAACTCCTGGAAGGGGCACAGGACTGTTATTGGGGTGAGCTGATGTGGCACCGTGCGATTCAGTCATTGCACTTTATCATCCATTTAGATGCATAACCCCGGCAGCCCATAAACGCTTTTGTTCTGAAATGAAAGCATGATTTCCAGCCACTCAGGAGGAATCAAACTCCTGAAATAAAACATGCAGCAACAGTTCATTAGTTCCTCGTTTCCTCTCAACCCCATTTCCTCGGAGTCTCTGCCCTTTCCTACCTGGGTTAATGCTGACTTTAGAACTCTTTTGTTACGGGTTTGACCCGGTCAGTCTGCTTGGGCCCCCAGATACTATAATAAGGATGGTGTTTGTGACTGCTGCTGAAATGGGTCTGTAAGCACGGCTGAACCTGTGAAGTATTGACGTCGGGGTTAATAGCCTGTTGGCCTCTTAATGGAGCTGAATTGGGGCGGGCAGCGGGCGGTGTCGGCCCACAGGAGGAGAACATCTCCTCCAACAAAGTCATACGTGAAGCCAGACAGGAGCCACAACTTGTGCGCTCATAAACTACACAGCATGTGCACTTAACAGGACAATTAGACAGTTGGGTGAAGCCAGAGCCCACTTTTAGGTCAAAGTGATCATCAAAGCAGAAAGCAACAGCATATTTTCATGATAAATGGACATTAAATTAGCCACAAAGCACAAAATTATATTCTCTGCAGGTGCATACATGGTTATTGGCGTTGAATCTGGATTGTTTTTGCTGAACTTAAACCATCATTTAATGGGAGTAAAAAAAGCAAGATTAATGCAAACATTGAAAGAGCAAAGTGAGCCGCAGCTTGAGGCAGGAATGTTCCACATGGTATCACAAGAACAGTCTGGAACTGTGTGACTCATTTTGTTTTATCAAACATCAGCATAAAAATACAGTGGGTGGGAATTGGGCAGTTTTTCTTTTTCTTTTTGGAGTATAAGTCAGTTTGGTTGAGGGTGTGACTTATACTTAGGTGAGACTTATATAGGATTTTAAAAAACGCTCTTGTGTTTGTTGTTTTCCCACTAACAACCACTAGAGGGCTCTGTGGGTGTGTATACCAGCATTTGCTACTGACAGCAAAACAGAGGAAGAAGTCCCACCCTTGTGTTTAAAAGTGACACAGACAATGAAGAATATAATGGATTTAGAGATTAGATGTGTTTATGAAATCAATTAGTTGATCTGAGTCAAACTAAGCTTAATAGATCAATTAATCCATAAAAGTAGAGATCGATCTAATGCATAAAGCTAAACCCCGCTAGCTCGATACTAATATAAAATAGGATTTTCCATAGGATGGCTAATGCTAACCCTCAGTAGACCTAAACATACTTTGCTGACTAAACAAACATCTTTAAACTAAAGGAAATATTTTTTAAAGAAACCATTTGTGGTCTTAAACAGTTTTTTTGCTCATACTTTCTTCTTCTTCTATCTAGAATAAGTTGTAATATTATAGCGTGATCGCCATCTAGTGACCAAACTGAACCGCCATCCAAGCGAAGCAGAACAATTGTTGGAGCTTCTCTGTTTGAGAATTGCACTGTAGTATTGACAATCTCATTATAATTTCAGTAATAAATGTTACAGTACGTGAACTGTATGAAATTAATAGGAATATCTTAAAAATGTATGTATAGATTATTGATGTATTTCTAAAAAAATATGTTTCAATGTGTGAACCGTGTAGACTCAAAATTAAAATGGATGGATCTGAACTGAAAGGATAGAAAGAATTGCAAAAAAAAAAAAAAAAAATCGCAGTGGATCAATAAAGACTCTAGTGAATCAAGTTGACTGGACATTTTTGGCAATACCCAGCCTTATTAATGATTTAAAGTCAAATAAAGAGTTAAGTTAACATCAGAATGTTCTTGAGGTTATTTTCTGTAAAATTCTTCATTTGTTGTGTTAATATCCGTTAATATGATTTGCCATTTAAGATTAAAAGTAATTTTCCATTTTTTTGTTTAACAAATTTCTTGCAAAAGTGAGACTTTAATACTCCAGTGTGGCATATATGATTGTTTTCTTTTTTATTAAACCTTTTGTCATCTGCGACTTATATTCAGAATCGTTTTGTAGTCCAAAAATCTGTTTTTTAACCAAAACAAAACAATCGGTGTCGTTTTCTAGGACATAGTTTCTGTAAAGCAGCAGCAGTTCATTAAAAAAGTCCCCTCTGAGTTGTGGGCGGGACTGTTGGTGCAGATCAACCCCTATTCTCCTTCCCGAGACTTTCTATTTACAAGCTGTCCTGCTAGCTTACTCATAACCTCAACCTAACATTACCAGTGCAACAAAAATGCAGAGCAATGTTGGAGTAATCCAGCCACATGGTTCAAAGCCAGAAAAACAAAGACTTACATACCGCACATTGTCTACTGGTGGATGCATCAGAATGAAGCAAAGCTTGTGCCGGGCCCGGTCAGTGTATATTTTACTTCACAAATACAATCTTTGTCAAAGGGGCATTTTTACGTCTGCTCCTCATTCACAACGATTGAAATACTCCGAAATGCCATTTGTAGTGTATTTTCTTCATACATGTCTTCCATCTTTGGAAGAATGCCAAAAGAACACGTCAAAAAAACCCCAAAACACAGTTTTAATCAGAGTGGGTCTTTAAAGATATGATAACACGTTTTCTCATTAGGAACAAATAATGGAGATAAATGAAAGGAATCAGGAAGTCCAAACAAATCACACAAACACTACAAAAAGTCTGCATATCATAAAAGTCCATGTGACAGCAAAGTAATCCATCAAACGTTTGACATTTATGATGAATGTTAGTATTAAACAAAGATGACACGTGAAACTGGAGGGACAGGTGTTGGTGTAAACCTGATTGTTTTACTGAAGGTCACCAGAAAAACACCTTCCTAACGTTTGGAAGTGTAGCCGGCGTCCTGCAGAAGACATTGTGCTGTAATAAACAGATGCACATCCGTGGCTGCAGGATGCAGCTGGAGTCACGCAAAGAAAATAGTCTCTTTAGATCAACTCAAAATGTGCAGCACAACTTTCTGTTCCTGGAAAAGTTTGCTGCATATGACGGAAGGCCCTTGGTGTGATTCAACATTTTTGTTGGTTATTTTCTGAATGTTTCTAAAAAGTAAAAGTTATTCATTTTGGTAGCTGTTTGTTGATTTTCTCATTTAGTGAAAAATGCTCCTAATGAGTTTGAAATATTCAAATTCTTCATAATGTGTCATGATTAAAAAGCAATAGTTGAGCATATTTTGTAACAGGGTCCTGGATCAGACTGAAATACTGCCCTCTTTAAAAAGTGTTGGACTATTAGTTAACCTGCACAGAAAATACCAGCGAGCCTTCATAAATAAGGCGTGACTTTGGAGTCTCGTTTGTCTCAGTGTGGTTTGTGTCTGTCCGGCTGAGTGGTGTCTTACTCCTCAAAAGTTCTCTTTCATCAGGATTTCAACTGAATATTTTATGCCACGTTGAAGTTAAGTTTTTAAAGTAAATTTAGAGATCTTCTCCAACCAGGTGAGAATATCATAAAACCTGTGGTGTGGTGCTGATCTTTCTGAGAATTCTGCTTCACAAAACTAAATTGAATGACAGAAATCAATGCTTCTATGTTTTGCTGCCGGAGAAACCTGGAGTGGAAGGTGTACTTTTTCTTATCTAAAGTACATTTGTTTGAAAAGACATCATTAGAAAACTTTTAGGATATGGAACATTTTTGCAGTTTTTCAATAGTGTTGATCATGATGTCTAACTACCTGAAAACATAATGCTTTAATTAATGAATTGGAGTTTTCACCAATTTTTTTTTTTTTTTAAAGAATTTTGACTTTATTCTTGGGATTCTGCCAATTTTTAAAAATCTGAATTCGGATTTGTTTTAATTAATGAGCTAAAAACCAGTATTCTGGGAAAATAAGTCAGAATCATGAGATTAAGGTTCACATTTTTAAGAAAAGAAAAGAAAATTTGATTTTTTTTTTTTATCCCTGTCACACAAGTAGGTTTATGCTCATATACCTTCAATTTCTGTAACATTGTTGTTCACTTTATACTGTCAGAGGTCGTCACAGCGAATCAGCTTCCACTTATCTGCAGATTTTTGGGTTTTGGGAGAATATTTTACTCTGCATGACCTTCCTCACGTAACCCTGTATTTTTTCCAGGCTGGGGACTGGCACAGGGAGAACCCAGACTCGGACCCCGCTTTGGCATGTAGGGTAGTACTGCATGCAGCCAACTAAGCCATCCACTCGCTACTTAATTTTCTGTAACACTATTTGATATTTGATGGATTTTGCTTAAAAAGTCTACAGAGGTTACAGAGGGCTGCAAGATCATCTTCAAAGTGTCAACGTTTTAGTTAATGTTAATTCCATTCCATGTTTAAATTTAGTTTTAGTTAATTTATGTTGCATGTACACTACTGTTTAAAAACCTGAGCCTCTGTATTTATACATTAACTTTTATGAGATGGATTTTAAACTCCTGATAAATCAATTTTAGTGGAAACCAACATTAGCATTTGAAAAGAACAGTTCAAAGAGCTTATTTTATAATATATTGCAGTCCTTGTTTACATTCATGACAGACAATTTTTTTTTTTTTAGAAAAAGAAAAAATATTAGTAAACAAATTCCCAGTCTAAAATCAATGTACACTCTTCCAGTTACTTGTTACTACCAGTAACATGTTAATGCTAATCCTATTTTTTGTGATATTTTTTCTACAGTGAAAGTCATTCAAGTTATTAACCGGCTAATCAGTTGACTCAATAAAGTTTGTGGTCGAATGTTTCTCGTTTGATTGACAGATTGATGCAAGCCCATTCTAAGATGGTAGAGGTATAGACTTCCAACAAGCTCACTCCTGATTGGGAAGAACGGTTGTCATAGAAATATTGACTCAGACCGACTTGGATCTATTGCTACTTCCTGACGTTATCTGGTTTTTCATATGGCAGCGTCAGTATTGTGAAAAAAATGGAGACTAAATTGACTTCATTTGGTTTGGAGTCAGAAGTAAGTCTATGGGTGATGTCACTTACTCCTGCTGCCATTGACTATAAAAATGCATAAATTGGATTTCCAATGAAAAATTTGACGAATGGAAACATGACAGTTTTTTAAAAATCTAGCATTTATTTAAAAAACGTTTTTTGTGGTTGGAGGAGGTGGTTTTTGAAGCACATTGAAACTGACACATTAGCCACAAGAGATCCCGCAGCATCACACAGCTCATCAAAAGTTGAGCGTGTCATGTGGAATTGTTGGATCCACAGCTCCTCTGTAAAATCATCAACCACGATTTCCCAAAGTTCCTTCATCCGTAGCCACTCCATGGCCCGAAGAAGACACCATTGTCTCCTCTGATAGATGATGACTGCTAATGCCGTGGCAGAAATTTGAATGTATCTGCTGTAAATCTAAGTATTTTTCTCATCCATCACTTGGTTTTTGAATGACTTTTCATGCAGATATTATTCTAATGGGTTCTATTTTGGCTGATGTTATTTCCATGTATTTTTAATGCAATCAAGCACAAAAGCTGATAGAAATTCATGTTAGCCACATTTAATACCTTCAGCAAAGACGCACATCGCTGCATTGTCCGTACACATTTTAACCGCTTC
>NC_050516.1:1068365-1093799 GCF_002922805.2 Oryzias melastigma | reverse complement strand
AAAAAAAAAAAAAAAACAGAAAAAAATCATCTCTGGGCAAAAGTATTTTAGTAAAAGTATAACATTACGTGAAAATAGTCACTTTCCTATTTTTGGAAGCAGTTTAAATTATTTGATCATTTTTCGCCTTTATTTTCCCAGAGATCAGACACAGCTATGAACAAAAGCAGCACAGAGGAGCGACGCTAAAACCACGACTGAGCTAACAGCAGCTCACTGACCGCAGTAGAAAACCTTACAAGAGGAAAAAGTTTAATGTCAGACATGCTGGAATTGTCTGACTTTTGCTCTGTTTAAAAGGATTATTTGAGCACGGAAATGTAGGCAACTTTTAACTGGTGAGAAAAAGATCTTCTGCAGGTCCATGTCTCAAATTCAAAGCTAATGCTAGCATTAGCATTAGCACAGAGTAACAATCTATTCGTGAACAGTCTAAGAGTAGGAAGCGAATACAACCAGGTAGGGCATTTATGAAATAAATATTTTACAAATTTTGGTTACAGTTGGTAAGGTTACCTTTTATTATTTGTGTAAAATTGCTTTAAACAGAGTTCAGCTGTCTGCTTTACCTCAATAATACCAACAATATAACCCGGAAGCTACTCTGCACTTTCCAGCGATGTGTGACGTCACCTGAAAATTGTCTATTAGTGGAGTCTGGAGAGCGAGCATGTATGGCAATCTGAGAGGGCCAAAAAAAGCCCTAAATCTTGACAAATAACTTACATTTCTAGGACATAGTTTCTGCAGAGTGGCAGCAGTTCATTAGAAATTTGCCTCCATCAGAAAAATGCCACTAGAACATGTTAAAATAATCAGAGTGGCTCTTTTTGTTTTTCTACAGGCTTGAAGGAAACTGTTTTTGTCTGTTTACAGATTATAGAGCCTCACACATAAACTGGGACACTCCCATTGGTGCCATTCATTAATGCCAACCTCACATTCATTTTTTCAGTTTATATTTATCTTCTATTCGTTTTTTTATCTTAAATGTTTTTGAGCCGTCATCCTGTGGTTGCTGTTCCATGAGAAGGCACCTTCACCGTGTTTCACTCCTCAGACATGCTGGCTACATACATCTTTTATCAGTGTGAGAAAAAAAAGAGAGAACATCTATTGTACAACAGTGTTTCACATTAGTTATTAAATTATGTAGAACTAACTGACATGCAGAGAGCCTGGGGCCTCTGCTCCACTACAAACTGCTACACGAGTACAACCTTTATATTTTCAAACGTTTCAACAACCAATCCAATTAGCTGAGTTTCGTGTGGGTTTAAAAATGAATTAAGAGAAATCTTTTGCTTGTTGAGTGAAGTGAGGTACATGCCCTTAGAACTGAAGGGCTGCACCATAAATCACACCCACCCTTTTTTGAACTGATAGCAGCAGCCAGGCAATGTTTTGGCCAAAGATACATTTCTATTGATAAGACTCGGAAGGATAATTTTATAGATGTGATGCTCTGCGGTTCATCCTGATATGAGAGAAATCTCTCAGTAATAACAGATTGTCTCCTCTGGATCTGCCATCGACGCAATAAATGGCTCCTTGTCAAGCTGTAGATATTTTCTCCGGCGTGAACATCAATTTTCATCTGCTGCTTTGATCTTATTTCAGCCCTCAGATAGCAGGAAGCTCAGGATGGCGGCGGGCATCAGAATCAACATCCGGTGGAGTTTTTTTCCGAATTGAACTCCTCCAACGTCTGGCCCAGAGGCCCAGCAGTCGGACGGAGAGGAAATGAAAGGGTCAAGCTCGGACATGTTTGAAGACGAGAACTTTATTTGCGAGGCGCAGAGCCCTGGCTGCGAGCCAGTGGCCAAGCACTCAGTCTTTATGCGGCATTTATCAGCGTGCGGGCTGCCACGGGGACATCAGCTTCAGCCATCAGAGAGCCCTGAAGCTAATCATTTTTCCTGACTGCGAGCTTTTAATGCCTCCTATTAACATCAGAGCGCCGAATTCACGCCGGAATGCAGTGTTGTACAACTCCAAAGGTTAACTCTGCTTTATTACTGGATGTTCTCATTAGGAGGATACTCAGAGAATCAAAGCAGTTCTCATAGACGGGGGTTGCGCCCCCCCCCCCTCCCACCTCTACCTGCCTCCCTTGACCTTTTCATCTAATTTCTGGCCACAGTGGACAACACAGTGTCAATTTGTTCCCATCTGTTTCGCCGTTTTCTTCTAACTGCTCCTTAAATGTTATGCATGCTTCCTGCTGAGCTTCATTCTAGCAACTGACCCCCCCTCCCCCCTCCCATCCTGCTAATCACCTCTCCACACCACCTACCTGCAACATGCACCGCCTCATTTTTCAACCTCTCCCTACCCGCCTGCCTGCCTCTCCGCTTTCTCTCTGGGCGTCTCATTAAAGGCGCTCTATCTAATGAGATTACGCCGTGGGGATTAATGGTGTGGCTAATTGATAGACACACAGCCGGAGAGGATTAAATCCCTTTCAGTCCCCTGTGGGCTTTTTGGACGTTTCAGCTGACTAATTGAAATCACAGCAACGGACACAAATATACTTGCTGACCTCCGCAAGCGCCGCTCTCCTCCGATCCTTCACCTGCGATGCAATAAGAAGAACGAAGAAAAAGGTTTTATTGGAAAATGATAATACTTTTACCCCCCAAAAACTGAAGAGCAGTCTCCATTCCTCTTCTTTAGGAATAGTCAGAAACTCCAAAGTGAAGAAGGTGCAGCCCATTATCACAAAACCAGCCTGTGATGGAGGCCTCTTTGGAAGATAAAACTGCTCCAGTGTGTTTAAAGTACAAATAAGAAAAAAGATAAAAAGCAAGGCCAAACCACCAAAGCCAAAACACATCCGAGGTGATGCAGAAAGGGAACATTTTCTGCTGGAGCTGTTTATTTTCTAAAGAAAACACGTCCAGCAAACTGAATATTAGAACAGCAGCAGGAACGGCTACGAAGGTCAAGCTTAACAAGAATCTGGTTGAGAAATTAGAAGAAAAGAAAGCAAACAAAAACAGGGGGAAAAAATATAAATTTAAAAAAGGAACCAACTGAATTAGAGTGGAAGAAGCGACTTTCCTGTTATGAATGCCTCAAAACTATGTATTTTACAAGTATTTTTTTTATTTCCGCAGTGTCTTTATACAGAGTATATTCATATAGTTTCTGCTGACTATTTTCACATTCTCACCACAGAGTAACAAGTGCTTTGAGTAAAACATTTGGAGGAAAAAAATCATGCACCTTTTAATAGTTTTAGTTGGCCCTAAAAAAAAAAAAAAAACGGGAATGTTCAAGGCGACAGAGACGGCACCTTTGCTCCGAAGTCGCTTAAAGTTCCACTCCGTTTCACTGTCGCACTAATCGGGTCATGCCTACATAAGCTTTACACTGTGGAGAAAGCAACACAAAACCGTACAGGGCAGGCAAGCGTCTCAACGTACAGGCTCCTCCACTCAAGAGTTCAGAGGAAAGGCAAGCATTCTCCAATAAATTATAAAACCCCCACATGTATAAAAACAGCCTCGCACAATGTCAGCGCGTTGCTTTTGTGCCGACAGGTGATGTTTGTGAAAACTGAGAAGGTCCTTGAAGAGGAGGGTGTTAGAACCCCCAGAAAATCTGTTGGCATCTTTTAGGCCATTACTCATTGGGTTGTGATCGCCGATATCTGCCCTGGATTGTGTCCTTCCCTCCTGGGTCTGGCTGCTGGGGTTCATGTGCACCACTGTGAGAGGAGAGAGCGACAGGCAGGGCCGATCTGAGGAGGCAGCCAGAGAACGAGTCTCCACTTTACTGCACGAATGGCAACCGATCCTGAGATAGCAGGAGTCTGATACAAAAACACACCACGAAAGGCACTTTATAAAATGACAGTGCTTCTGTTCTAAGGAAATTCAAGTTGACAGAGTTAAAGTGAGTCAAAGAGTGTCTTCCCAAAAAAAACATTCCTTTCAGTGTGAGACTAAAGCAAGAGATGGTTTTGTTTTAACAATCAATCAAAGCACAAGTTTCACGATCGGCGTCTCCCGGGGGCCGCCTTGATTGTCCCCAGAGACGTCCAGGTCCAGCGCGGAAAGAGAGAACATGAAAAATTCAAAACTTCACACTACGAACTCGCCACTGAAAATCATAAAGCCAGAATACAGTTGCATCGCGTCCGAGTTCGTGTCTGCAGCCCGCGTGGGGGTCCCCGTCCTCACGGGTCTGCCTTCTTCATGCTCTCAGCCCCTGCCTGTAGTTTACATCCATCCAGTCTCTCCTGACCCACGCACACCCCCACCCCCCAGCTGCTCCGCCCTCAGTCATCGTCCCCTCCTCCGTAGAGGTCGGCCAGTTTCTTGAAGCGAGGGCCCCAGTCGTTGAGGTAGTCATAGTCCTGGTCCCCTGAGCTGGTGGAGTTGAGCGAGCTGACAGAGCCGGCGGTGGAGCCGCTGCCCTCGTAGTCGAACACCAGCAGGGAGTCATAGGGAGGGGCGGTGGGGTCGTTGTCCGCTGCCCTCAAACCCTGAAGACAAACATGTAAAAAAATGTTCATATCATTAACATTGTAAACATTGTTCTGCTTCTCCTGGAAGGCATTTCAGTTTGGTCACTAGGTGGTGATCGCGCTATAGCAATACGCTTTTTACAAGAAAATTAGGGAAAGATTGAGTAAAAAACTGTGTTTTAGACCACAAATGTTTTAGCATTAAGCATTAAGAGTGTTAGCATTAGCCGTCCTAAGGGAAATTCCATTCAACGTTAGCATCAAGCTAGCAGACTTTAGTTTTATGAGCTATATCGAGCTATATTTTTATGAATCAATTATTGGTCAATGAAGCTTAAATTGATTCAAATCGATTAGTTGGTTTTATCAGTCCAGCTCTAGGGCTGGGCGATATGGAATTTTTTATATTTCGGTATAGTTTTTTTCATATCAGGCGATAGCGATATATATCACAATATAAAAATATAAATCAAATAACCATATTTGTCAAATTAGAATGCTCTGCAGCTCAAACAAAAATGTGTAAATCATAGTTTAGATTTATATATTTATTTCCCATCATAGTTTCAAAATAACATACGCACTGAGAATATTGCAACTAGTTTTTTTTAAATAAGTAGATATATATATATACTAAACGGAAAATTAATGCAAAAGCTTTTAAGATTCAACAGATAACATAAATAAAATAGATCACTGTCAGTTCAGTTAAGTTCCGTTAAAAACATTGCACTAATTTTCTACAAATAAATTCAGGCTGTTTTCAGGCTTTACAGAGCAAACATAAAGTTACAGCCTTTTATACAGAAATGCCTTAGGTGTTATACTTTTTGAACTCATTTCTAAATGTCTTTTGAGAAAATTAAATTGCATTGAAGTCATTTATAATTTGTAATAACATGTCTCTGTTGTCATCTAACTGTAAACTCAAATTTAAAATTGAGAGATTTACCAGAGATTTCCTAAATCTGACTCCAGGTTATTACGTTTTTTTTTTAAAATAATATCAGCAATAAAAAACAGCCTGAAAACAAAGTTTTCGACCAGGGGTGTCAAACTCAATCACAAAAAGGGGCCAAAATTCAAAACACACTTTAGGTCACGGGCTTTATTTATTTAACCCTCAAACTAAACTTTTAAAACTTCAAAAACGTAACTTTTTAACATAATTATGATCTAGATTTATAGCATTACCTCCAATAATGCTAGTGAGAATGCTGTAAGCTGAATTTGGCAGCTAAAGATGTTAGTGCTGATAGTTGAAGATGCTGAAATTGATAGCTAACCTACCCTGTAATACCCGCTGCTAATACACAGTGGATTCAATTCTGTCATATTGAAAAAATGTTTTTTTATTTTTTTTTATTTTAATTTTTTCATGAATGTTCTATGAATTAATTTATTTGTATTTATCAGGCACGTCTTAAAAACCAGACCTTGAAAATATTGTCCGAATTTAAACTGGTCCTGAACACGTCAAGGCTTCACGCGGAGGAGCACGTTAGCATTAGCATCATGCTAACCAAATCAATGCTTTTTATTAGTTGGTGCTATAAGTCCAGCCAGTTTGTCTTCCAGTTCTGACCGACTCCCGTTACAAATCATGAGATGTTCTGGTGCCATTTATAAACGTTACACAGAGAAGATTAGCTGAAGTGACCACGGGGGTATGGTGTCTTGTGAGGGTTTGTTTAGGAAGTGGATGTCCAAAAAATGTACCAAAATGAGCGCTAACAAGCATAAATAATTAGATGTAAAAAGTTACTCGCCATGTGCCGACTAACTCTTTAACTTTTACTCACCTAAGAGGAGAAAATACTTCAATTTTGGACCTTTCATAATAAAAGTCTATTACGATAGACACGTTCCACTATTAAGAAAAAGTTCTACCACAATATCTATTGTTATTGTTTCATCACCTAGCCCTAATATTAACCCTTTAACACCTGAGGCGTTGCAGGTGATGCCTGAATGCAAACTCTTTAACTTTCTGTAACTTTTCAACTGTTAACACAATCAACATAATTCTGGAATCACGCCACTTTTCTCCTCTTTCTAGGGAATTACGTTGATTGTGTTAGCAATTAAAAAATGATAATAAATCAAACAACATAAACACTGGAGCTTTGGTGTTAAAGGGTTAATCTGCTGCAACCTAAAAAAAAAAACCAAAACGGTTGGTCTGCAGGGAGACGAACACAGACCAGGCGTAATGTGAGCACTTTTTCTAACCCCACAATCATCCCTCATGGAGGTCCTGCAGGGACAGCTCCTCCACTTCCAACGCACAGAAAGGTGCTCCTTAAAAAGCCCTGCGTTGCTCACTAACAACTTAATGGATTTCTTTCTCTCATGGGAGCGGATTCAAGGTGCAAGACTTTTTAAAAGAGCGGAAAATGTGTCTCATGCGCCTCGCCCACCCATGAGACTTTTAATGATCCTTCGCAGCCTTTAAGCTGATTCAGAGGCAGAAAGTTAACTGTGCGAGGAATTCCTACCAGAAAGCTAATGGAAGGGATAAAACTCATCAATGAAATGAACTTTTAACTGCAATATATAAAACTGAGCCTCAGAAATATGTGACAAGAAAGAGAAACAGAAGGAAAAACAAACCCCAGAAAAACTGAGACCTACATCATTTATGAAGTCTCCTATGTCTCCTGGGTGGGGGACACTGGGTCTGACAGGGTACTGCGACTCAGCGATCACAGGCCTCTCATCCACCCTGCGCACCCCCGTTGTTTTATTGATGATGTGGTCCAGAGACTCCGGCTGCTGCAGCTGGCTCAGATCGTAGTCCTGGAAGAAGACAGCAGACGAAGGAGCTGAGTTCACTGTCCTCCGACTGTTTCCAGCTTTTCCCTGTCTGAGGGAAACATCAGCTGCGTTTTGGAATCAGGATCAGTTTATTATTTAAACACAGAAAAGGCTCCAAAACTGTCAGATTACAACTCACACAGGTGCTTCCTCCTTTCTGCATCATCTTCTCCCTCTATCCAGACGATGTGAGATGTTTGTTTACATGGACTCACGTTCATAAAGTGGTTCATCAGTGAGCATGTTGCTGCTGTTTTAAGATCTTTTCTTTTTCTTGGCCTGCAGCTGTTTTATGAGTGAAAACACGTCTCTAACTCTATATGCTTACTGCATTATGTGGGAGCTGGAAAACAGCAGTGGCGGTAATCTTCAAAAAAAAAAAAAAAGCCTAGCTACATGTAAACATGTAATGTCCAACCAAATAACAGATTTCAATCTTCCAAAAGAAGTGTATTCTGTTTTCTTTGAGGTGCAGAGAGAGCAGAAACTCTGTCTTTTATTTCAAATTGGTGGTCAGGTTTTTCTTTCAACATATTTCTGTTTTTTCTTTTTGAGATGGATGAAAACAGATTTTCAGGATAAAAATTTAACCCTTTGAGGTAATTTTTGATATTCAGCACAATCACATTTATTTGACAGGGTTTGCATTAAAATGTATTGGATTTGGATATATAAATATATATATATATATACACATACTAAAGTATATGTATCAAAAGAGATACGTCTACATCCACATACAGACATATGTGATGCCATTATAATTATCCTCAATCACGATGAGACATATTTGTACTTAAAAATAAATGAATCAATTAAATGTGAAATTTGTCAAAAAATAGTTACTTGAAAAGGGAGGAACCTTGTATAATCTCAGCCCTCTTATGCTTCACTTAGCCATATTTTATTTATATTTTACATAGTTGGTGCTCCACAAACCTAGAAAAAGCTACAAAAAGATGTTTCCATAAATGTTTTTTATTCAGATGTAGGTAGTTTCAGTACTAACAACATACTGAATGGAATAAAGAAACAGCTGTGATAAATCAGAACATTACCAAGCACTACAGTAATGGGGTCACAGTTGACTTTCTCTGAGAAAACTGAACCAAAAGTGAGGCGTTTGTGTTTCTGGAAGATGGTGTCTTTGTTGGAACAATGTTTCTTGCCAATAAATATTGCATTGTTGAAAAGCACCTCTTTTCTTTCTGAAAGATGTGCTCTAATCATCTTTTGATATATTTTTGACAGCGTTCCCAGTTGTCTTTTGATTGTGATAATTGGTACTTTTAGCCGATATTTTAAAAAACTGTGTCGTTTTTTTTGGACATAGTTTCCTCAGAGTGGCAGTTGTTCATCAGCAATTTTGTTTCTGAGTTACGGGCGGTAACCCCGCCCCCCCTTCCCCTCTATAGAAGCCAAACTCTGCACTCATATTGTTTGTCCTGTGGGATTGACATGTTAAATACAGGTGCAATCTGTAATCAAACCAGAGGTGCGTTGGTCTGAAGGGGAAAATAGTTTTTTGACTAAGTAATATAATGTCTTTGTAAGTGATGATACTCAGTACAGAAATGGATAAATATATATTGGCTTTTATTTGCTACAATGGACAGAACTGTGAATCTTTTGCTACAAAGTGTTTAATCTGAATATTGTCCGCCCAGCATATTTTCTACATCGCAAATAACCTCTTTTTCAAACTGCTTTTTTTCGTTTGCTCCTGATTCACAAAAATTTGAATAAAAAATTATACATTTTCAAAAAATATGTCCTCCATCATCACAAAAATGGCAAAAGTACATGTCAAAAACAAGAAAAACAATTATTTTTTGTTATTGTCAGAATGGCTTTTTAAATTGTGCCACATTTGTAAGGAATCTGCAGTTTTGGATGTGCATCCAGGAATCATTTCCCCAAATTTTCTCTGCTAACAGCTTATTCTATGATTGACTGTTTGTTATGAATTGTTTTATTTAAAGCTATCTCTGCTGGTGGACAATGTTTTTTGGGGGGTAACATATACTTGCACCCTACCTGGTCCTCTTCTCCTCCTCCCTCCTCGTCATACTTGAGGATATTATCCCTGACATCGTCCTCCGGGTCGATCAGCAGCGGCTTTGCCTGCCGCTCCTTCTCTCTGCGCTTCATCCACACCACAAACAGCAGAACCATGCCTGGAAAAATCACAGAACCCTGTGTTGAAGCCGCCTCTTTGAAGCAATTTGTCATCATCTGCTTTCCTATACTCACTGAGCAGGATGATGATGCAAATGAGTATGGCGATGATAGCTCCGGTGCCGAGGCCGGCGGCTGCCACGGCCCCTGTGGCGCTGCAGTCACCGTTGTGGTCACAAGGGCAAACTTTGACCCTAATTACCGAGCGGTTGGATAGAGGAGGGTTCCCCGAGTCAGACACTATGATGGGAATCTCATACATGCCTGCCTCCAAGTAAGAAATCCGTAGCTTCAGCTGAGCATAGTCACCTGCAGAAGGAGGTGAGATGGAAATACAGAAAAGGAGGAAGTGGTGTGGAGAGTGAGCGGGAAAAGGAGAGGAAATGGGAAAATTACAACACTTGCTGAAAAGAGAATTACATTTACAGCAGGATATTGTGATGTAAGTGAATGACATTGAATCAAAGCTTCATAGAAACAATGCTCTGACACAAATGCATGTAAGGACGTATCAAAGATATAAACAAATCTACAGTTTGTAACTTTCCGCATCTATCACTCAGTCAAGCTTAGACGGGAGTCCTAGTGGGAAAAGAATCCAGGTATGTGATCAGATTTGTCCTCAAGACAACCGCTGCAATACATCCATCTGGCTGGAGTTGGTGACAGATCGGCAGCTCGGGGGACCGAGAGATGAATGGATCTCATTTGTCACAAACGATGGATCGTGCGTCAACCCTGGATGGCATCCGCGTTTCTCGCTGTGAGCTTCGTGATACATTTTGTTAAACTTGGACTTTCCCTCATAGCTTACAGCTGTCCCTCTTCCAGAGACTAATGTTGTCAGATCCTGCTGAGGCGCTTTTGCTCCTCCTTCAGGGTCAGGGTTTCGTTTAACCGGGATGGAGAAGGGCCATCTTTCACTTTTCCAATCCAAAACATTTACATCATCTGGATGGATTTCCTAAACCTTTCCTGCTTAAAGTCCCACTCCCATCAACTTCTGATCCATTTTAAAAGTGTTCTTAGTGGTCTTTTAATTAGAATTATGTTGTTTTGAGCCAAAAATAAAATTCCTTGTGTTGTTTTCTATCACATAGTTTCTGCAGAGTGGCAGTCCTTCATTAGAAATCCCCCTCTAATGCCTGGTTTATACCGGACGCGGTAGCGCTGCAAAGAGGCGATGTGTGGGGGGAATGCACGCGGTATCCGCTTCACCTCCAGGTCACACCAGACACGTATTTTTACGCGACGGTAGACAGGCGCTTCTGCTCAGCTGTGGCTACAGAGCTTGTTTTGCCATCACACACCCAACAGTTTTTTGTGTTATGTTTTTGTGTTTATTTTCGTCTACAGTCTTGAAAAAGTTTTGAACAATGACCGTATTTCTCATGTGTCTTGACGTAACTTCCAGCCAAAATTGACGCAGATCACTCGCAGCTCGCTCAAAAAATAGGCCAGATATATGGCGTTATTTTTCAACCAAAACTCTCACGAGCATATATCTAACTCCATGTACAAAATAAACGATAAAGTCCTTTTCCTTTCTTTTTATTTGGAGTTTTAATTTGAAAAACGAATGATACAAGGGTATTTCTGTTTTTTCCTTCCATGTTGAGTTTCACACGGGCATCAAAGAGAAGCTCCATGAGTGCACAGTCCTCCATGATGGGGCGGAACTAGTTTTAGGAGCGAAGGAATACTTTCACAGGCGAGCAGGAGAGGTCACAGGAGCGTAAGTGTGGAGAAGAGGTTTCACGAGGAGTAGCGGGTGTGGAGACCGTCCTGCACCTGTGGAACGTTCCTTGCATGCACGGAGTTTGATGGATGCTTGTGGGAGAGTTTTGGTGGAAATTTTACTCCAAACAGATGCGGAAATGATTGCTGCCCTGCACTGACCAGTGGAGGACCGCGGCGCTTTGTGACTTGAATGAACTACACCATATGTTAACAAGGGGGCCAAACGGAAGTTGCCTTTGTTCTACACCACGTCACAGTATTTTCGGTTTGAACCAGGCGTAAGTTGTAGCCTTCCCATTATTTGTCTGCAATTTGATGCATCAGAATGGAGCGGAGTAGGAAGCTTGTGGCCCGCCAACTGTAGCATCTGCGTGACAGCTACAGGCTTTTTAAAATGGCATTTCTTCGTCTGTTCCTGATCACTGACGATTTGATTAATTAAATAATTTTCTTTATATATATATATATATATATATATATATATATATATATATATATATATATATATATATATATCTTCCATTATGAAAAAAAGAGCCACAAGAACATGTTAAAAATACACATTTTCATTAGAGCGGGTTTTTAAAATGTGATGAGAGTTTAATTACCGCTCAGTCTGGAAATGGTCCAGTTCCGACGGACGCTGGGAGGAAAGGACGGCAGCTCGAAGACGAAAGGGCCCACATTGGGGTCGGTGTCTGCGTCTGAAGCTGTGATGTTGATCCTGGAGTTGGGGCGTGAGCGCTCGCACACCTGCGCCTCCCGCGGCACCAGCACTGGTGGGTTGTCGTTCACGTCGATCAGGTAAATCTGGAGAGTTCCCGTCCCGCTGGCTTGGGGTGAACCTGGGAGGAAGAACCGGTGACATGCGGCAGTTAAGCAACAGAGCAAAGATAAAACCATCAGAACTGGATCAAAAGCCAAAGTGAGACGGAGTAATGAGGAAAACACAAAGGAAGGCAGTCTTTTCCAGTCATGTTACGGCAGCCAAGTTTTGTGGAACTGAGAAAATGAGAAGCTGGAGAAAAGAAACAATAGAAAAGAAAAGGCTTTGTTTACAGAGAGGCTGCAAATGCGGGGACAAAACCAGACACACTTTCAGCACAAACACAAGACACCGACTGAATGAGAAGACACACAAAGATTTATGCTATCTGCACACAGCAAAAGCTGCAACACCAACCTTTCAATGCAACCTCATCTGCACTTTTTCTGTTTAATTTGCTTTCACCAGCTGGGAAGAGCGTAACTAACCTCTGGTTACATTTTTGTGTGTAATTAACTGCATAAAGTAGCTTTTTAACAAACAGAGGATGCTTCTTTTCCTTTCATTATTGCTGCTTCCACTGTTTCCTTTTTAGCACATTGTAGTGAATTAAAGCTTTTGGCCTGTTTCCAGTTAGTACGTTAAGACAAAAAAGAAACACGCATGTGAACGCCAAGGCAGGCGGCAGGTGCTGCCCTACACACACATTAAAACACACAATGGTGCTGGTTTTCATGGGTTCCAACTGGTGCAAACCTAATAGCAGTCGGTGAAAATATTTAAACCACGTGTGTCAAAGTCAAGGCCCGGGGGCCGGATCTGGCCCGCCGGGTTATTATAACCGGCCCTCCAGATCATTTTATTTTATTATTAATGGTGCAATGTTATTTTGCAATTATTTCTAACTTGTATAATTTTGACAAAATATATTTTTATGGAGGGTAAAATACTGAAAGTTATTTAAGGTTCAAGTTTAACCATTTTATTATTCATAATAATGTTAAAAAGTTATAGTTTTAAAGTTGTAAAAATTAGCATTCTGCTAGCTTTTTGGACTATTTTGGCGTCTACTAAAATTTTTTTAAGCTGTTTTGGATTTAGGTTGATGTTAACTCGCTAGCTGTTTTGGCTAATTTAGGCTTTTTCGTTTTTTTAGGCAATTTTGAAGTTTAGCTATTTTTTCAGCTAAATGCTAGCTGTTTCGGCTAACCTAGGCTATTTTTTTTTATTATTTTTTTTTAGGCTAATTAGGCATTAAGCTAATATTTTAGCTGGCTATCACCTTCAGTGTTTTTTCAGCTAAGAGCTTCAGTGAGTTCTGCTATCATCTTTAGCAACCAAATTCATCTTAGAGTATTCACACTAGAATTATCGCAGGTAATGCAATACATTTAGTCCATAATTATGTTAAATGTTACAATTTTAAAGTTTTAAAATGTTATTTTAGAGTGTTCAACAAATGTTTATCCTGTTTGCCCCGCGACCTAAGGTGTATTTTGGATTCTGGCCCCTTTTGGGATTGAGTTTGACACCCCTGATTTAAACTGTTATGGAAATTATCATCCAAAAACTTGTTAAAGCAGATTAGAGTGCACCCGAGACCTGGCAGCTTATCAGATCACATCTATAAGCAACATAGCTCAATGTTAATAAATACTCAGTTTTTGTGAGTTAATACAATGATTTTCGACAAGAGCACATTTCACGTTAATTCAAATAATTATTTAATTGGATAAAAAGTCTTATTTCAGGAAAAACTGATTTATATTCTGTCTTGCAAGAAAAAAATGTTGTCAAGAAAGTTTTAATAAAGATTTAATGAAAATGGGTTTGCAACTTTTAAAGCCATTCGAGTTATTTTGTTTTCTCAATGACCACAACCCAAGTCTGATTTCACCTTAGAGCAGGGCTCTGCAACCTGAGGCTCCGGAGACACGTGCGGCTCCTTTATCCCTCTATTGTGGCTCTTTGGCTTCGAAGAAAAATGCTCATAACGATTGGAATAAATAATGGATTTGCAGTTTTGGCTCTTTTGTGTTGCTAAATAAAGTTGATACGATTTGTAGTGGAAGATAACTGAGCAAAATTGATGGTAAGAGGTTGATTTAGCACTTATTTTTTGTCTTCAGCTGAAATTTGCAGCTAAAGTAAAACTACAAATTTTAATTCTACACCAATGTTTTCATATCTATAGTACATGGAGAAAAAAGTTAACAGTGCAGAAAATTCCACGGTTGACTTGACTTTCTAGCATTTGTAGCTCAAGTAATTTGCAGGACAATCTTATTTGACACAGGGTATATTTTATTTTGAAAGAAACTTTCTGTCAAAAGTAAGAGAAATTAGACTTTATCCATATGTATAAAGAAAGTTATAATGCTGCAATAATTCAATTATTTTAATGTTTAAAAGGTACAAGGTAGAAATTAATGGAGCAAAAACAGAAATAAAGGGAATATTTTGGGGAACTTAGGGGCTCTTACTGGGTTTTGGTCAGTAAGTAAATAGATCAAGAGTTTCCTTTGGCATTAAAAATATAATTGCCTGACTTAAAGTAATAAAAACCGGATTTGTATTTATGTTGTTACTATGATCATAAAAATAAATGAACTGTTTTTTTTTGGCATAAATAAAACATAATCATCAAGAGAAAATTGCATTTCTTCTAAAAATTAAATAGTCTATCATTTTTAAAGAGGTTCACTCAAGTTCGTTTCAAAATAAAAGTCACCCTGTGCCACATAGAAACATCTCAATACAGCAAATGTATTCATAGGTAGTGTAATATCAGCATTGAGGGAAACAACCATTGATTTTGTAGTGCATCTCAGCCAGAAATGCATAAATCTAAGGAACAAAAATGTAATCGCATCAAATATGTGATCATTTCCATATTTTTTGAACCATAAGGGACATGAATTTGTTTAAAATTAGAAATTCTGCTTTATAATCCGGCACACCGATATTTGGGGAATTATGGGTACTGTAGTCAGGAATTTTGTGGAGTGATACATACTGTCCTTTAACTTAACTTTTACAAATTTTTTACTACTTACCTACTTTTTACTTTCAAAACTAAAAAGTTTTTATTTTTCTTCAACAAGAGAGTCACATTGGGGGTAAAAGAACCACATGTGGCTCCAGAGCCTCAGGTACCAGACCCCTGGTGTGAGAAAACGTATCATTGTTTTCATTTTTAAAGAAACATTTTTGGTCGATTTGGCAGATTTTTTCTATTGATTTAATTTTTTATAAATGTTAAGAATTTTTTACTTATTTCTAAGTTCTAAGTTTTTGCAGCGTGTTTTTCGGCATTATAAAATCTGCAGTCAGTAACTCAAATATGATACAAAAACACCAAATACTTTTAGATAAAATGAAGAGTTATAAACATGTTTCAGTAAACTGAACCTTAATTTGACAACTTATTTCCCCTGAAAGCATGCCATTTATGATGTTTATTCAGAAGCGTAACTACAGTATTTTATAGATTACTTCAGTAACTAACCTCAGTGTGATGCTACATTACAGCACAACATTACTAGTCTCAATAATGTCTCAAATCCATCCTTTGATAATACAGTTCACTCTGCTCGCTCAGTCTGTTTTTTATTGCTGTTTTCCGTGTTACTTTTCATCTTTTTGCATCTTCCTTCTACAGTGACCTTGAGCTCTGAGAAAGGTGTCTTGTTAAATGAAATGTATCATTATTATAATAACAGATGAAGAAAGTAAACAGCAAAAGTAAACGGTGCCGAACAAACACTGATACATTGCAGCCTTGATGTTCAGCTGACAGCTCTCTGCACACAGACTGTCAGACAGCTGATCTCAGTTACTGATGCGGTGCAGAGCACCAAGAGTTTGCCCCAGCAGCTCATCAGTCTTGTTTTCAACTTTTTTTTTCCTCCTGCAAAGAGTAACTTGGTGCATCAAGTATGTAAAGGTCTGTTGCTTCAGGCCCCAAGGCTCATCGACCGCCTTGTCGGTTATGATTGGCTGGCTGTTTTGTTGCCTCTTACGCATCACTTGTGTGGAATAACTGAAGAGAATTTCAATCAAAGTAGGATATATCCCCTTGTTGACAGCGATCTCCAGAATCAATAGGCAGTCAACACTTTCAGCTGATATTTTGTGCTTCAGGATGGCCCATCCTTCTGCTATCAGTGGAGTAAAAGCAGTCGCTTCTGCTATAGAGCAAGCATCTCATTAGAAGTTTGGTTTTTGGTAAAGTAAGGTATAGAAACTTAGTTTCTGTCACAGCCAAGGTCCTGCAGTTTTCTATATAGAAGGCAAAGAACATTTCAATGATTCATAGTTTCACCTAAAGAAAATACTAATCTATTAGTCATGACTTCAAGGTTTTCTTTGGAGTGTAACTTGTATGAAATGAAAAAAAGGAAAATTAACCACAAATTAAATAGAATTTTTTTCCTCTTTATTTATGTGTAGCATGGCTCTCTGCAGAACGGCGTGCTTCGTGATGCTTTGAGAGGCTGTAACTGCTGCCGTCTTCAGAGGCTGTGTGGCTATTTCTGCTTTAGTCCTTAATAGAGTCTTTGGTTGGGATGAAGTATTCTGAAAGACGGTTTCTAAGCATATGACTCTTTATTATCTTCAAAAATTCATCTGCAGTCTGCTCTGAGGCTCTGTCTGTCGGTGCTGTCACTCAGCGTTGCTGCATTGGGCTGAATCAGATCCGACCAGCTCGCACATAAAAACCCCAGGAATCCAGCTTCTGCCACTGTCACATCTTCACTGCCAACACCGTATCAGTCTGTTAGACACACGATTCTATAGAAAGCTTTTTTAGCAGTAAGATTTAACTATTCAACATTTTCACAAGCACATGTTTAGAATCGGATTATGTTTGATGTATTGGCAAGAGTCTGGCAATACGATACATATCACGATATATCATAAAACTGTACTTGTGTGATTCTGAACCTTTTGCTGTGAAACTCAGCAGAACATTTGCTTGCTTTGCCAACAGCCTTTTGACTGAAGCTCCGTGCATGTCCCACTGTGCCGGTGGACTGCTTCACTCGTTCTTATCTGAGCCTGCTGCAAAGCACAGCAACCGGCGTTATTAGATGATACTGGCACAGAGTTTCCATTCTGTACCAATCACAAGAGAGTAAACTATATCCATATAAATGATCATATAATTTGGAACACTAAAAAACATTAAAAAGCAAATTACAAGAACGAATTACTGGAACACTAAAAAACAAATTACTTCTGAAATATGAGTTATTTTTGCAGATTCTTTTCATACACGGAAGTAAAACGACTCAATCTCTGAGGCACCGCCTTTCGCTCCCTGAGGGTGTCACCTCATGACATCATCATAGAGCCCTCCTTGTCAGAATGTCATCCATGAAAAAAAAACACAATTAAAAAAAATATTTATGTACATATTGTGTAGTTCGGGCGTTTATTTTCAAAATTTGGTGAAGCTAGCTGATCACCACTAACACAGGCTGCTAGCTTTGCGGAAAAAGTGTTAGCCTGGCGGCGAAGCAGACTCTTCCTGGAGGGGTAGTTCTCATCTTGTGACATCAGCATGTTATGACCCGCTCGTTTTCATGGGTATGGGAGGAGCTGGTACTAAGAGTTTTTAGAGGATTACTCAGAAATGCGTGAATGGATCAACATACCGCTTTGGAGTTCTTTATAGTGAGGATTGAACCGCATAATACACTTAAAAGCTCAAAAAGTCGTTTTTTCATGGTATGGCCCCTTCAACACAAGCTGGTTCTTGCTAGAGTTTGGTGTTGTTTTGGTTGCTTTGTAGAGCTGCTCAAAGAGGCTCAGTGTGATGTGCTGCCAACTAGTGGTAGGGATTTTGTTTTTTTTCTGAATATTTTTATTTTAATTATAAAAACTTTAACAAAATCACAAGAAAAAATAAAAGTCTGGCAAACAATAAACTGGGGTAGCAAAAATTCAAATGAACAAATTTCACCTATTTGTACCTATTAAGAAAAATAAACTAAAGAGAAAAAAAAAACACAAGTCAGGAGTATGGTATTCTTACAGAAACATTTACGTCATTGTTGAGTATTGGATGGCGTATTTGCAGTTGGATTTGATCTTTCTGTTTTATCGAGGAGCATTAATACTTATCTTGAGTGATTTATTTTATACCCTGATATATATCCAAATGATTCAATTAGATTAACTAACTGGGGAACAGGATCTTTTAAGTTTGTCAAAAAGAGAATGATAGATATCATTGGCATAAAGGGCTATACGATGTTCGCGTTCACTAATTTTTACATCTGCAATTCCAGTATGAGTTCTTACAGCCATAGCCAGAGGCTCAATAGCCAAAATAAACAGTAGAGGTGAAAGTGGCATCCTTGTCTAGTTGATCGTTGGAGAGTAAATGATTTGGAGATTTTATTATTGGTCAATATTTCAGCAGTTGGATCTGTATATAAAAATTGTATCCATTTCAGAAACTTTTCCCCAATTCCATACCGTGGAAGTACTTTCAAAAGAAAGTGCCACTCAATCAATCAAATGCTTGAAGGTTGGTTGTTTAAGTGGAAAACAAAAGTAAGATGCTAAAAGATACACACAAATAATTAAATATTGTCTTTTCAGCATTTTAAATCCATGCAAGTATTGCCAAATCAAATATTGCGATATATCACTGAATCAATTTTTTTCTTACACCCCTAATGTATTTTGTATGTAAAGGAGATGTCTAGATTCCATTTACAGATTAAGAACTGAGCGACGCCCAGTTTCCAGTTCAAATTTAAAATGCTAAAATGTTTTCAAATGTAAAAATTGCCTTCTGAAACAGCTGTGATTGTATAATTGTCCGCTTTCTGTTCTCTCATTGCTGCAGTGACTTACATACATTTTCTGCCCTCTAACAGATGTTGACAGGATTTTGACTTTGTCCGTCTCCATCTTGTTTTCTCCTCACTACATTCATAAAGATTTCCATGAACAGATGTCGTATTAAGTTTGTGTTAGTCTGCTTCCTGCCACTTTGTGCAGTGGTTACTAATCTTATTGTGTTACAGCAGATGGTCCAGTGTTTCTCTTTCCAGTATCAAGCCGAAAACAAAGCCCTCTGGCTCCTCCGTACTGCTCCAATCGTAGGGGCATTTAAAGCTGTAGTGTTTGTGTTATCCAAAAGTCTTTTTGTGGCAACTTAGGGATGGCTATCCCTACGCCGGTATGGTGATCAGTTTTGTGCTTGTGGAGCGGAAGAAGAAAGGCATTTCTTCATATGGTGTGCTCTAAAGCACAGAAGTTTAAGTAATGAGCTTTTGTTTTTGCACAATTTTTTAAAGTCATAAAATCAATTTTGGTATGTATTTTCTGAGCGCTGGCAGCTATGAGCTAAAGTAGATGACCAACCATTGATGAAGTCATCAAGTTGTAGTAATGTCCAAACTGAGGTGACTATTTTTCCATATCTCGCAGCTTGGAGGGGATTCGGCCTTACTCGATATGATGTTTTCTGTCTTCGAGTGGCGCCTTGAGACAGAGGTGAATCTGTGCTTTATTAAAATACTGAATTAAACAGACTAAACATAAATGAAAACTTTTGTATCTTTTCAACATGCTTAAAATTCCAGTGAAATGAGAACAACAATGTGCTCTCTAGATGTTAGTAGCCTGAGATGTACGTTTCTTCTCTTTTATCGTCTACTTGTTTTCTGTCACTGTCTTTTAACGTTTCTTTTAACATTCTCGCCAGGGGACTACACATGGAAAATAGCCTTCTTGGCTAAATCTGGATTTTTTAAATCCATGTTTAATTTTTAATCATGTGTTTTGTTTTAAATTGCATTGTCCCCTTTCTGAAACTAAACTAAACTAATGCTGTGATGTGAACATTTATCAAATAGCTTAGTGAATCACAAACCTTGACTGTATATTTTAACTTGTGTGTTTGGTCTGGATCAGTGATGCTTGACTTTGTTTGGGAGCTGGAATGCTAACCTAAACTAGAAAATAAGCAAACCTCAGTCGGCTATAGAACAATGAATAAAAAAAAGTAACTGAAGTGCACAATGAGTATTTTAACTGTGAGAAATAGCAATATACAGTGATTGATTATTATTGTGCTTGGTTTTCTTTCTTTTCTTTCTGGACCGTTGTCAGTCAATCTCCTCGGTGTCATTTGTCGTTTACAGAAAGTGTTTATCGCTTGCAGATGTTTTGGATCATTCTATAATTCTGTACTTATTTCCTACAAAAGTTTGAACTTTTAAACAAGAGAGAAATATGATAAAATGTTAACGTCTTTCTGAAAGAAGTGTATAAAGTGTGTAGTGAGAAGTTTTACAACTGTGAAACTAAATGTTCCTGTATTTTCTGGCACAGTAGCACATAAGATAAAATAAAAGTTAGAATAAACAAATGTCTCCCTGAATTTTTACTAATTAAATAAAACAAAGTTAAATACACTTTGAGAAAAATGTGTTTCTTAAATGGCCAGTAGTCCCAGTGAAGCAGCAAGAGGTTGTGGTGAAAAAGCAAAGTTGTCCCGCGTGTTCTCCAAAGACAAAGATGGCCTCATTCGGGACTGATGACAATAGTACACAAAGAAACTTTCTTGCACGTTTTGCAAGTGGCTTGAAATGCAGGAGGGAGTGACCAAACCTATACCTGCACATAGAGTAGCTGACTTTGAATGCCCAGTTTATGCGTTAAAAGACATTTGCAACAACGTGTTAAAAGTGAAATTTCTAGATGCTAGTATTGTGACATACACAGAACTGCATGCATGGTTTTTATAGCTATTAAGATTGAAAACGCTTGAGAAAGAGCCAAAATAACCAGTTTAAAACTGATGTGTCAGATTAAAAAAATGTAAATGTTGATTAACAAATACTGGCACAGATAGTCAACAAGACCAATAATCGATTGACCCCAATTTAGACATTTGTAATAATTGTAGAAATTAAAGCTGACTACATTGCAAATGTCATCTATAACAGGTTATTTACAGAATGTAACTTCAAGACTAGCTGCTTTATTTTTTTGCATGTTTGGTTTAGAAAAGAGACAGATTGAACCCATGCAAAAGGAGGACAGGAGATCAGATGTTCCTCAATCCTGCAAACGGTGAGTTCAATCAGTCATAACTTTTGGTAAAAAGATGATGAAAATCAGAGTAGAAAAAAAATTTAACTGCCTTAATGAAAGAAAAGCTCAAGACACAGTATGTTTTCATGTGTCTGTAGTTTCTTAATGGACATACACAAACTTCTTTCCTGTTTAGAACTTTTCCTAACCAGTTTTGTTTTTCTTTAAACACTCATTGAAGGGTTTTTTTTCTAAAATGATTTAAAGCTTGCTGTGTCTGTGTATTCTGTTCAGATTTTAAAGCCACCAGAGGAAAATTTGTGATGTTCAGCTTTTTATTTGAAACAGACTTAATGAGATTTTGGGGCTGCGCTCCAATCTCTAGAAGCCACAGCTGAATCTGTACAGTCACAGTGCACACAGAGAGACAGATCCTGTGTAATAATCTGCCTTTAATCTGTTTCTCTACAAATTAAAACGTTCCTTTCCTGAATAGTGAAGAACATGACAGAAAAAAATGAGCCATTTAATTAAGCTGTGATCTCTAATGATAGCAGGTTTGTTTACATCTCTTTTTTGAGATGCTTTGATTTTGACACAATTATCATGAAAAGGAGGAAATTTTTTTTTTTTTTTCAAAGGACACAAACAAACTGCAGTCCATATGGCAGCATGTAAGCAAAATGAGGCTTGAAGCTAAACTCAGTAGTTTGACCTGATAAAATGTTAAAGGATCAACATTCATCTTGTTAGAAACTGAATGTCACAGAAATATATCTGATGCTACTTGATATTTCTTTGGCAAAACCTCCGGGGGGGCATTTTCTTTCCGAGCGTGTCTGTAACAAACGTCTTTGGAGGTGCAGACGCCTCACTCTGCCACAAACTGCTGGACTGACTGCCACAGCAGTTTGCCCGCATGAGCCTTTCTGTTTTTATCTGATCATCACAACATACACAACCATCCTGACTTACCGGACTTACCATTGTCGTACGCCAGGAACGTGGCCTCATACATGTTGTTTCTCACGTACATGGACTCTCTGTCCAGCAGCGCCATGGTGGTGATCTGACCGTTGGTTCGGTTTATCCTCAGCCAGTTAGCTGGGTCGGATAATTTAGCGTACCTGCACACAAAAGCACACACAGAGGCTGATTCTACACAGTATTTATAGATCATCACTGAAGCGTTTCCTTGATAAGACAAAGGTTGTAGGTTGGGGTTGTAATCCATGACATGTTTGTAATAAGAAATTGTTACGCTATGAATAGCATATTATGCTTCTGTAATTCTTAAAATTACATTTTAACAAATGCAAAAAAAAATCTCCAACCTTGTACATGTTAACATGATTTGAAAACTATCTGTTCAAGCTGCTGCAGAAACAAGTCACCACAGGTTCATGGTTATATTTTTTGATCATTTCAATTTAAACTTTCATGACAAATCCCTGGTAGGGACATGCAAGGACATCTAAGGAGATTCAAACATAACTGATGTACTTTCTGAAATACACTAAAATGTATCAAGTAAATATTATTTAGTAGAAAAAAATCAGTAAAATCCTTAAACTTCTGTAAAAGTCCCACTTTGATCATCTTTTGATCTATTCTAAAAGCACTCCCAGTGGTCTTTTAATTATGATTAACAAAACCTGCCATGATTTCTGTGGGTAGGACTGTGGACTAGAAGAAGAGGGAGGTTGGGAGGGGGTTAAGGGCACAAAAGAAAGGTAAAAGATGGTAAGTAGAAAATGGTAACAGTAAGGGTTAACATCATAAAACAACCAGGTGTAAAAATCAATCTGGAATGGGCGGGGCCTGTCTACACACACACTCAGTATGTGGTAGCTAAAATAGTCTTCACATATAAACTAGTCTAAATGTACACAATAAAACTGCAGTTCACACAGCAGCAGTCCGGACCCCCCAACACCTGCCATAGGGCCGAGGGGGGAACCCGCCAGCCGGAGAACCCCGCCAAGCACCCCTTTCGAGTACACGGGACCGCCGCAGAGGCCCTCCCATGCCGGAACGCACAGGAGCACAGAGAGTGCAGGCCCCAGTCCAGCCAAAAGAGCACCCCCCCACCGTGCCAGGAGGGCCAGCATGAGGCCCCACTCCCGGAGAGCCCCCCAACCCCAGACGAGCTGCCCACCACCACCCAGGAGTGCCAGGAATGCCCCTGCCCCACCCCAGGTATGAGGCAGGGCCATCCCAAGGGACACCCACCAACCACCCGCCCTCGCCACGAGAGGTCCAGGGGGGAGCGAGGCAGGGGCCACCCACCCCCGCCCAAGAGACAGACACCCAGAGAAGTGTTGTAAACAAGGCCCGACCAGGCTCACCCACTGATGGAATTTTAGAGAGGTCTAGTTCCCGAGAGCGAGGGCCAGAACACGCACCACCGAGACCTGGACACCCCCAGGCTCCGATGCAGTTTGATCCCCTGCTCTAGATCGTAAATCTCAGGGATCCCTCTCCCCGCATGGAGAGGAGGCCACTGGACTCAGGGGACCGGCACCCAAGAGACAAGACCACCAGGCCGAGGGACCCTGCTCCCCGGCCAGGGATGGGGTAGGGGACAGAAAGTCATAGGTCCCACCTTCCTTGTGTGATACATGTGTGTTTAAGGGGTGCAGTTAAAAATGGTGAATATTATCTCCGCATTATTTTCTTATATATCAGAAATTGTTAAATAAAAATACAAATTTCATTTAACAAAGTTGACTTCGGCAACTTTTCAAAGATTAAAAAGTGTAGTACAATATTTGACTTTTACTATGTGACTTTAAATGTACACAGTTTGAGCATGCAAATGTATAAACGCAACACCAGAAACGTGCGGATGTTTCACATGACAACACTTGAAGCCCACTCGAACATAAAAAACAAGTCTCTAAATCTTTTACTCATTGATCCAAAGCGCTCATTACCAGGTTGAATGCTCATTACCATAATAAGCAGCAGCAGCTAAGCACCTCTGAAATAATAAAGCAACACGGAGAGCGGAACATATGTTCACCCGGCGTATGACAGCAGCAGCTCATTAGCATTAAGAGTGATGTGTAGTCCATGTGTGGAGCAGCCAAGCAGCGCTCCTAAAAACTTCAGTGCTCTTTGTTCCCACACGCCAACTGTCGCCGCGGCTACTCGCTGACGCCTCCCCAAGCTTCACATCTTCAGCAAGTGTCTTCAGATGAGAGCTCCTGACCAAGCGGCGAGAGTGTCAGATCCAGTAGTGGATCAGGAGAAATCTTGCTGGAGGGTCAGACTGTCAGCATAATAACAGGAGATGGACCCAGAGACCCGAGAAGGAAGAGGGAGGCTTCAGTTGTGTTCCTCAGTAAACGTGGTTAGCAGAACATGACGAAGGATAGACCGGCTTTAATTAAAGGAGTGGAAAAAGATTCTGACAGCAGCAGCCAGAGGTTAAATACATTCAGAAAACCACTTTCACCTCCAGATAGAAACATCTTCCGCGGATCCATTATCCACCGCATGACAGCAAACAGCTGCATTAAACACACCGGGTTGGGGACACAATGCCATTCATTATACGTTACAGCTCTCGTGAAAGCAAACAAAAGTCTACGATAATGACAAGCTTTCAGTATGAAGGTTTAAAATGAATGAAAATTGTCTAGTGCTCACCAGGTCTTTTAACTAAGTCAACACAACCTCAAGCGATCTGTCATAACATTTCAAACTGTCACCTGTTGTCTAACAGAGTCAATGATGCAGAGGCCTTGTGTGAAAAGATGACTGTTCAGAAACTCACATTTTCTGTTCATTTTCAGGTATTCTGTTACAGAGGAATTAATGGGATTGTGTTTTGGTAGATCTGGTCAGAACTTCAGATGTTGAACTACTGACCTCACGTTTGACTCTTCTAAATGTGGTTAACCTAGTTGTTCACATCTAATCTTAAAAAGGTTTTCTGACCGCAAATATTTCAAACATTTCTACGGGCTGAAATCAGGATCCACTTTAGGTGAATGACAAATCACATTGTTAATTTGAAAAATAGACATTGTAGATTTTAAAAGTTCTGAAAATTTGAAAGCTCAAAAGTTCACGCAGTAAACTTGAAGAAACAATAATGTAAATGTACCAAACTTTGGGAGAGCATTACCCCCACAGGAGGCACCAACAGTACATGCTGATTATTGAAAACTTTATCGACAAAAGTTAATCGTGTCCCATGAGCCAATGGGCTCAAAGCCTCATCACTATGTCAAATTAGGCTTAGCAATGAAAGTGAAAGGTTTGAGTTGAAATTTAAAAAAAGGAAAGAAACATTGAAAAAAAATGTTTTAAAGATTTTAAAGATATTTTGTATTTGATAACACTTTTAGATTCATAGTCTTTTTTTCAATTCAGGTTTTAGTATCAGTAT
>NC_050516.1:1030228-1068181 GCF_002922805.2 Oryzias melastigma | reverse complement strand
GAAAGTGAAAGGTTTGAGTTGAAATTTAAAAAAAAGGAAAAAAGGTGAGAAGGGAAAGAAACATTGAAAAAAATGTTTTAAAGATTTTAAAGATATTTTGTATTTGATAACACTTTTAGATTCATAGTCTTTTTTTCAATTCAGGTTTTAGAATCAGTATACATTTGTCCCCCAATTTCCATTATTTCTTTCACATTTCAAATTTCATATATATTATTCACATTGTCAATATTTCATTTTAGCTTACAAAGTAAAGTCTCGAGTTATATATATCCTTTAGCACTTACATGCTAAAGGATGAACCACGCCACCTGGTTTTTGGGTACAGAGAGACAGAGTTTCATTCCTCATCTGTATCAGAAAGTCTGCTGCTGTTCTGATTAAAAAAAACATATATGTTGAGCAATACTACAATGCTCTTTAATAAATGTTTTACAAACCACGATCAGGAGGGTTTTTGATAAGTATGGATCGGTAACGAATGTTGTATTTCATTTTAGTTTACAATATGAACTTTTGAGTTTATATACAGTATATATAAACCAGAGGAGTGGCTACAGCAGATCCCTGGAAAAACCTCAGACATATCAGTTCAGAAAAGCACATTTCTAGGAACTGCTAAGATACTGCGAAGGACCCTCAAGCTCCCAGACCTCTGGTAGAGGACCCGAGCTTGGAGGAGAAACCACCAGCAGATAGATGAGAGGGGCGTTTACATAATTTTTCAAATTTACAAACTAGTTTTCCATTACTTCCACCACCATGTTTGATCATTTCTATCAAAAGTCTGATATTATTTTATATTGTGACAAAATATGGCTTGATTACAGAAGTGATGTTGATAATGAACTTTATTTTACACATACTTGTGACATTTTGTCCAACTTTTGTTAAAAATTGAAAGGCAGAGTTTAATGCTTTGACTACATTCACTTTAATTTAAGGCTGGAGTAGAGCAGATAACTTTTTATTAAGTCTTGAAACCTTTAGAGCTGAAGGATGACTTGCCTTCTTCAAACGACTATAATCTGCAGTGAAAGGGCTTGTCATGGTGTTTTATTGAAGGTCGGATGTTTCCCAGCAGGTGAGATTTTAGTGCTTGGTGGCGTGCGTGGCGCTCACTCCATTCCTGTTTCAAGAAGATGTCACCCCCTGTTGTACTTATCAGCACCCAGCGGAGCAGAATGTCTCATTTCATATCTGCAGATTTGCTTTTTTCCACATTAAAAACCAAGCTTTACCTCTAATTTTAGCTCAACATCAATTTGAGGTTAGTTTATCTTTGAAAAGTGTCACCAAACTTTAGTTTGGGACATCAAATAGCTCTGCTGCTAAAACGTGCATCCTTGATCTCTCAGCCAAGCCTTAACTTAGACCTTTATTAGTGAGTATCGACCAGCATAAGCTCACCTCAAAAACATATCGAGCTTTTCTAGCATTTAAATCTCACCAAACAGTGAAATGAGCTGGCAAACAGGCCTGGCCTCGCAATATCTTGTTTTCTTTTCCCTCCACAGAGAGAGGAAAAAGCCAAGAAATTCAAAAACATTAAAAAGCTCAAGCTGGCTCATCTCCCATCCACCGCTCACGCACAGGGCTTTCAGTCATGCTCTGCGGGTCCTCGCCGTGTGCATCAAGCACTCTGCGTTTGTGCATTTGTGTGTCTTTTGTGTGAATATTGTGTGAGGGATCCAACAAGGTTGCCTGAAGGGAATAGAGAAGAAGAGACTGGGCTGCTGTGAGCTGAGCGTCTGCTGGCAAGCTGCTTTGGAGAAGACAGCAGCTCTGAGCGCCCATCAATAAAAGACACACAAACTGGCGGGGAAGAAAGCCAGAGGGTCAGCGGGAACAGCAAGGAGGAGGGAAAAGAGGAGCACAGCAGAACATACGCACTCGGCCCACCTGGTTTGCATCTTTTCAGAAGAAACCTAAAACGCTCCGCTCACTCCTGCGTCTCCCATTCTCAAACATTTTCTCAGTTAAAGTGGCTTTCTCAGTGACATTAAGGAAAGTCTTCCCAACTTGTTGAGAGTAGAATTGAAGTGAACTTGTCCTCTTGGGGGTTGAATTCGATGCTGAGATGGCGCCGTGCCAGCCGGGAGAGGAACTGATCAATGAGAAGGAAAACCGGGATCCAGGGAAGGTAGATACACCCAGAGGGCAGACATACTCATTAGACAATGACCTCCTAATGCCAGTCACCTGGCAACGAGGGGGAAACTGTGGTGATGGTGGGGGATCAGATATTAATTGTCATAAAAGAGCCAAAAACCAAAGATACTTCACTGCAAGTTTCAATGCCTGCTTGTATGTGTTCAGATTTACACTGATATGATATAACAAGTGCTATGCTTTACAAACCAAAAGAAAGAATTAGTAGTCATCCCAATATGATGGGCGGATGTGGTGCAGAAGTACAGCAGATGACCTCTAATTGCTGACTTGCCTTCCTTGTCACACTAGATGAAATTTTGGCTAAACATGTCCTGGAATAAAATCAAAATGTGATAAAAGTCAATGATAAAAGTGAATTGAATCATCAACCACAAATACTGAATCAACTAAATCATTGTTAAATCGAATCAGTTACTCTCTTAGTAAGTATACACCACTTACCATTTACTCTGATCTTCTCAGACTTTTTTCTTTTCATTTTATTATAATATAATTCATTTAATTTAAACCATACAGCTATTCAAGTATTAAGCAAATTTAAGACGCACTAAAATCCTATTTTTATTTCTTTTAAAAGTACTCCCAATGATCTTTTAAATATGATTATGCTGATTTTAGCCAAAGTAAAAATAAAAAAAAACTTGTTTTCAAGGACAAAGTTTCTGTAAATCAGAAATTCCCCACTAAGTTTTGGGAAAGCAGACAGCAAAACCTTCCCCTCCTCACAGATGAGAGTTTGTGCCCCATGCAGCATATTTTCTACATTACAAATAGATTCTTTTTCAAACTTTATTTTTTTTATTCGCTCTTAATTCAAAACGATTAAAATAAAGAAATGCTTAGCAACACAAATTTAAGCTTAATTTTCTTAATATATGTCCTCCATCATCAGAAAATGCTACAAGAACATGATAAAAACACTAAAAATGTTTGATCAGTGCTGAACTTTTCTTTTTTAAGTATGTTTATGTCCACTGGCATCTTTGGCACACATAAATCCTGTCCACTTCTGTCATGGGAGGGATCACACATCAATATAAGGGTGAGGTCATCTGGACCCCATTAGAGAGCACCAGGGTTAAAGCTCTTTAAATTACTTACATTTATTTGCTTTATTTTTCACTTTTTTAAAACAATTTATTTTACACCTTGTTGTTTTCAAATCTTTAAATTGTTTAAAAATTGTCATAAATTCTTTTTCAGTTTTTAGTGGAAGTCAACTGAACAGCTCCACCTTCTCACTGAATGTTTCTTCTTTAGCAACTTTTGAGATCAAATCAACAATAACAACTTCAGATCTGAGTCAAGACACAAGACTGGATCTTCCATACCACTTTTTGATCTTTTTGAGCTATAAAATGTCACATTTTTTAACTTTCTTTGCTAAAACTATTAAGTTATGCTGCTGTTTTCTGTGTCAAACTCGGAGCCAGCTATTTCCCCGTTTGTAAATGATAAATGGCAAACACTTGTACAGTGATTTCTACCCTTGAACTAATTCAAACCAAACTGTTTTACTCAGACAGATATTTCAGCAATGAACCTTAAATTCAGACTTTACTCACAATATTCAGATTAATAGTAGATAATGGCCAAATCGTTTCAGGTTTCTTTCAGTTTTTTTAATAAATGCAACCTTTATCACTGGAAAGTAGTGAAGTTATCCAGATAATATGAACATTTCTTGTCACTTTAGCTAATTTATCATTAAGCTTTTAAAGCACAGTGGCAAGGTAAGTGCTATGTTCAGCAATCAGCTACATTTAGTACAGAAAAGTCAACTCAATTCCATTTATCCTATTCATAAAGTACTATTTCACAACTGAGGTTGTCACAAGGTACTATTATTTACAATGGGTATTATTTATTCCAACCCCTTCATAAAATGCAATTTGTCTCATTTCCATTAGGATTCCAGACAGCGAAGCGGAGGTATACCTGACAATCTGGTGGATGAAGTGATCTGGGTCTTGCGCAGCGAAAACGGTAAGAGTGGTTCCTGCTGGCACTCCTTCCTCAAAACGGATAATCTTGGGATTCACAGGGAAGACAGGTGGCTCGTTCACATCCTGAACAGAGATGGTGACTCCTGCTGTGGACTGAAGCGAGGACTGGATCCCACTGGCAAGGTGGGCCTGGTTGGACACCACCACAGTCAGCATGAAGGCTCGGTTCATTTCAAAATCCACTGGCTGTGGGAGAACCCAAGCGAACCCATGAGAGGCAGAGAGTGGACTGCAGGGAGGAAAGAGGAATCAGGACTTGTTTTTTTACCTTAATGACGGTGAGCATGCCCTCATTCGTGATGGGGTTGGTGCGGATGGTGAAGTGTCCAGAGGGGTCTCCGTTCACGATGCGATAAACTGCGTTCCAGTTGGGGCTGTGGGGCTGATCTCTGTCCACCACTGTCAGGTTGGCGACCACCACATTAACCTTGTTCTCCGGAACCTCACCAGAAAACTGCGGACAGAGGATGCACAAGCAAGAATTAGCATCATGACTGCCTCGCTCCAACAGTGGCTCAATGCATCCTAATAGCTTGATTTGAAACGTCACCTGTCCTAATACCAATCTTTTGGCTTTTAGCATATTTCAAATAATGAAAACAGGACAACAATACTCATTACAAACAGGCATAAACTCACAGTTGCAGCAAAACAAATGGGAGAAAACCTGAAAAGAATTAACAAGAAGAATAAAAACAAGAGTCGGTTTTGTAAACTAAAGATAATGGAAAATCATATCTTCCATTATGTTAATGTAGTTTCCTACTCCACACCATATCAGCTCATTTGAAAGTCTTTATTCGAACAAATGGATTTTTCAATTAAGTGTTTACCCATTTCATTTAGCTTGTGTGCATTAACCAAATCCAGGTTTTAATAAGTAATTAGATAAGTGCTGTGATTAAGGCAGCAGCAGGAATAATCTTCGACTAATGATCTTCATTATGTTGCAATCTGAAACAACTCCCTGATGAATTAGCTCTGGAGGAAACTCGGTGACAGATGCTTGAAGAGGAATCTGCAGGACAATCCGATCCACATTCCATACGAACTTTTCTGCCCTTATACCAGAATCTGGTCGTAAATCGTACTTTCAGACTTGAACCTTTATTCAGAAATTGCAATTGTTTTTATTAGTTTTTCACAGCCTGAACCAAATCCAGAACCAAAATGTCCATCTGTTAAAATGTTTTGTCTGTGTGTAAAATTTCACAGACACATTTTTTCTGCAAGTAAAAAATCTTTTTACAGACACAAAAATCTCTTATTATAAATATAAAACTTTTTTTTTACAGAGAGACAAAACTTTAGTAACAAATCTAACTTTATAAAATGTCCTCTCATTTTATTCTTTCATATATCTGCACATTTCATTGTATGCATTTGTGTTTGCTGTACAATTGCTCCGAGAAGTAGTTTGGGAAACTCCTCCCACAATCCTCTCTGGGACACTTGTGGCTCTTCTGGTCATGTGACTGCTGGAACAGTTCAATGCGCTGTGAGCAGGCGGAGGTTTCAACACAAGATGACCAGAAATTATGCACACACTTTTATGTTATTTTAACTGATTAGTAATTAATACTTTAGTAGAGTACAATGCCAAAATTGTTGGTAATTGATATACTTCGATACCTTTGGTATCCATACTCCCATCACTACCGTATTCCTTCCAGAGACTCTGAAAATTGAGACGAATATTTCGGTCCCTACAAAAACACATGTCCTACAAAAGCGATGAAAAGCTTCTTGCGGAGAAAATGTTAAGAACACAGTTAGAGGAGCAGGACAATCTGTGCATCAGCTGTAGGACAAACACTTAATTATGACTAATGTCTGGGAGCTTCATGCTGAAACGAAGCAGCATAGAAAACTCTACTCTTTCTTTCCCCTAACTCCTCCTTTCCTGTCGCCCTGCTGCCCCGATAAGCTTACGGCTGAGTAAAAAATGCATTCTCAGGCTTCTGTCTTCAGGCTCATCCTTTCATTTTCACCCTGAGCTCCGGCATTAAGCGCCACCTCGTACCTTCCAGCCTTGTTTAGCTACACTGTTAGACAGTCTAATGCAATTTCCTCTGTCAGAGGCACGCTCAGTGGGGCTCAGCGTGCAGGATAGCCCCTTCATCAGGGCTGTTCACTGAAACGCAATGTGGACCCTTGTGATAAGACACAAGAAAAAGTTTGAAGGATTCAGACATTTTTTTTAAAGAAAAGTTAAGTTATGCTGTTGAATGTTTAGTCGCTGATGCCGACTGCAGCTTCACTGGTTTCCACAGGGATTAGAACCGTCATCTGCATCCACAAATCAAACATGAAGCATCATCAGTGGACAGGCAGATCCAGGACTAAAGGACGGGGGGGTGAAGGCAGATGCTTTGGTTGCCATGGAGTTGGTTGTCATGGAAAGCAAATTCTGTCATTGACGGTAAAGAGTGGCTTGGCCTTTTGTTAAAAAGCTGTATTTTTTCCAGCAAAATCCCCATTGTGACAGGAAGGATGTCCAATGACTTGTGTAGGTGTTCTCTATTATGATGGGTCAGGATGTGTTCATGGTCAAAAGTTGCCATTTGACTCTGATTTTAACTTCAAACTTAAGACCAAATGAAAATATTAGGATTCTGTAGACTCGATGAAACCTGTTTCTACACTTCTTTGGTGCTTTCTAAATGTACAAAGGAATGTTGCCAGATCTTGAAGATAAAGAGAGCCAGATATAACCATTTTAAAACACCAAATACATTTTAATATTTGCATGCGTGAAAGAAACCAGAACATCATCTTTTTCACTCAGTTTAAAGCTAAAACACACTAGGAAAATGGATTAAGATCTTAGAATCTATTGCAGTTGAAAAAAAAAAAAAAAACAGCTTTTTTTTTTACTTCTTCTCCAGATCACCTCTTAGCTGAACCAATGCAGACAAGTGAAGCTTTAGCTCATAAATCCACATCAAATTGAGCAGAGCAGCATATCTGCTTTAACAGACCAAAACTGGCCAAGCAGAGGGAAATTTGAGTCCCAGATGAATTCTATTTACAGGCACAGCTCACGTCGGACACGTTGATACTGATTCTAATAGGGTGAAATGAGGACATCTCAGGACTTATGATGCATTCACAATGGACACAATTTACATAGCAGGGGCGCCGAGTTTAAATGTTAAGTCAATGCACAGTTGCAATCTGAGGTTCTGCGGCGGGATTTGGGCGTCGGGCACGAGCGTCACTCCAGCAGCAGCGTGATTTGAATGGTACAGCGGCATGTCAAGACTTTAAAACTCTAAAGTTTGGTGAGGTTGACATGGTGCGTCAACAAACTCAGCTTTGGGTACGTGACGTTTTTAGTAAGTATTTTGTCCTGAAATCTGATCCATTTTTTAGCGTTGCCGGAGACTGTCCCGGCTATTGTTGGGTAGGGATGGGAATCTTCAGGTACGCGGATTGGCTCATGAATTGTGTTTGGTGTTAATGCAGCTTTACAGATTATCTGTCACATAACTATTTTAATGCCTCTGAGCTTTTCAAGTGGGTCTGCTCAAGTGTTTCCTCCTTGGTGTCACTATTTATTGACTTCTGATGACAAAACATGTTGCACTTTAAATTTGCGTGTGTTTGATAATGGGCCTTTTTGTCTTTGTAATGGTTTACACAATGACAAACAGCAGAACAACGCGTTCAAGCCCAATGTGGAGAGATTAATAAAACATTTGTCTTCTTTCTCCCATCAAATGCAATATATCAGCCTGGTTTACACCCCCACAGGCAATCTCACTTAATTAACATGCTTATGTTTTCTCTGTGGCCCCCACAGTGAGCAATAAATTCTTCTTGCGTCTGTCATACACAAATAATTACTGAACAGCTCCAAGTCTTGTGTGGGAAGTGGAACACGGAGCGGAGATTGACAGGAAAGTGGAAGCAGTGCACAACAAAAAACTCTTGTGTTCGTTTTTTCGCTCTTTGCCATATTTGAGTCAAACATCAGAATGTTGTGAAGCAGAACTGAAGGCCGAGCTCAGAGGGAATTTATTTTATAATTAAAAGAGTAAAAGTCAAGTAGTGCTAAGAAACCCACAGAAAAAGGTGGTATGAGTTTGAAAGTCCTCCAGCACAGTTCCATATCCATCAACACGTGTTGCATATGTTGCACCTCTACAGGGCCAGCCTGTAGGATTTTTTGGGCCATTAGGCTGACAAGGTTGAAAATCCAATTTGAGTTAAACATCAGGTTTTTGTGTTGATTTTCCTCTTCTAAAAGCTTTCAGAGGAGCAGGCTGGAGCTGCACCGACACAAATGCAGGCGATTCCAGGAGACCTGGACAACAGCGTGACACTGACACAGCTTTGCATCTGTCAGTCTTTGAAATACGAGATGCAAATAGGGCATCCATGTGCAGGATCACACTGGGGCCAGCATTTGATCTCTATATAAACAGAGAGTCAGGAAAACAAGATGCATCAGAATGAAAAAAGGGTTCCAGTCTTCCACATTAAACAAAACTTTGTCTCCCACTGAAAGGCAGACGTGGGAGTAAGTTCCTAATGGGTGCAAGTCACATATAAGTCTGAGTCATGGAAAGATCAAGCAAGAAAAGGAATTCAACCAAGTGGCAGCTCAATTTGTTTAGCATGTTTACAATGACCTGTTGTGCAGTACGACTAACAAAAACCGTAAAACCAACTTTTAAGCGACTTTAAAAGCATTTCCAGTGGTCCTTAATTAGGATTGTGCTGTTTTTTGGTCAAAATGACAAAGTTTGTGTCAGTTTTACTTTTGAGCTGTGGGTGGGACACTTGGCATGGAGCAACTCCGCCCCTATTCCCCTCCTAAGTGCTCTGTTTTGCAGGCCCTAACACCCCCAACACAACATTAACAGTGTAGAGAAATGGCGAGCATTATTGGAGCTATCCAGTCATACAGTTTTGAGCCACATGGCAGCTCAGTCGAGGAAGACAAAGACATAAATGGATCAAGTAGTTTACAAGTGAATGCATCAGAATGGAGCGGAGCAGGGAGCTTGTGACATGACCAGATTATTTTTTTATGCCACAAATACAGTATTTTTTTAAACTGATACTGAGTGACAACAATTTAAATAAAGAAATACTCAGAAATGTAAATTTGAGCTTAATTGTTCCTCCTTGACTCCCTGGCTTAAGGAAAAATGAACTGCATAAATATTGAAGTAGTTTAGTACATATTCTAATTTATGCTGCACAATAGAGTTTAGGTGCTGTCATAATGATAGAAAAAAACATGTTTGACTTATTTTGACTTATTTGATTTGACACAGGGTGTGTTTTATTTTGAAAGGAACGTGTATATGCTGCTGCGAAAAAGAAAGAAGTTAAAGTTGTTATACATATTACACCTCAATTCAATTATGGTAAATATTTAAAAGCTACATTTATTAAATGATTGGACTAATAGCCACACAAACATGAAAAAAGTGTATTTTTTAAGTGTTGTGATATGACTTGAGGAGGATCTCACTGGGTTTTGGTCAATAAGAATCTGGACCAAAGAGGTTAAAGATTCCAGACCTAGAAGACATCCTGCTCGAGCAATGGTAATGCATTTTAATTTTCTGTTATATTACTAACACTGAAGCTTCTGCGTCTGATGTTTGTCTATGTTGGTATTTACCTGAAGCTTAATTAAAAGAAGAAAAAAACAGAAGTGTCATTAATAGGGAGTGTGGCGGAGATGGAGGGGGCGGAGCATGTGATTGCTATTGTACAAATCAGCAGCAAAGAAGAATGAAAAACTAGGAGGTAAACCATCAGGAGATGAAAAAAAGAATAACAGAGTAAAGGTTCCCAACATAAAGAGCTAAGTTACTTATACAGTAAATAAAGGCTTAAAATAATCTAGATATTCAATTTTAATGTGTGTCTTGTTATGTTACTTCCATTGGTATTACTCATGCGGCAAAAGTTTCTCTCTAACAACAAGGTGATCAAAAATTAATTTCTCTGGTTAGCTAGTGCAACCTTGTTTTAGTTAGCTTTCATTTAATTGTTTTATGTTTTTAACAGGTTTTGTCTCCTGATATTAGTAAAGTAAATCTTATGATGAAAGACTGATCAGCTGAACAAAACTGTGCATATTTCTATAAATGAGCAACACATAAAGTTTATTTCAATGCAAATCAGGGGGCTTTCTGAAATATTTTGGAACTCTCTGCCAAGATGTTACCATCTGAGCTGAGGAGCCTTGCACATTACCACAGCAGGTGTCTTCACAATCAGAAATGTTGGCTGGAGTAACTGTTGATAATCAAGACTCATTTAATCCCACTTATCCTGAGTAAATCTATTTAGGTATTATAGCGTTCTGTGTGCTTCATGTGTACATACACAGACACACAAAAACACTTCAATTAGTGGTTCTAAGTCATCAGTTTGATTTGAAAATGATCAATAGCTTAAACTATTGCAGTGTACTTCAATCACCCCAAAGTAGTGAAATGCTAACCTTCCTCCTCTTTTCTTCTTACCGTCATCTACAACATGGTTCACTAACCCACATGACTGCTGCTCCTGTATTGATCAGTCCACCAATGTTGGTTGAATTTCATTATGGATTCACCCAATTACTTTCCAAAGTCAGATCTTACTTTTAAAGGGGGCTGTGTGGTCAGTTCTGTACCTCTATCAACAGAAATATATGTGGCCCAAAGGAATTAGTGATTTATTTATTTTTGTATTTTCTGGATTTTCTTTTTGTACTTTCATTCAAAAACATGTTGTTTAGTTTGTTGACAAATTTTATTGATGTTTTAACTTAAAACCTGAAACTTTCATTCTATGTTGTAAAAATGGTTTGTTAAACATTTTTGGCATTTCCACAACAAAATGAATCATGATTTTATGTCTAGTGTGTGAAAACAACAAGGGAAAATGACAAACAAGGGCAGTGTCACAGAGGTGAGGTTGTGCTGATTAAAATACCAAATAATCAAGCAGGTATTTCAAATTGAAAATACAGATGTAAATTCAAAAGCAGACAAAAACTGAATTTTAGACACAAGGTTCCAAAGGGTTAAAAATAAACGCTATGAATGTACAATTATGTGTGTGATTTTATATTGTGATTATTTGCAGATAACAAGTTGTTGGCAAATACTGTAACTAAAAAAAAGGTAAATTAACTGTGATTAATCGGGAATATTTTTTCTGTTTGTGATTAATTCGTTTTTTTTGTTTCCCAACCAAATTTTAAAATATAGTCCAAACATATATAAAAAGTCTTTGTTTTTCAGAGCCCCAAGTCATAAAAACTGAGTCCAAATCAAGTCAATCTTTAATCAAGCTCATCTTCAAATTGGTAACTCAAGTGAAATTGAGTCAAATCCTGTAACTGGAGTCCTCCACCTCTGCAGGAAAGTCTAGAGACATGCAGGTGATGTAAACGGAGCTTTAGAGGTGCCAGACCACAGCGGTGTATCAGGTGTAACCAGATGAAGAGCAACATTGAGAAAGGAGAGGGAAACGAGTCTTAACCGGCTTCTTTTCAACCCTCCACGTGTTTCAGTTCCCACCGATCCTTGTTATATTCTATGAACATTTCACCGAAACCTCTTAAACTATCATCTTCCTCTCAGCTGCATTTCTGTGTTTCATGAAAACACGTTTCAGTTTATCTAAAAGTATCTTTGACCGAATAAAGCATTTGGTGTGATACAAATCAGGATGCAAACAAATTAAACTTAGAAGCCAGCGTAAAGGTGTGCTTTGGAGAGTATCATAAACAATTTTTAAAATAGCAGGTGAGCCCAGACAACACACTGCTGCTTATTAAATTTGTGATTTTCATTTCACCTCTTGCTATGTCAAAAAATAAGAAAGAGGTAAACAGAACTTTCAGACACAAACAACACTGTGGAGGCCCATTTATTAAAGGAAGAATCTGGTATTCAGTCAACTCAAGTGGTGGCGAGCTGAAGCCATTGGAGCAATTGCAGAAATCCCAAATCATAATGCCACCTCTGCAGGATTTATTATGAGGTCTGAAGACTGTGAGATTATTACTCTGGATTCAATTCAGTTTATTTAAAAAGTTCACAACCGAGGTTGCCTCAAGGTTCTACACAAAAAGCAGAAACCACTAAAGTGAGCTTTAATAAAAGTTGATTATTATATTTTAATTAATGTTAACTTAGTTAATGTTAACTTAATGTTAAATTAGTGTAAACTAATTCAGTTCAGATGACTCCAAGTTATCCCAATTGCATACTAATGTCTTATACAAATGACCAACAGATTGATCTAAAGGTTTTTTCGAATAGAGAGATTAGATTTTCCAGGGGTGTAAGAAAATATCGATTCATTGACATATCGCGATGCTGGATTTGATGATATGTGTATTGATGTAAAATGCTGCCAAGATGATATTTAATTATATATATATGAGCTAACATGTAGTTCAGCATCTTACTTCTGTTTTATGTGAACCCCCGACCACTAGTTGGCAGCACAGCACACTGAATCACTTAGAGCAGCTCTACAACGCACCAAAACAAAACAAGATCTCACAAGAGCAATCGCTGGGAAAGATGTGAACCCGATGTGAACTTTGAGGATAACAGTCGTTAATATGTCGCAAAATGAGACATGTACAACTCGGCTTAACAAAGAGCGAGTACTGAACCAACAATTTGTAATATATTGTGATACATATCATATACATGTGTATCGTATCATAATGGCAGACTCTTGCCAATACGCACTCCTAATATTTTCTGTCCCCACAGTTTATTCATAAACTCTCTGTACTGGTATAGAGCAGATACATCAGAAAGTCTTTGGTTGTTGTTCAGTATTAAATGCTGTTATTATTCCTCCTAAAGGAGCAACTCCTAATTTTTTAAATAAAATTTCTGCCAGTTTCTTTGCAGCGATTACCTTTTTCAATGTCTGTTTCAATGACCAGACGAATGTAATTCATCCAAAGCAACATCTCTATGGATCAGCGTCTGTGATTGTTTTTGAGGAACAGTAAACTCCTCACTGCATGAGTTATGCTAAACAACCTGTTAGGCTGTTATCTTTCCAAAAAGAAGTTCTTCCATATTTACCTGATTACATCAAAATGGAGATTTTGTTTGCTCCTTTGTGCATAAAAAGCACAAAATAGCATCCATTTTAGGATAAAAGAAACTTGATAAGCACTCATGGTAACTTTTGAATAGCATTTTGATCTTGAAAAGATTGTTTTTTTTTAACCAGGTAAACAGAAGATGGTAACAATAGCTCAGTGAGTAATACAAATAAAAGACACTTCCAGGGTCTGCATTCTGTTTTTGAAGAAGGAAGGTTGGATAAGAGGGATTTTCTTTGACTGAAGATAATAAAACACTGTAAACAAATATGTAATACTCTTGTTGACAAATAGTTACAAGCTGCTATTTTAAAGGTCCCACTTTGATCGTCTTTTGATGTATTTCAAAAGCATTCCCAGTGGTCGTTTCATTATGATTATGGTGTTTTTAGGCACATTTAAGCAAACCTAGAGTAAGGAGTAAGCCTTCCTTCATTTCCCATCATCCCTCTGTTTACACTCCCTCCTGCTAGCTTGCAGCTCCTCACAACCTTACGAGTGCAACAACAAATGGTGAGCATGCTGGTGCTATCCAGCTGGACAGTTTAGAGCCAGGACGAGGAAAACAAAGACATACATGGATCTATTTGTCTGCAAGTGGATGCATCAGAATGGAGAGGAGCAAGGAGCTTGTGATTTGTCATTGTAGTTTGTACGTCACATCTTCAAACTTTTTTAAACTCATTTGTTCATCTGCTTTACAAGGATTTAAATAATAAAAAATGACATTTTAAGCTACATTTTCGTCATATATGTCCTCCATCGTGAGAAAAATACAACAAAAACAAGTTAAAAACACCAAAAACACAATTTTCTTTAATATTCTGTCTGATGGGTGAATGTTCTGTATTTTCCAGAGTATAAGTTGCACCCGACTATAAGTCGCAAGAGCAAAACATGTCTAAAAAGAAGGGGAAAACTATGTATAAGTCACACTTTTAGGAGAAAAGTCTGACATTTCAGAACAAATTTGCCAAGTCCAGCATAGCTAAAAAAAAAAAAAAGAATACATAAATACATGAATACTAATCTTTTGATCTGAATAAGAAAAATGATCTGTATAAGAAAAATCTCAACATTTAAGAGGAAAACAGATTCTTTTCCTTGTTTGTTTTGGACGACACTTCTTCTGCCATTGTCAGTAGATGCAGCGCCCTCTAGGGGTTATTAGAGGAAATACAAGCTAACAGACAACCAGTGTTTACTGGGAAAATAAAACATAAACCTTTTGATGCAAAAAAAAAAAAAACAAACATACACAAGTTAGTGGCTCCTGAGTATAAGGCGCACCCCTGGCTAAACTAATAAAAAAACTTTGACTTATACTCTGGAAAATATGGTATATCAGAACTAAGTCTATAATCACGGCGGAAAAAGTGACGGCTAACTGTGGATGAGGACTCACCGTCCTGACGGTGAACTCTGGGGGATTGTCGTTGATGTCGGTGATGGAGATGAGAGCTGTGGCTGTGTTGGAGAGTCCGAAGTTCAGGTTCCCTTCCATATCTGTGGCCTGGACAATGAGGGTGTACTGAGATACTTTCTGTGAACAGAAGCAGCCACAGAGACAAAAAAAAAGAGGGTCAATTATCTGTGAGATTCTGCACAAAGAGCATTAAACCCACAAGTAAAAGGGTTTTCTTTAGACACAAGAGATAAACTGTGAATTCATCAAATCCTGACATCCACATCTTCAGTTTTTCCTCAAAGAAACAGCAAATAAAAAAGTAGCTCAACAGTAAAAAACTGCTCAGCAACAGACAGTGAATAAACACGCACACATTTGCAGAGAGGAAACAAATGCGCAGGTAAAAGGCCCATCCATTGTTCCATGCAAGTCCCAGTTTTCTACTGTGGAAACAAACTTAGATCATCATTCATTTTAATGAAGGTGGCACCGCTTTGGGTTGCACCGCAGAGCTGCAGATAATACACAAAGGTAAACCAGCTTTATTTAGTCCATTCACGCCGAGGTGTCCCAGAGTGCTGCAGACTGCATCATTTCAGCCGCACTGCCAGCAAACACACGAAGCGTTAAATGTTTTACAAAAAGAAAAATCATCAGAAACAAAGAGGCGCTGGCTGGACACCCACGCCCCCTCGTGACTCCATCTGTGCTGCTGAAAGTTCACCGTATCCCAAGACTCGCCGCCATGGAGAGGGCTTTCTATCAGTGTCGCCGTGTTCCCATCCTGACTGTACGTAAACCTCTCTGCTTTGTGGATTCTCTCCATTCCCATTAACGGACTTGGCTCAGGCCTCCATTGTGTCACAGCAAAGAAAAGGAGGCAGACAGAACGAACGTCAAGGACAGGCCACTGTTCATTGTGCACGGCTTGCTGCTTTGTTGAGCATCCACAATGCATTGCAGTGATGGTCTAACCGTCTGCCCATCTCTACGCTAGCTTTGCCAGTTGTAGTTCCCGCTCAAATGGAGCTTCCTAAAAACAAGAGCTTTATTTCCAATAATTAACACTTAAGTGAACAAATACATGTTTTTGTTGCTCTCTAAAAGCCACAAATAAAAACTAATACAAATAAGCAGCCCAATTGATGAGGAGACAATTTTAGCAACTTTTTGAAAGGACTTTTTAGATTCTCAAGTTAACTTTTTAACGTTGATCTGTTGTAAAAGCGTTTCCAGTGGTCTGTTAAGTACAATGATGCTGTTTTTAGGCTAAATCAAAAGACCTTTGGCATTTTCTAGGAAAAAAATTGTCAGGAGTTCATCAGAAATTTGCCTCTGAGTTATGGTAAGCCTCTAATGATATCCCATCATCCCTTTGTTTATACTCTCTCTAGCTACCCTACAGCCCCTTACAACCCCGAGCTGCAACAAAAATGGCAGAGTGCAGCTCCTGATTCAGCCCGATTTGAAAAAAGAAATACTTAGAAATTCAGTTTCAATATTAAATTATTATATATATGTCCTTCATCAAGAAAAAAATTCAACAAGAATGTGTTAAAAATATAAAAAACCCAATCTTTAAACAACTGCACGTCTGAACTTAGCTCTAGTCATGCTGAAAAATGAAGTTCTGCACAAATGGATTGGTCAGATCAAATCAATTTGCTTTTAGTAAATGGACAATAATAGGAGTTCCAGCTGAAAAAAAAAGAGTTAAAGCATGAAATCAACTTGTCACTGATATATCCAAATTACTTCAGACAGATGAGGAGAACACTTCAATGAAGGAGTCACACTGTGCTGTTATCCTCAATGCTGCCAAGGATGTCATTTTTATGTCAGTCCCGAATGTTGTTTACAAACTCACTTGACTGGAAGACAAATAGAGATTTGACTGATTTGGTGTCTCCCTGAGAGATATGAGGCTTTGTAATCCAGGGGGGAGCTCAGAGTAGTTCCTTTCACCTTGAAGTGTTGAAGTGTAACAGGTTTGTCTCTCAGGAAGGAGGCCCTGTGGCAGCTACTGGACATTCTGGAAAGATTGAATCTCTCAGCTTGCTCAGGTGGTACAGAGTTTTTAGGGGTGTCTGACTGTCACTCCTCGCTTATAGATTCCTGTCTTACAGGAAGCTTGAATATTTATTCGGGAGTGCACTGCACTACACCTTTGCTTTGGATTTGGTTTGAACTAGAAAAAAATACCTATTATTTGGATGTACAATATTCATTTTTTATAAATAATTCCAACAGTTATCTATTTAGCATATTTTTGCTTTTCTGAATCTTGTGTAAATCATTGTTTCTATATTTTTTATAAGATTTATTGCTAAATGAAATTGATTTCACCACTTTGTAGTGATTTTTTTCTGAATTTTCTTCCTAATTTCAGGCCACCTCTTTTTGCAGTGTGGCTCTCAAGTATGGCAAGCCTTTTAATCATTTAATAGATATACTCATATGTGGTAAAATTGTTCCACAACCCATACACTTTTTGTTTTGGTTTATTTAGTTTAGTGTTTTTCAGGTGACATTGTTGAATCTTTATTTCCAACCAGAGTGTTAACAAACCTGTATGCTCCAGATCAGCACACTGACAAAGCTGCTGCTTTCATCGATGTCTGCACACCTGCTGATGATCACTTCATCAGAGATGATTAATGGAAACACCTGGCTGCTAATTATCCTTAAACCATATGGAAACACTTAAAGAATACATGCACTAGAAAAAAAGTTAAAATCTGCCAATGGAGCTGGTAGAATTTGTCTTGAAATAAGTTCTCATGTCCTGTTTCTTTAAGACAAACTTAAGTCTTGAAAATACCTTTAAATATTCTTATTTAGGTATATTACTAAATATATTATGCTTAAAATAGGATTTTATTGCGCAAAAAAGAGATTATTTTCTGTAAAGTAAATGTATTTATATACTTTCCCCTCAAATATATTCTACTTTAAGAGCAACAACAGTCCAACTATCCTTATTTCTAGTTAGACTAGAATCAGACATTTAAATTAGTCTTAAAAAATTAATGTACACTTTTAAACTTTTGTCCTGCTGTTGTTAAATGCAATTGTACTGTGTTACGGGTCAAATAAAACATCCTTGTTTCTGTAAATCAGGAGTCTGTTTCTTGAAACATAATGTCTCACCATTCACATTTTATGCTATTTTGTGACATAAAATAAAAAAAAATTAAATAAAAAAAAAAAGTTTTATTTGAGATTTCGCTTGAAATGTTTACAAGATTGAAGGACTTAACAAGTTGTTCTAAATGAGTCATTACATCTTACTGAAAACTTACTAGTAAGCTGAATGAATTGATATTTGAACTGGAGAATAAACAAAAATACTTGGTGATATTATGGCTATTTCTGAATTCTCACCCTAATCCCTAAGTACTAAAACACCATATAGTGCAGGACTATCTGGTTTCCTGGATTATAAAGCAATTTGGACACCATGCTCACCACCATTTCTTGTTTTTTTTTTCCAAGCGAATATGACATGACAGATTTCACAAAGTGAAAATCGAATCAATCAAAACATTTGACGACGTTTATTTTTGACTACACTATGTTCTGAAGATGAAAATGTTAATGATTTGTTAAAAAACGCTATACTGAAACACATTTTTTCTCAAAAATTGTTAAAATGCAATGTTTGTGGTTTTGCTTCTTGTAGTGTGCATCGATGTCTAGGGAATTTCAAGGGCTCTTGATTTTGGAATTGTAGATTTGGACAGCACTAGAAAATGGCGAACGCACTATATAGTGATTAGAGTGGAATTCGGACACAATCTTTGTGTTTTTGCAGTGTGGTAACTACAGTGGCCCTGAAGTTCAAATCACATCAACTAATCACTCAACTCAAAAACATATTAAAGATGACAACAACAATTACAGACACCAAAACACAAAAAACAAAGCAATTTGGAAAATATAAGTAATTTTCAAAAATCAAAATTAATTGTTAAAAAATAAAAACAAAATGAGAAACCAGAAAAAGTAGGAACTATGGGACATCAGTGATTGGATGATGACATTTGAGTTTTGAAGAAGAGGGAAAGCAGAAAGCTGTTTTATACAAACTGGGGTAAAGAGTTAAGTGAGCAATCAACACACTTCTGATGTGGGTGTGGCCAGAAGCTTAAAGAGATATAATCTGTTTAAAAAGATGAACAAACAGAATCATTCAACCAGTAATGTCCAATAATGCTTTATTATTTGTTTTGCTTTTTTTGCATTGAGTGATTCGTTGATGTGTTTTGTATTTCAGGGCCACCGTAGGTAACCCCTCACATTCTATGACTAAAAACCTACAAGAATCTGGGAAATCTGATTACTTACCTTTTAAAGAAATATGCATATATGTGGAGGTCTGGCTTGATTGGCATCTTTCTGGCTTTTTAAATTCCTTGAGCCACGTCTATCTTTGCCCCTCAGCTTTTTATGTGTTCTTTGTTAATGCACTTCATGTGCTCCTCTGGACAACCTGCTGTTTTATTTATCACTTCCTTGCTGCTCCGTGTTCCCCACATGTCAGCCGTGTCTGAGCCAGCAGCTGAGTTTTGCTACATGTCTCTCTTTCCCTGCGCTTTACTTCCAGGCTAAAGCATGCAGCTGATTAGTAGATGAATCTGAGCTCTGAGACCAGTCTTTACGCATCTCCTCAAGTCATTATGAAGTGCACAGACATGTTAATCTGCACCCCACCGACCCTATTAATGCAAACTCAATACTGCCTGGCCTTTATTAGGCACATAATGAAATATCAATACCATCTCTCCTCATATGGTGCTTCAGTAAATAGAACCACCACTGAATGTCTCTCTCTGCAGACTCATTTACAGCCACATACATCAATCTAGAAATAGCACCAGATGGCTGTAAGAACCTAATAGGTTTGAATTTGACGGGCGCTTCGTCCTTCGGTCAGGTGAAGAGAAATGACTGGTCCTGAGCCAGCAGGTGGGGCTCTCACACAGCAGGGAATCCGGCCTGTGTGTGCAATCCAGCCGGGTTCTATCACTCATCTGAGAGTACTTCTGACTTTATGGCCTTTATATCGCACACATACGCATCCACTAATGCTCTACTGAGTGGGAACAGGTGGGAACTGGGGCACTTAAAAGCAGCGGACGCACACAGGTACACACTTTCACACTTTCATTCCAAAGGAGGCGATGAGAACAGACCAGAAAAGAGCCCTCTAATGACTCCTATAGAAGTGCTGAACAGAAAATCTCTGATGGATTAGAGTCCAGCACAGGCGGGGATATAAAAAAAAATCCTTGTCTCACAAACAACAGCAATTGTCCAGTCTTCCCTGCTGACCTGAGTGCTGTGGACTTAATCTGGAGAAGCTGAAAGCCATTAGCAGGTATATAGGCACCCACAGACACCTATACAAAACCAAATCCCATACAAGGCCAGACATCCACAACTAACTGAAGAAAAGAAAACACACTTACACAAACAAAACAAAAAAAATGTAAGAATGGACAGACAAAACAGAAAAAAGTGTAGCCTCTGCAGGGCAGAAACCGCAGTCCTCCTTTTGCCAAACCCCGGCAAACAGAGGATGGTGTCAAAACTTATAAACAAACAGCAGACAAGCAGAGAGCAGCATGGAGGAGCATCTTCTTCTTTGGACCTCTACTCCTTAGTAGCACTGGTCCACCACTGACAGTCAGTAGAGGTTCGATACGCAAAATCAAAGTGGTGCAAATCCCGTAAATCTTGCTCTAGGCTTTTCCTTTCACAGCTCTGTTCCTATATCTGAAATATTAATTCTCCTTTGTGATCATACAACGGTCCTACACAGTTTTGAAAAGAACACTACTTACACGTAACTAAATCCCTGATTGGTCAAAGTTCAGCATTGTCATGAAGTAGTTCAATCATATGAACTTTCAGCGTGTGATCTATGAATTAAAAACTGCAATGAGTGAACGTGAGAATTCCAGTCACAGAAGCCCAACATTCAGGTTGACATGCGTTCACATAGACTTTTGATTGAAAGTGGCCGTTTAAATATGGTGGACAGTGTTAATGCAGCTTTAAACATCAAATAGATCATATGAGAAGATGAATATATGGAGAGATAAACTAATATGACGGTATGTTTTTGTTCAATGTATATATTTTATGCAAGCATTATCATCCTAACTACTGTTTTAACACTGAGTTGAACTTTGGTTGACCTGCGCTTTGAAAGTCTATGCTGGGATTTTCCTCCTTCCTCTTCGCTCACCATCTGGAAGAAGGGAGTGTGGAATACGAGCTGATAAGAGACACAGGTTCCTCAAAACTCCCATGCATGAAGAGAAGTCCATTTCTGATTATTCACCTTCCATCTTCTTTTAGACTCATTCTTTTCTGTAAAGTGAATTGAAAATAAAAGAGGTGCTGAGCAAACTTTCTGGGAGAACTATTGAAGTTTGCTCGATTCTCCTTGCGAGAAATCATACTTGGCTCTTGTCTCTGTTTTCAGAATGGTCTTGTGTTCACAGAAATAACCTTGACAATTTTCTAAGCATTTTAGGGAGGGAAAATACACCCTAAACTCTCAGCATGCCCAGACTTGCCCCTTCTGATATTCCACATGGACCCCATAGTGGGGTGGGCCTGTTTTCATGGGGTCCAAATGAGGTAGTTTACCATCCAGAACTGAAGAAGGAAACTTAGCCTGCCAGTGTTGGCCACTGAAAATATCCAGCCGAGCGGCTGTCAGGACAGGTGGAAATAGCTGGTTGCTCCTGGTAAGCAAATGGACTTTAGCTCCGGTGGGACTTTGTTAGCACGAACAAAATAAGAGGAAATAATAGTCTTAGCTGGTGATGTTGAACAACCCAATGGAAAGGAGTGGTCCGCTGGCAACGCGCGTACTGAGGTGAATTAATTGTGCCTGAGCTGAGTGAGCATTTTCATTCGGCGTGCTGTGAAGGTGCACTCTGTAGGGCCTCGGAGAGGGAGACCACATGAGTGAAGGAGTTGCTCTTTACTTGTGTCGTTTGTAGATTGTGTTCCAGCTTGCTGGGCTCCCACCGGCCACGGTCATTAGCCTGTCACTTGCAATCTGTCTCAAGCCGCCCGCTACTCTAAAAATGTAGAGACCAGCTCCCTCCTTCCACACTTCATCACTCTTTCTACATCAATGACCCTCAGTGTCAGTGACCCCCCCACTGCAGTGCCACTTCAATTTAACTTGGATCACTCCAATTAAATTACTCAATCTGATTGCTTTTTATTGGGGTTTAGTCGAGTTCAGTTCAGTCCAATTTGCCTTAATACAGCTCAATTACACATCTGGAACATTTGCTCCTATTAGTGCCGATTTTTTTTTTTTTGCCTTCATCAATCCACGTCTTCATCACTGACAGAGGTGGCAAGTTGGGACAGAAACAGGCTGAAAAGAAAGCTCTCTGAATCCCTTTGCAAAGACTGAGTCACAAATGAAGCTGAATCCGAGATATAAAGTCTGAATCCATTTGATTAGATACGCCTCCGCATCTACGCAAACAGCTCAGAGTCACATTCCTGGTAAATAGAAGCTGTGAGTCACAAATGAAATAAAGCAGGGCCAATAAAACAGAAAAACTCTTCACCTGACGATACAAAATACAGGACGTGATTAAGCAAACTCGCAAATCAGAGACAGGAGGTCATTACCGCATAAAACAGTGCAGCTGGGGGGCACACAAACACTTCGGATTGTGCCACAGGGGGCGAAGTCTCTCCAATAAAACACATTAGAGCTTTTCTAGTTGAACTCAAAGACAATAATGTTTTTAAAGAATTTACAGCCAAAATAAATAATGAAAAATGTAAAATGATAATTTTTTCAATATGGTGTACGTAGGGTTGCACAGTGGGGCAGTGGTTAGCACTCTTGCCTGACAGCAAGTAGGTCCTGGTTTGAATCCTGGCTGGGGCCTTTCTGTATAAAGTTTGCATGTTCTCTATAGCTTAATCCCACAATCAAAAATTATATTTCGATTGAAGGCTAATTTGTCCTCTAGGTGTGTGTGCGTGGTCCTGCAACAGATTGGTGACCTGTCCCCAACATTTTCTGAGTTGCAACCATGAAAGGGATTCTGAAAATTGATGGATGGATGGTGAACATCCAAAAAAAAATGTCTGTTTTAAATTAGGTTTTACAGCTTCTTTCAAATGTTCATTCATTGCACCAATTACAACTGAGATTATCAGAGCTGTTACACATTTTTGCTGGTTTTCGGTCATAAATGAGAGTGCTGGTGATATTTGAACTCAAAGAGGACAAAAATGGAAGCAACAAGCTTCATTCAAACATTACAGCCACATCCACAAAAAAGAGAGTGGCCTGAAAAGTAGAAAAGTGGAAGATAAAAGGATGCGTCTTCAAGGACAGCTCGGTGTCTGGAGGAGAGTAGAGCCGACAGACAGGCTGCCGAGACCCCGTCATTTCACAGGACTGTTAGAAGGACAAAACTTTAAGCTCGTAACAGAAAGAAAAAGCTAAAGTATATATTTTAAACAATAAAAAAATGAGGTCAGGAGAAGTATGCTTTGAATCCAACGTAAAAAAAAAAAGGAGGCCCAACTTCTGCCTAAGCAGGATCATTGTGAACTAAATTTTCTATCAGCTGTGGACACAAAGAAATCAGAACAAGTGAATTCACTTCTTTTGTTGCTTTCATTGCAGGCTTTTTGTGTGAGTCGTTCTCTTTCCTGTTTTTTCTCCCCTGGTGATGAATGTGCTGCTTCTTTAAAATGTGTGGCTTGTCAGGCCTCACCTGGAGTTCTCCTGCATCTCCTGCAGTTTACTACAAAACTGGAGAGAGTAATTAAATAACAAAAAACAAAAGCCTTTAAAAACCCACATTGAACCATCTGCTAGTGTGGTTATTTTTGTAGTAACACCACCAGAGCTCCATGTAAATTCATCAGGAAGAACTGTCATAGTGTGAATGCTCCACAGCATTCACACTGTACGTTTTTCTGTGTGTAAAAACTCAATTACTCTTTCAGCGATTTCAAAAATCTTGGTATCAAAACATTCAGCTTGTTCAGGACATTACTGCTTGTGTTTTTGGTATTCAGAAACTTTATAGTTTTTGAAAATATGCCCCACAGGAAATAAATGAGAAAGTCTTCAAATTTCAACATTTTAAGTAGATTAGCAACAAGCAATTAAATATATACATGGACTATGTTTTAATCTTTTATTGTAACTTTTTAAACATTTGGAGTTTACCTAATATTTCAGCAACATGCTAACGTTTTTGGTTATTTTTTTATTTGCTGAGGTTTTTAGAGACTAGTTTAGAGTTTAGCTTCTATTTTAGCAACAGGCCATTTTTAGCTAATTAAGTTTACTGTGGTATTTTGGGTAACTAGTTAAATACTAGTATTTAAGCAACAAGCTAACCTTTTTGGGGGCTAATTTGGAGTGCTCATATTTAAGCAATAGACTAAATATTTTTTTCAACATTGGTATGTGTTAGGGATTTTTAAGCAATTTTACCACAAATTTTTCAGAAATTTGGGTAAACTTCAGCGCCTTTTTTATAGTTCGCCAATGGAATTTCTAGTCTTCTAGTAAATGTAACATTTTTCAAATAGCTCTTGCATTTTCAGTAAATCCTATTAAGCAAACAAAATAAATTGCATCAACATTTTCATTTTCACCTTTAAAGTCCCACTCCAATCCTATTCTGATCTATTTGGCCAGCTCAGTGGCCTTGTGGTTGAGTGTCCTCCCTGAGACGGGAAGGTTGTGAGTTCAAATCCAGACTGAGTCATACCAAAGACTCTAAAAATGGAACCTGATGTCCCCCTGCTTGCGACTCAGCAACACGGTTTGGATTGGGGGGTTAAACCACCAAATGGTTCCCTAGTGAGGCTGTGTCTGCAGTCACCGCTCCCCCAGAGGGATGGGTCAAATGCAGAGAACACCTTTCACACACCTAGGCGCATAACAACTAATGGGACTTTAAATATTTTTTCAAAGCATTTTAGGCAAAATCGAAATACCTGTATTTGTTTCTAGGACACAGTTTCTGCAGAGCGTCATCAGAAATTCACCTCTCAGTTGTAGGCGGGACTGTTGCTTGCACTCATTTTCCCATCATCCCTTTGTTTGCACTCTCTCCTGCAAGCTTACAGCCTCTCACAACCCCAACCCAACATTACCGGTGCAACAAAAATCCAGTGAGCCAGATGGCAGCTCAGACAAAGGAAACGAAGACGTTCATGAATCTATTTGTTTGCAAGTGGATGCATTGGGGTGGATCAGAGCAGGAAATCTGTACCTGCAGGTTGTAGCTTCTATGTCACAAGTACGGCAAGTTTTCCTCTTCTCCTAATTCACCACAATTTGAATAAAGAAATTTTCATTTAAATCTCGATTTCTTCATATATGTCATCTAAGAACATGTTAAAAACACCAAATACACGATTTTCTTTGGAGTTGGTCTTTAAGCTAATGGAATTGTCAACATGAGATGAATTTCTAGCCTTTAATCTAAGAAAATCTAGTGTTTAACAGTTATCACACCAAAGCCTTTATTGAAAAGATCAAGTGTTTGTTGAAAAAAATGTAGAACCAGCAGAAGAGCGGCCTTGCAACTAAAGCAAATAGATAAAACAATTTAGGCTTTTGTAAATAGGAAAAAGCCACACCAGCTCAATGCAACGCTGAAACATGGAGTAGATAATAAAGTGGATATCGAGTGGAAATTTCATGTGATTAAATGTTGGCTACAAGCAGTCAACATCCACCTACATGCATCAATACTCTTCATTCAGCAACCAGCTCACAATCCTCGAATGCTTTCTCTGTCTGGCCTCTAGAGCTTCAGCGAAAGGCGAATTAACATAACTCAGCATCTCTGAGACAATAAAGCCCTCGGCCCATTTAGGATGCAGGTTCTCAGCGTGCATATCCAGTGGAGCTTTACACATCCTAATGGAGCCAGGCTGCGAGCACTCATGTCCTTGAGGGCTGCTCAGACGATGTCCTAATCGGCGGCGAGACAGCACAGTGTGGAGCTGGCATCAGCCTGGGGGGACAGCTTGGTGCTGGGCAACAGCGCACCATCCCACACCAGGCAGTTCCAACCCAGGGCTTATGCGAGACTAACAGCCTGGGGTAATGAGAGACAACAGCTCTGCCTGCCAGAGGAACACTGGCACAGAGAGGGGGCACGGAGGGAGAGCATCCAGCTGTGCCACTCTGCTACCTGCTGCCGTAGAGCTGTGCTTCATCAGCCTCTGCAGCAGACTGATAGACCCGCACACATGCACAGAGACGCACAGAAAGCTGACACCAAAATTCCAGCTTTTTTTCTCCCAAAACGGAATCCGAAACCCCCTAACCTCAGAAACATTTATGATGTACTTTAACATTTAGAAAGTAATAAACTTGAATTTGTCAGTTAGCCTTTTCGCCTGCAGGCTGGAGCACATGAAACCACACAAGGACAGAGCTATATAGGTTAGCATTGGGGAATGAGGGAGAATAATTGGTATAGAGTGGTGTCAGAGGTAAGCCATACCAGGCCAACCTCTGTGCACCCCCTGTTCTCCTCAACACAAGGCGACCTGCTTCACCCCTTAATTAGTCAATGAATATTCTAATTATTCAGCAGTGGAGGAGGATTAGCAAAAGAGAAAGAGAAAGCTTTTCTGCTGTCTTGACTGTGCACACAGCGCAGGTGTGGACGTACATGTCCTTGCATCCCCCGTGCCACTTTGGCTGAAAGGCTCCAGCGTGGCACCTGATATTTTCCTGTTAGCTGCACGAGCTTTTCAGGAACATATGCGCGCTAGCGGCCATGCGTCTGCGCCGCCCGTGACCTTGACGGCAGGTGGGTGAACTCCCAGGTGTGTCCCAGATTTTAGTGTAAGTAGGCAGGTGCCTGGCTTGATGCGTCCAGATTAATGAGCTCTTCCTCTCTCACATCAGCTGCTGCTGCTGCTGCCGCCGCCTGAGCCAAGCAGGAAACAGGGACACAGTTCTGGCCTGCATACACTGCACTCATTTATATCATCCCACAAATGTGCTGCGCTATTACACCATGCCAGCTCAATAGGAAATCTGGATGAGCAAGGAGCATTGAAGTATTGTTTCGTCTGTTCCAGGTTCAGTGCGACGAGGGACCACTGGGACTTGTCAGAATATAAACATTATGAGACACACTTAGCAGCACATTTATGTCCACAGTAAAATCAGCCGACTAAGTTATGAGGAGGAGAATATCCTCGTAACGACAGAGCATGAATTCAAACGCTTTCTAATTTTGCCAGGTGTGTATTCAAGCGAGGAAAGCGTTGGTAATGAATGGATTTGTGCTGCTAAAGGAGATCCAGATTTTCCCAGCTTCAGTTATATCCAGACTTTAAGCTTGGATTTGTGGAATGGACTGGATTTAGCTTAAATGGAAAGCTTGTCAAATTACACGCTGGAATAAGCTTTTTACGGAAGTTTATTTTTATCAAAACAAAAAAACACCTCGTGAATGGTTTACTCCATGACAGGCTCAGCTGAAAAAAGAAAAGAAAAATAACCCACTGACCTCTCTGTCCAGGCCGGCGGCCACTGTAACTATGTCTCCAGTCTCACTGTTGATGGTGAACATGTTGGGGATGGGGCTGTGGGGCGTCTGCGAGAGGATGCGGTAGCGCACCATGCCGTTAGCGGTGGTGGAGTCGTCCGAGTCACTGGCCGTCACCTGCATCACAGATGATCCTGATGGAGGAGAGAGTAAAGACCATGAGGAGGTGGACTTAAGCAAAATAAGATAAACACAAATCCTAACATGAATGTGTATTAGTATCACAACCATAGTGGTTGCATCAGAAATAATCCTGATGGGGGATAAACAGAAATGTGTCTATAAAAAAAACATGAATCTTTAGAGTTTTGTTTAGAGTTTATTGTAATTTGTACATGTTAAAGGTTAAGAAACAAGTACATTGGAAGCTCTCAATCAGGATTGTTAGAGTCAATCAAACAACAAACTTGAACAAGAATCCTAAATAAAGTACAAATAGAGGTTAGAAAAAGATTTTAAGAGAGGAAAAATGTATGAATATTGCAGAGAGAGGCATGATTCACTCATAACTACACGTTATTTCACAGAGTCCCAACTTTTCCATTATTGCACATTGTATTATTGACCTGTCATATTTTGTGACATTTTGTAGATCTTGGTTGTTCATTGTTCACATTACATTTAAGTGCACTTAAGATTCTGCAAACTTTTTTTTTCTTTTTAATTGTTGGCGTGGTCATGAATGTAGACAGCGGCAGTCAGGCGCCCGTCAATACAGATGCCATTAGGAAACTGGGCAACATTTGGGCGGACACAGGGTGGTGGAAGCCGGATCACCGGTCAGCAGCAGTTCTAATTGAAAGATGTGTAAATGTCTCCAGGCGGCCGTCCATATTAAAGAGTAACCAAACAGGGAAGTTGGAGGCTGACTCCACCCAGAGCCGAAATTTGAAAATTCAGTCAGTGGGGTGGGGCTTAGGAACAGGACTGTTATCACTACTGGAGCTGCAGATCATGACGTGGAACTTCTGAAAATTGGTTGACCAATCACAAAATTCAACTGTAATACCTTAATTCAACCTGTAGGAAGCAGTGTACAAGCTGTTTTTGACTATATTTTCAAGAACTGAACAAGTTTCTTTTAATTTGTCAAACATTTGGCAATGACCAACAGACAGTACTTTTAAAGCCCCATTTATAGAGGTCAACAGCCAAAAAAAGTTGATTTAAGGTTTGGTTACCTGGTCATTAGAAACTCAAATTTCGAGCTCAAATTGATAATCTTGTTAATCTACAAATCTACACATTTTTAGACATGTCTCCCAAGAAAGCACAATGTTCTGTCTTCATATTCTTCTCAGCATTAACCAGAACTCATCTATACCAAGATCTCTGAGTGGTGCTATCAACACTATCATGAGTTTTGTGCAGCATCAATGCCGTCGCCCTATTTGGACCCAGAGTGGTCGAGATCACAGATTGACATCTGGTCATCTCCAGGCCCCTGGCCCAGTCCACAGCTGTCGTCGAGTACCCACGCTGCTTCTGTATGGTTTCTAACAATTTAGGGGCAGGGGGGTGGCTGGACGGTGGCAGTCTGAAATTGGCCGATCATCAGACAATTTTAAAGACCTTGCAAGGTCTATCAGTAAATGATGTTGCCTTCCTGTCACCCCCCTGCCACTGAACAATGTCAAAAAACGTCTGCTATGTGGCGTGTAAAAATGCCTCATGTTTAAAAATGCCCCACACGTGGCCACCTGCCAAATTTGCTAAAAAACTTGCATTTAGGTCACTGTGCAGAGCCATTTTGGGATGTGATCATAGTTCAAGCAAAGTGAGCAAAACACAAATCCTAAAATGAACATGCATTAGCATCACAACTATAGTGGGAAATATGCAAAAAGACTCAAGCAGAGTTGTAATAGAAAAAAAAAATCAGGCTTGAAATAAGTCAATCAAACTTTCCAAATTGCTCTGACATTTTCTGTTCTGGCAAACAAGCATCAGTGTGAGCGGAGCAATGCATGGAAGCTAAGTCTGTTAAATTAGCTGCTATTTTAGGCTGTGTGATTTTCCCTCTATATATCTCAAGCAAGTGGGCCAAAGTTTCCACCTCTGCAGAGGCCATTTAGTAATGAGCAGCCCAGGTTTTTTTCTTTTTTTTTTGCCTTTTCCACCATCCATTATTTCAGCCTTCGGCAGAGCGGCGACTGCTCTTAATGCTTTGATACTTTCTCCCCATTTGTCTTAGAATCACAGATAAACACTGTCATTTAAGGCAGACAGCACAGAGGCAGAGAGATGGCGGTGGGGTTGCCAAGTGCGTGTGCAGCCATAATCCATGAATGTCTGCATTTATTCCCGGGCACATTTGTGCGTTTGCATGCGTGCGCTTGTTTGTGTCATCTCTGCTCGTAGCAGCGGGAGAGGCCCCACGTCCCTGCGCAGAATTATTGATTTGCACGAGTTTGTCAGCTGGGCTCACAAACGCGACCGGGCAATTAGGAGCACTTTGTGCTGGAAAGAGGAGAGATCACCTCGCCTCTCTCAGTGCTCTGTGAAAATGTCACTTTCCATCAGGCTGCTATTTACAGGCTGCTGCTGCCACAGAGAGAAAAAGGTCTGTCAGCTTTCAGCGGGGGGACAGCGGAGAGGAGAGACGGCTCAAGCACAAACACGCTTGAGGACAGTGTGTTGAAAATACACAGGACAGTGACAAAGGAAAAACAGGGGGTGGGGGATGATAAAATTCTATTTTACTGCTCCCGTGCTGGAATTGAGAACTCATCACCTAATAGATAACCAGGCTGATTACATGAGAGGCCTTTGCTGAATCAGAAAGTGCTGCCACACCTCAGCCCATCACAAAAACCAGGCTGTAAAATGTCAGGCCATGGAGGCGTAGGATCCGGCGTAGATCTGGTGGTCCCCTCTGGGTCTGAACTGCTACAGGTGTCTCCAATCCCATAATTGAGTTTGGATGGTGCCATCCTTCCTGTGACAGCCCGCATGGACAGGATAATTGTAGCTTCAAATTCTATTTCAAACTTCATTAAGTTTGGAAGCAGGATTTGTCACTTTGAGCAGCCAGCAACAGAAGTGAGTCCAATAAAAGGAGGGAGAAAGAAAAACAATTACAGAGCAGAGGGCAGTGTCAATATATAATCAACCTCTGCTGTCCTGTGAGCGAGGCGAGGCGTGGCGCGGCGCAGGAAGAGATGATGAGCCACGTGTTGGCGCGACGGCGTGCAGAATTGAGTGATACGATGGGAAAAAGCCCCGACTGGAAGGGTTAAACTGAGCCCGCTTGATTCCTTTTTAATTTGAACACTAATTCCGAATCCTAATTGCTTTTCCGCTAAAATTGCTGGACCCTGAAATTTGGAAGCAGGCGCATACATAGACGCCCATTTTGCTCATATGGCTAGGACCCGCGAAGTCTGCCTGCTGCTTAAACATTAATCAGTCAAAGTCAACATCTATATCTTAATCATGGAAAAGATGGAGCAAAAAAACATGGAAGAAAGAGAGAAATGTGAGACAAACTTTGATTGATTGGAAGTCAAGAATTAAAGAAGGAAAAGTAAAAATGAGATCAGTGGAGAAAAAGTTCACAAAAGTGTAAAGGGGAATTGTGGGACTGCACAAGAGGATAATGCATCTCATTGGAAGAAGATAGAGGCTGCCGCTAAGTGTGGAAAAGTAGAAGTAAAATGGATGCTTGAAACCTGACAAATCTCAGTGCAGGGACATCATTGTCTCACACTGGAGCCTCTAACGGCGTCTACCTCTCCAAAAACTGAGATGCAGTCAAACCATTTCAAGCACTATAAAACAGTCACTGCAAATGAGGTGTGAAAAGGCTGCTGAGGTCAGTTTAAAGGAATCATTGTGGAGTATCCGGCCCTGTTCTGCATCTGTCTGGCATCTTCTCTCCTGGAATGCTGTGCATTATGCAGGCAGGGAAACTAATGGCAGAAGAAGGGAGCTACATCAGGCGTATAGGGTCCTTGCATCACTTTTCAAAATGACGATATGACTAAAACATTGCAGTTGACTGTTACTTTCAGGACTTTGAAAGGTCTAAGTTGTGTTGGCTGACTGTTTTCTGAAAAACAATTCACCTGTTTTACACACTGAGAAAAGAAGCTTAAAAACTGGGCTACACAGCATTTTCTCTTATTGTGGTCTCACCAGTAGAGATGAGGTTCTCCATCCATCATTCTAAATCAGTCAGGCATGCAGGAAGTATCATCATAGGATCCACTTGCATTTTATTACAGCATACATGTGGGTAAATAAAAGCTAACTGGATTGTATTTTGAAAAAAAGGATGGAAAAGGGAAGAAAACCATTGTTGTACCTATTTAACCATTTTAAAACATTTTGGTTGAACTCCATTTAAAAAATCTTTGTGACCCAAGTGTTCTTTTTTGTACAGATCACTATAAAAATCAATATGATAATGATTAATTACATCACTGTATATGAAGTTTTTTACTTTTTCAAAACTTGATTCTTCCAACACTAAGAAAACATTGGCTGAGTTTCACAAAAGCATTTGGCTCAAATGGAAATGTTCCAGTCTTTGGAAGCACGTCTGCTGAAAATCCAGCAGGATTCAGAGAAAAGATAGATGTAGAAGAGACAACAGGGGCTGCTGCATTCACAAACAGTACAGAACTCTGAGCGATAAAGATCTTGACACTGAAAACCAACCAAAAACACACATAAACAGCAGCACAAAGTGATGTTCCTACAATGAAATGTGAACTTGTTATTTGCAACACATTTTTTGTACTAATCACTTATGTTAGAATTAAAGTAATGTGCATAGATTTAGGGTGCGGTGGTGGTTTATGTGTGCTGGTGTGCAAGCTTGCATAAGAAGTTATGCAAGTTTGATGGCGTGCAGATGCCGTCAGTGTCTGCTGACTTTTACCCAAAAACATTTATTCCACTTCCTGAGAATTTGATATAATTGAAGAAGCAGTGATGGTTTGTGGATTTTTGGAAAAGTTATTTTCATCAAAACATGTTTGTCATTTGTTTATGATGCCAAAGCTTATTATAAAAAGTGCTAAGGCCATTTAGTGTGTACAGATATCTGAGGTAGACGCCACATTAATAGTGTTTCTAATGATTATTTGGTCATATTCCACTGTGAGCAAAACTGAGGTACAATATTTTTGTATAGATTTGATATTTTTCTTCACTTTTCTGCCATTTTGGACTTAAATTTTTACCTAAACTTTCCTTCTGACTTTAAATGTTCCAACTTTACTTGTATTTGTCAATAATTCATTGAAGCTTTTTTCAGGAAAAGTGAAAAACAAATAAAAAATTGAGTTGTTCCACGGTAAAGAATTGTGATTTTTGAATGACTTATTTTCCAACTTGCCAAAAGGTGAAATTGTCAAAATAGATACAGATTTTTTTGTGGGTCTATATCTAGAAAGATGTTATGGGCAACTGCAGGTAGCAGAGGCTCGAGGATGTGCATACCACCTGAATCTCAACAAAGTGCTGTCAGACTGGATGATCCAGCTCCTGGCGGAAAGCTGATTCAAAACAGAAAAAAGAGTCAACATTATACCCAGAATCTGTTCAAGGCTCAGGGGCATCACACTGTTTACAGCAAGCTGCCTTCCCAACTGGCAGGGAAACGTGACTTGTCAGAAAAGCAGCTGAAAACAGTCCTGGAAGCACAAAATCAGGAAGAAACTTTCTGTTCGTAGAGGAGGATTCTGGATAATGAAAGAGAGGATTTAGAGTTTTCTTCTTTTGCTCTTCAGGGGATAAAATTAATACATTTTGGTTAGATTTATTTTTCAAGGTATTTGAATAAAAGTATGATTAAAACAGAATAAAAAAATATTCTGACCGTAAAGTGACAGATAATATGATTTTATTGTGTTATTTGCAGCTGCGACTAAAGCTACATTCTAGATTTGCTCAGAGACGAGACTTCAAATGACCACTTCAATAAAAAGTCTATGTAAACACACAAATGTTCGTTTTGGGCTTTTGCATTTGAAACTATGAGGTTTACCCTTAGCTACGCAAGTTTTTACATCTCTTTTTGGGGTCTATACAAAATGTGTGGCCATTAAATGCACGCTGAAAGTTAAACCACTTGAACTTTGACGAATCAGGAACTCGGATTTGGTAGCGTTGAAAATTGATCATGGTGGAGAAATTATATTTGGAATTATTTAATAATAATGCATTTATTTAATACACTGTATGTGGTATGACAACAACTCTTTCATTTGGAGCTACTTCAGGGGCAATAACATTTGTAACCCAAATAAAAAGACTTAAAAAGTTCAAGATTGAATTCTTGATGTTAACTTTTTTTTCACTTTCAACTTGTCTTCAGTTTAAAATCTGAAAGTTACAGATTTGAAACTTTTGGCCCCTCTCTGGCCAATGGGGGGCGGGGCTAACATGTGGGACCAGTAAAGATCGTTAAGGAACCTCAGTCCTGGTGCCTTCACTGGCACTGATTCTCGGAACTTGGAGAATTACGGTCAGAAAATGTCTATAGAGTGGTGTTTTGAGAGAGGTTACCACCAAAACAGATTATAATTGGTCCTTCGTGTTAGCCCCGCCCTCACGTGCCACAGAGAGGCAAAACATTTCTATCTGCAACTTTCAGATTCAAAACTGAAAGACAAAAAGTTGAAAGGGAAAAGGGTTTGAAACTGAAAAAAGGTTTGAAACTTACAAACAGAGCATTTGAAGCTAAAAATAATTACGTTTACCGGTATGTTAGAATTGCAGAAAGTTTTAGGCACTTGACTTGCTTTGACTTGGGTTTCAAATCTTTTTGGCCTCGTTTTGACTCCATACTTTTACATGTTAGAATAGAGTTGTCCAAGAAAAAGCCTGGAGCAAGATTTGCACCGTTTTAACATTGCACACCAATCCTCTTACGTGCGTTAGTATTAGGAAGGCTCGTTTAACCCGTTCTTGAACGCCCATCACACGCCCAGTGTGTACATAGCACAAGAATTAGCAAGGAAAACCAAAAGTTCAGTTTCCGCCTATTCACCTCAGCCGCTCCATCTCTCAGCTCCTCTATCAGTCCTTAATTGCCCCGGACCCCCAGGCCAGACAGAGATAAAACGTCTGTTAAATCTCTCTGCAACTGTTGGGATAGAGAGAGGCAGAAACGCACTCCCCCTGAACCCCCGTGGGAGTGTAAATCGACTGTAAGAAAAGGCACTCAGCTGCTGGTTTTGATCTTGCACTTTCATTTCAGAGGGCCCTTTTGAGGAAGACGGCCCATGAAAGGGAACAACGCGCTGTCAGATTTTGGGAGAAGAGGGAGGGACACAGAATGACAGAACATCGCAGCACAGATGTTCTGGGTACACAGCAGCCTCAGATCACAGGAGATCTCTGAAGGAGTCGCGCCATCTTCACAAAGCTTCGTCTGAGGCCTGTTTACACACTGGGAGGGAGGAGGATTGTTTTACTGCAAGGGTTGAAAGGCCCGACGGTGTCGAATCATTTTGTTGAAATCATTGGGTTTTTATAAAATCTGTTTGTAAAGTCTAGACTAAAACTGTGAGCGACAAGTGACCATCATAGACTTTAGAATGTTTGCTAATTGATCGCGTTTTACACAATCTGTCCTTCAAGTTAGCAGCTTTCTTATCCACAGTGGAGATCTGATGAAGCTGGGGACTCCATGGTGTTAAATCTTCTGTTGTCTTACCAGAATAATCCCTTTCTACTTAGTCTATTATATTCCATACGTTACAACTATGAATCTCCTTGTAAATTGCATAGGTAAGCCGCAGGTCTATGCTGCTGGTGAAAGGAAATGACAAGTGCAGCGGTTCCAGACTGGCCTTGTCTGATGTTTTGATCATTTTCTTCTTTGATCCTAACATCTGCTGATGCTGATAAGGGTGGCTCCCCTTGAATCTTCCTCTTTGATGGCATGCTAACATAGCAAGATATGAGAATAAGTTGTAATGCTTCAGAGAAAAACTCTTTGATTTCCAGGTCTGGAGATTCTTAGGGTGTGTTCCCCGTGGCTTGATGGGATTGGGGGTGTAGGGGTGGTTGACATTTTAAAAGCACATTTTATTAATGGCACTAAGTGCATTTTTTTATGATTAGGGGCTTTTATTAAATTATGTTTTGTCATTTGTGATTGGGGGAAGACAAAACATGAGGAAAACAAAATTACAGAACAAGCGGAACAGTAATTGATAAATACTGCTTGGAATTGAAATGAACATGACAGAAATGAAGGAGGCCAAAACTAAAACACAAGATCAAGACCAAAGTAATAAAACAACACCCCCGGGGACAGAGCTGGAGGCTTAAAGACCCCCTCCAAAAAAAATCACGTAGACTTAACATTTTTCTAAAGACGGATTTATAAAGAAAATTAACAATCTATTCAGACTGGATTATTCCCCTGATAATCCACAACAAATTTTAAATTTGAATACACCCATGATACACCCCTGACTCTGGTCTGGAATCAGGAATCGCTCTTTAACCCAACTTTTGAGGTTGTCTTGGTTCGTTTGCAATCGGACTGAGCTTTGGTTTACTCTAAGATTCCTGAATAGGCTCCATTCTTGGTGGTAGTAAACACCATTTACCATTTTGATAGTACCTCAATTTCTTAATGAAATGGACGCATGATGTGTTTTTTTAGGGCCAGGAATCGATTAAAAAAACAAATTAATCACAACTCTGGGAAAAATTAATTGCGATTAATCACAATTAAAAAAAAACGTTGTCACAATATTTGCCAGCAACTTATCATCTGGAAGTAATTGCAATATGAGATCACACACAAAACTGTAAATTTAGAACTTTTTTTTAACTCTTAGGAGCTTAGGGTCTAAAACTCAGTTTTTGTTTACTTTTGAATTTTCTGTATTTTCAATTTGACAATATCTGCTTGCTTATTTTGTATAATTTTAATCAGCACAACCTCTCCTCCTCTCTACTACCATTATTTAGTCATTTTTCCATGTTTTTTTCACACACTAGATATAAATGATGCAAAAACAGAAAATTCCGTCTGAAAAAATGGGATTCATTTTGCTGGGTAAACCCCAAAAATGTTTAATAAATGATTTTTATAACATAGAATGAATGTTTTATGTGTAATTAATTTCATAAAAAGAACAAGAATAAAATTTGTCAACAAACTAATCAACATGTCTCTGAAGGAAAATACAAAAAAACCCAGGCGAAAGTCCCAGATTCCTTTGGGCCACATATATGAGCAGTTTCTGTTGATAGAGGAACATCACAGACCTCACAGCTCCATGATGTGATCTTTCTTACTTCAGTCTGGCTGTGCGGATTCAGCTACCAGGCAGCCCAAAAATAAGAATTTAGCTTGCTGTATATTTGACCTTTTTCCTGGAATTCTGTTTTTTCCCTTTTTTTCAGCTTTTTAGTTTTTTCTTATATATTTCCGTATTGTGTTTGAAAAAAATAATAAAAGAGTTTTTTTTAATGGGAGAATTTTGATCCAGCTAGATTTCAGGTCGGCTCGAGAGGAATCTGCTCTCAGGTGGGGGCGTGTCTGTCCGTTCCGAGCAGCTCTAAATCAGCTGGGTGGGACTCTCGTGGAGAATAGCAGAGTTTCTTTAGTTTTTAGTCAACGCTGGTGCTTGTTATTGGGGGAAATTCATGTAAGTCCCATCCCAAAGTAAAATAATGATCAGTTTCCTCTTTGGATTTCTCCAACAGACAGCTCTGTTTCACACTCCGGTCCAAAAACTTTCTGTCCAAAAACTACAAATAAATGCCACATTATCTCTTTAATTTAATAAAATCTCACAGAATATAAAAAAAAGCTTAAAGTTCATTTTAGACAGAGTCATTTTACGTTAATCACAGCTGCACGGCAGGACGCCTGAGGGCGTTAATACATATAAGTAATCAATTATGATTTATTAATCACGTGCGTTAACTTGTAAACTTTCTTTTTTATCTTAATCTAAATCCAAAGGATGGAGAAAAAACATAGGGTTCACATATTTTCTCCTGCAGCCATATATGTATGTGACAATTAACATTTGAATTTGAATTAAAAGACCACTTTAAAATAGATTCAAAGATGATCGGAGTGAGACTTTAACATCTACACTCAACACAAACCTATACGAGAAAAAACAAAACAAATTAAAACAAGTAAACCTTCAGTTTCAGTTGTATTTCAGTATTTTTACAAACTATAAATCTGTCTTAGAACTGAGGAAAAGTTGAGGCGCTTACAGAGTTTTCCTTCTGGGGTTTCAGTACCTCTGAAGAAGTGCAAATAATAGATGGTGTAGAAAGAAGCAGATTTTTCATTCCCATCCAGAAACACTTATAGGACTCCAATAAAATAAATTACTTTCAAGCCCAAAATTGAATCTAAAATCCTCACAATTGTAGGTTCTTGGTGGTGCATAATGGATGTGATGATACAAATGAATATTCTTTGATGGTCACTGCCTTAAGCTGCTGCAGGCAGTGGGAGATGTGTCAGGTGATAACTGTGTCCAGCAGCATCTGTCAGCTGCAGGGCTGTGATAGGATTTCAGCGCTTCACTTGCTGCCAGGCTGGAATGGGAGAGCGTCACCTGGAGTGAAACCGCAGAGATTTCATGCTCTTTTGAGCCTCACGCAGACACAGGTTACACACTGGGAATCTGCCGAGCCCAGAAGTTAAACTCAGGGGGTTTTGTTACT
>NC_050516.1:956894-1030173 GCF_002922805.2 Oryzias melastigma | reverse complement strand
CAGTTTTTTTCTATTTTCAACAGTTTTTTATTTTTTATTTTTAACGTTTCTGGTTTGCTTTGTAAAGAAAAGACTTTGAAAATGCACTTTTATTTAATGTGTTTCTTGCATTTGCCCATATTTTCTAACTTCAGGGCCAAATTCAAAATAAGAAGTGAAACAGAACAAACTAAAGTCTAACAGGATCCATTAACAGGGAGTAAAAGACTCACCCAGCAGAGGAAAGGAAGACTAAAATGGCTTAAAAACAGTATAAAAGTATGTCTCCTTGAGACATGACTAATGAAGAATAATTTTTGTTTTCTTCAGCTAAATAGGCAATTAGTTAAAGTTAATTTTGCTAATTAAAATGCAGTAGTTCAGAGAGCAGCAACGGAGTTAAAAAAATAGACAAAACGGGTCAAACTCCACATTGTATAGCATAATGTTTTCTTTTTTTAGCACCGCGCTGACAGTGCTTAACGCATGCTCCACGAGCCAGCGCTGCTTCGCTGTGATTGCTCGGTGAAGGGCAGGGCAATTATTCTGTACATAATATAATTGGATTCTTTTTAATTAAAATTACAGATTTCGTTGGGCGCAGAAACAAAGCTGAATTCAAACACTTTTGTTGTTGTCGGCTCTTATTTTAAACCACGGCGAGAGTCTCTGATTGAAAAACAAAGTAGCTTCTGGAATGTCTGGTTGCCCTTGCTAATTAGGAGCTCTGCATATAGACCCACGCTCCACTGAGGAGAAACCAACATGCACACACAAACACACAGTCACGCAAAACCCAATCCTGCCCACATACACAATCCACATGCAACACGCTTTCCTATATTGTTTACAAATCCCTATTGGATTAAACTTTGAAGCAGAACAAAATCAGATTGCTGTGAAGACAAACACAGGTCCTCGGGGTCTGATTGTTACAAGTCGAGGTCTTCCTATCGAGACATGAGAACTACTTGAGCATTCTGCTCTCGTTTCTGGCCTTGCACTGACCACAGCTCTGCTCGCCGACTCTGAGGGGAGGCCTGCACGTCTTTATGCTCTGCAGATTCCGATAATGAAGCATCCAGCCAACACGCTGCAGCACAAATATCTCATGAGCAACTTAAAATCTTCCCACAAGGTTTTCTGAGAGTTGATAGAGCAGCATTTGATTGGTTAAGCTAATAGGAAAATATAAGTAGGATTTTTGGTAATAAGATATGAATAAAAACAGCTTTGAACATTTTATTCTTGTATTCTGTGGTATTAATTAAATGTAAGTAATCCATTAAAACCCTTTGGCAACTCATGAATCAAGCCTTAGTGTAAAGTCGGCTTCACATGGATTACTGCATTAGTAATCTGCAGCAGAGAACAGCTTGAGACCTTACAAGTGCTAGAATAAGTGATGTTGTTTCGTGCATTTAGTTGAATTGTGGCCCTGAATTGTTATGTCGAATGATTACAGGCTTGCATTTAAAGGTATTTTATTACCCTGAAGATGACTCAATACGGAGGGAACACAAAGTGAGAACATTTCGTCCCTCAATGACAATGAGAGACAGCACCTTCTGTTCAGAGCGTTTGAAGGTACACTGCATGCTCTCCTGAAGAGACTGTACTGTGCTAAAGGTAGCTTGATGGAAAACAGGCACGAAATCACTCATGGATTAAAGGGAAGTGATGCCTGCTTTTTCAAAATGTTGACAATTACTCTGCTAAGTGTTCTTTCCCTTCACCTCTAGACAGAAAGACAACTACCAGAGTACTCTGCACAGAATTCAGCAAAAATATTCACTTATTAATCCATCCATCCTTCTTCTTAACTCACTATGTCCATTTTGGGCCACAGGGTTGCTGGAGCCTACCCCAGCTACTGTTGGGAAAAGGGGGGGTACACCCTAGACAGGTCGCTAGTCTGTCACAGGCTACACAATCATGCAAACTCCACACAGTAGGGTCCCAGCTGGAATTTGAACCAGAAAGTTCTCGCTGTGAGGCCAGACTGCTAGCCATTATACAACCATGCAACCCAATATTAACATATTTATCCATAAATATTAATTTCATAAACTTTATTTGTTTCTAAAACGTGTTTCTTGGTGACTTCTTAGTCAGGCAGGAGCAACCCTGAACCCCAGAAGGCAAGGAAAACATGCTTCCATTGTGAAATCATCTACTAGTCAAGGTGACATTACATATAATATACATGTAAATACATGCTGCATTTTGATTGAATTTGGGTTGAAGCAGTGGATGCAGTTTGTTTTGGGAGACAAAAAAAATGCTCGTTGAATTTTTGCTTTTTCATTTTATGTTTTTTTACAATAAAAATGCTTCATGCTTAAACTTTAATGTGAAGCTGGGGTTAAAACAGTAGTTACAAAAGTGAGGTACAGAGAAAATATGATGCTAAAAAAGGCAAGATTAGCAGTTTTTAGGGTGAAAAAATTAAAGTGTGGGATATTGAGGGAAATTGCCAAGGGGTCCTAAAATTAGATATTTTTGTGTGTGGGCGCTCGAGGGAGTTCAGATAAAGTGAAGGAAAAAAGCATGTGTGATGGCTAAAGTCATGAGATCTGAGCAAAAATTGCAAATGAAGAAATATTAAACGTTTTCCAAAATGCCTGAATTGTTGTCATTCAAGAGTGTGCTATAACTATTAAAGCTCAAGATCTGCTTGACATCACTGAGTAAAGACATAATAGTAAAAAAGGTATTAACCTTAAACTTTGCTTCATCAGCTCCGGCAATAGCAAAAGAAACCAATTTGGTGTTTGGTGGTGGTATTACAGAACAAAACAAACAAAAAAATGTGAACCTCCTAGGAGAATCTGTGAAAAGAGACTCCATTAACGCTTAACACAGAACTATAAAAACCAAGCTTTGTGGTATTGGTTCTGATTGCAGAACATCAGCACATACAGTACATCTGTCTTTCAAAAACTTGTTTCTTTTTTTCTGCTGTGGTGAGGTGGTAGTGCAGTTGACTCCTGATTTGAAGATTGCAGATCCGATTCCCCCCTTCCACGTATCGAAGTGTTCGGCGGCGGAGCTACCACCAGTGTATGAATGGGTCTGTGACTGTAAAGTACTTTGGGCCTTCAAGAAAGGTAGAAAAGCGCTAAACAAGAATACACCATTTACCATTTTTAACTATCTTTCATAATTTCCACATCAGTGTTTACTAAAGCCTTGTTTCCACTGAGCGGTCCGGAGTAGTACAATACAGACCAGCTAATCCGCGCGAACGTTTCCACACAGTTAAGCCTCGCTCCCACTGAGCGGTTTGTTTACACGGCGCATGAGTGTTGTAGACCGCTAGCATATGATTGCGTCATTGTAGTGTAACAACAAGAAAAGCAACAGCGATAAAGGTCATCCAGCAGCTCATCTTTTCCTTTCTTTACTTTTTGTACATTGTGTATAACAAAAATCCAATGCTGTTTCCTAAGAAGAATACCTCCATAAAGTGGAAAACAGAATAGCTAGCTTAGCGCTATATTGGTATTTTCTAATGTCGTCATCACTTTCAGCCAATCAGCAGGTGGCTACAGCGGCTCCGCCCCAACCGTCCCGTTCTATTCTTCTGGACCTATAACGGATGGGGGCCCTTTAAGAGGTATGGTTTGGTACTGTTCAATGGGTCCATTTTACAATGGAAACACTCAAAATACCGGACCGTACCGCTCAGTGGAAACGAGGCTTAAACGGTTTCCTGATGTGTAGACAACTCTAAAGTCTTACCTGGTTTGGACCCCTCAGCCACGGAGCCATTGTAGACCTGGTTCTGAAACTCCGGTCTGTTGTCATTCATGTCGATCACGTAGATGTACAAGTCTATTGGGTTCTCCACTTGGTTTCCGTTCATGTCCACTGCATGAGCGCGCAGCTGTGGGTTCACACAGACAGATGAGCGAGAGCATATTTAGCATTCTGCTCACACACAGTTCATTTCAGCAAATGATCCAAGCGATGCTCAATGCCTTTTAGAGTCATGGTTTGATGGCTTGGTTGATACGGGTCTCAACAGGATCTTTGAGGCGGAACAACTCCATGTCACTGCAACCTTGCTTTTGTCCATTGGCAACTTCATCTACCTGGCAAACATAACACTACCTGTCTGCCAACATTCAGCAAGCTTGCTGTTAGGGTTTTGGCATGGCTGGCGTCAGCACAGATAGGGGTGAGATAGAAAAGAGTCGCAGACACAAATAACAGCTATTTGGCTGTTAGCACAGCCAGAGGCCTTAAAACATCAGAGAAATGTTGCTGCTCAAGCTACAGCTGTTTTTTTGTTCTGGTGGAATATTTGCCTGGGTTTGTTTTGACAAAGTCAGCCTTTAAACGGATGTCTCAGGCTGTTTCTTGACAATGCGCTGCGAAGAAAGAGTCTGAAAAGAAAGTAAAGCAGGCAAAAAAGAGCATGAGATGGGAAAAAGACGAGCAAATAAATGGGAGATGAAACTATGAGGAGGCAGTGTGGGGGTGTGGGAGATTGAACAGGACGACTGAGGAAGGCAATCATCATCTACAGTGGGGCGTCTTAATCTGCACTACTGCTGCTGCACATCCTCAACTCTCTGTCAATCCCCGCTAATGATATCTAACACTGTGCAAAGCTTTGTAATAGCCCTGGAACCAAACCATCTCCGTTCACCACGACTTCTATTACTCTCACTCATTTGCCTGAGAATTCAGATACTCGCCAGAAATGTTATTCAATCACTACTTGGCTTGTTCAGTGAAGGAGCTGCTCACATTCTGGCCACAACAGACACGCCGGCAGCCAAACATTATGTCTGCACACAGCTGAGGATTCTCTGCCTGTCAGCCTCTTTACAGGAAGCCATGATGTACGGTGTGCTGACATGAAAGAGCGAATGGAGGAACAGCTAATCATCCCTGCTTTGCTGCCCGCTCCGTCAAAGATGCTTCAGACCACTCCCAGACATGAGGCCGTCTGAGCGCTCCCGCGTGCGCCCAAACACCAGCTCAGACACGTGTTTGTGCATATTAACATGGACACTGACAAGTGCAAAGATGCACGCTGGGAAGGTACACACAGCTGATCAAACGAGCCCTCTTTAGCCCCCTAATGATCCTCAAGATGCTAGTTTTCCATTGGCTGAAGCACCGCAAACAAACAGGGAGAGGAGACCCAACAAACAAACAAGCCCAATCTGTTTTCTCAGCTGTGAACAGTGCATGCTGAGGATGTGTGACTGTGATCTGTGAGGCTGCCTCCCTGCATGGGTGTGTGTGACTGTGTGATAATGATGCGTTATTGTTTTGTGTAAAGCAGTATGTTTTTGCACATTGTGTCCTTGCTGCCAGGAGATTCTGTTGTGTATGTTCTTGCAATTCTTTTATTTCTATATGTTTACCCAGCTTTTACTTCAAACTTCTGGCCTTGCCTTTGTGTCTCTTTTCCTGGAAATCTGTTTAGATGAATCTGTGTGAAGAACAGCAGAAACAGGGATGTAATCTGAGAATGAGAATGACCCATACAGGGTAGATAATTTGACCAACAGTGGCTGGGGATAGGCTCCAGCAACCCTGTGACCCCTAGGGATTAAGCAGGTTTAAAAAATGAACAGGTTGTTAAAAAATAAGCCAACAAACATAGAGTAGAAAGTAATTTATCATTAGATAAGAAATTTGGCACAATGATGACACAATAAACAAAGTTAAATTTGACTGTGTTCATCATACGTGGAAAAAACATAGTAATTGGTGCTGTTAAAAACTATACTACTGATTAAATTCCCCCAAAAGCTGTTGGATAATCCTAAAAAAATGTTTGCTGACTATAATAAACTTGAATAGCTTAAATTTAGGATTCTACATAGGAAGGAGTTACGCAAAAGCTCTTCTCATAATTTGTCTTCCTTTGTTTTGCTTCTTATCAGCACATATTAAAATCAGATGGGAGTGAAGTCAGATCTCATTTAGTATTGTTTTTTATCCTGTATATACAGTCTCTATAGGAGCTGCAGCCTCCAGAAAAATCTGACTCCTATTATCTCCATTATCATTAGAGATTTTCTCATGTTCAAAAAACTGTTTTTACCAAATGGCACTTATTATATACGCCATTTCTTCCACTTCACTCTATCATGTTTATGCTTTATTAAGTTTGTATGGTGATAATTTGGGAGTTGAAAAGAATAAAATAAAATATCTGAGGATATCTTTTTTAACATTTTGTCTTTATGAAAAACATACTTAAAATTTGTTTAAATGAACTTTTTAGTTTCATAATTACTGAAATTAAATTTGGAGTTTTTATCAAACCAGCAGGATAATTTGACATGCATGCAGGTCAAGGCAGTAAAACATGAGCATTTAAATGGCGTAAATGGTAAATGGTGTATATTTACATAGTGTTTTTGTTCTTTGCTTTAAAACAGACTCCAATGAAAAGATTGTTTTGGGTATTTTTAATGCCTCCATGAAATTTTCTGAAGCTTAAAATTGCATTTATTTATTTTTTTACTCAAATCATTTCAGATCAGAAGCAGACAAAAAAAAATGCAGTTTGAAAGAGGTTAATGTAAGCTCCAATTAGCAGGCCACAAGTTCTCTGCTCCATTCCATTCTGATGGATCTACTTGCAGATGACTAGATTCATGTACGTTTTTCTCATCCGAGCTGGTACCTGGCTCAAAACAGCTGCACAGCTCCAATATTGCTCGCCACTAGCGTTGCAACAGTGATGTCAGGTTGGGGGTGTGAGGGGCTGTAAGCTAGCAGCAAGTGTGTAAACCATTGACTGTATACAGAGAACTGGACTGTGTTCCAAATAGGAAGTACCTGCTAGTTCGAAGATGCCAAAATCCCCTATACTTCCACTGAAAAATAAATAGATATTACTTATTTGTCAGAATATCCATTCTTGCTCCGATACCTTTTTCTTAACATTTTTTCTCTAACCCTAGATTTTTTTATGATTAGTTTTTTTATTGTAAGTTATTCAGGTTATAAACTGACCAATCAGTAAAAGCATGTGGTACCCCACCTCAAACGTTTGATTCCTTTCATTGGAGGGGATGTGGACACGTTTACTCATGACTGGCAAGTAGTTGCCGTAGAAACAACACAGACTGACTTGGACCAATCACTGTCGTCTGGTTCCAACATGGCGTCTGAATTGGCTTCATTTCGCTGTGGGATAGGCCTTTTCTATTAGCGACGTCACACCTGGTCAGTCCATTTCTCTTATACAGTCAATGGTGTAAACATATGGATGATGGGGAGTGAGAGGGGGCTTACCCAGCACCAATAGCCCCACCCACAACTCAGGATTGAATTTCTAATTAACTAATCCCACTCAGCAAAAACTATATCCCTTAGGGGCAATTTTTTTTTTTTTTTAATTTTGTTTAAAAACAACTAAACCAAAATTAAAGGATCACTGAGAACACTATTACAATAAATGAAAAGATAGAGTGGGTTAAAGGCCAAGAAGATATCGGCAGGTATTAAACCCGCGATCCTCTCAGAGGTCGATAGCTTTACTCCTACACCACAGCCATCCCACTCAAAGCACCTAAAACTTTCCAAAACTGATATGTTTATGCACTGTTAATTTTATTCTCTAATATTTGGCGTCAAACCATCTCATGTGTGCTGCAACCAAAAATAAACCTTTAACCCTTTCATTTAAATATATGAAAAAAGCAAAAACAAAACAGAACTCCTCGGCTGTGCATTAACTGCCTGTGCTCTTTGATGAAACAGAAGCCCTGGCTAACACCCCCTCCCTCACCTCACAGATCACCTTCCCTGGGGGCTGCTCTGTCAAAACCAGAAACCTCTTCTCTCTTTTCTCTTTAACCCAAAACTAACAAGCAAAGTTTTGCCTTAAAGCACAGATTCTCCAAACGTAACGCTAAAAGATGTGAAGCTGCAGACTAAATTTCAGTTTAAAGTTGTCTGCGTCCCCTTTTTTCCTCACATCTCATCAGAGGCTCCACAGATCCAGGTAGTCTTAAAAGGAAGTGTGTTTAAGTTGAAGTGTCACAATCTAACACGCTGTTTCCTCTCCAGGCTGTATTGAATAAGGGCTGTTTGGTCCTTCTCAGGGACCGATAACCTAGCTGCTTTATTGATCCCAATTTGCTGGTTGAGTGTAAGAACAGGATGGAGAGACAGCAGACTCACAGAGAGCGCCCGAGCTCTGCAAGCAAATAAACGCAACGTGCGCGCAACCGATCATGAAAGCAATCATGTACAGCCTCTGCGTTTGTTTTTTTGGCGTGCACGGGCAGCCTACGTGCACGCTTCACTGCCAGCCGTGTGCGCACACCGCTGAGTGTGTGCAATCATCCCATCCAGCCAACAAAGACAGGAGTGTGCCGTTGAATTAGCTCCATCAGCAGCACCGCCATCGATCACGCTGACAGGCGTGCGGGTGCCGTGAACTCAACACCGGCGCCCACTTCCAATTCAGGTGTGAGTCTGGGCTGATGTAAATTGCAGCCTCTAATGTGCACATAAGAAGCAATGGGCTGGCATTAAGGCAACTCTCGAGTGGACTCCATATTCAAATCACACATCCACGGAGCTGTTTAACCCACAGTTCCAGAGAGAGACGGTCATGAACCCAGCCCCCCCACCCTCGCGTCTTTTGTGTGCAGAGTCCTACAGGGCGCCCGCAGGCTGCTAACTGTATAACTGGGGCTGCCCCATTGATCAGCACAGCAGCAAAGGGTGCTTCAGGTAATGAGCGGGCCTGCAATGCACCAAAGAAAAGTGGGGGGGACGGAAAAGGAGATGGGAGAGGAAACTACCTTGGCTCGCTAAACGAATCTCCTCGCCATGCGCAGCCACGGTTCTGCAGAATCACAAAGGTGTGCACACACCGGGTTTAGAGCCGCATCTGCTCATTAGCTCTGAGGATCAGAACAAAGACGACAGCCTCTTTTCTTTTCTCTGCTGCTCTGAGTGTCTGTAAGCCTAAATGACAGTCAGCTTGTTCAAGCACTCGCCATTCCATTCTGGTGAGAAGCTAGACAGCCGTGAATACGATGTAGCCAGAAACATCATCGTTCAAATAAGAGGAAGATGGAAGACGAGAGTGAAATAATGAGGGGATTTGACTGAAGATGGAGGGGCAGCGTCTTTGTCCTTACGTGGTAAGAGGCTCGCTCCTCTCTATCCAGGGGCTGGGTGACGAACATGTTGCCGCTGATGGGGTCTATGTTGTAGATGCCACTGGGCGGCTGATCGGCGCCTGCTCCAGTGATGCTGTAGCGGATCCCAACGTCCTTATCCTGATCCGAGCGGATCTGAGGAGAAACAGAGAAGTTCAACAGAGAGGAAAATCTTTGAAGGCTGAAAAAGTTTGTGAGCAAAATCGTCAACTGTGAAGTCAAATTTGACTTTACGACAAAACTTCATCTGCTGCTGACAGTCTGGAGACTAAAGGAAAGAAGGAAGTCCAAACAGATTTATTGTTGTACAAACCATGGAGCCACCTTTGTGTTAGAAGACATTTATGTCCACTTGTGTCCTTCCCTGATGACATTAAACCACTTCATGCTTTCTTTCAGTGATAGATCCCCTCTTAATGCACCTGTTTCACACTGACAGATTTATACTCAAAGAATTTAAAGAAAAACACATTTTACCCTGAACAGGTTTCAGTGTCACCTGCTGCTTGTCTGCCGCATAGAAAAATAGAAAGATTCTTACTAACAGACACGCAGAGGTTTGGAATTCCTGCACTTGTTTTTGTGGTGAGTTCCAAGGACCTTTTAATAATGGAGCAAATTTATTGAAATATCAAACTGCTGCGAGAACTCAGATGGTTGTTTTTTGTCAACAGGTTTTTAATTCTGTTAAAAATTCTGTTTTTTTTTCTCAGAATAGGAACAGTCCATGCCACAAAAAGCAAAAAATAATATATTTATAAATATATATTGCATAAAGATAATATTTTACTAAATAAACAAACAAATACTATTAAAATGTATGCATTTTCAAAACGTTTCTTTCTTTTTTTAATGTAAAAAAATGTCCCCGAATATTTTTGGTAATTCTCATTTCAGGCTTAATTTGACTCTCAGCGGAATAATAAATTTGACTTGGAAGATGTATTCAAAGAATGTAAACTTGAGGTCAGTGTCATGTGACAAACTTAATTTAGGCTTTCTAGATTTACAGTTAAATCTAGAAAGAGCAGGGGCGGATTTAGCAGATTGAGGGGTTCGGGCGAACATCAACATGGGGCCCTCTGCAAGCGGTTTCATATGAAAAAATCCTTACATGTAGGATACCACATTAGCCAAATTACTTCTTCACTGTTCCACTTTTAGATAGCATCAATGTCAATAATCCAAATGTTTTGCTAAACTTGAAATATTCTTATTTAGAAAAAAACATTTAATTTGTCGAATAGACTAATTTGTTACACACTTGTTTTCTAACAGAAACAAATGAGGGTTTTTTTTGTCTTTTATTTATTTTTTCAGGTTTTACTAAAGAAGACAAACAAAAAAAATAAAAAAACAACAACCCAGAAATACTGTTTTCTCTTTTAAAATGTCATCAAAATTTTCTCTCTGTTGGTAACTTGCTGTCGATTGAACATTCCAATGCTGCAGAGGGACGGGGAGGATTAAACACTTTCACATGAGCAGTCTTGTGCCATGTCTGTGTTTTTTTTTTGTTTTTTTTTGACAGAGTTAAATAATAATGGTCTGGAAAATGATTTTAGACATTTTTTTAAGTCTTCCGCTTGGAGCCATCAAAGTGTCAGGGTCCCCAGACAATTGCCCACCTTTATTGGCAAAAATACCTTGAGTTTTTGTAAGGAAGCTGCAGTCCTTTCTGTGTGCTGTATACTAGCTGATGCTTGTCAAAATTGATTGGCAGCTGACCAGCAATTTTCTTAGCACTTCAGTCATGTTTTTTCTTAATATATTTATAATAAATAATTACCATAGCTACCAGTCAAAGAAAGTAATCAAAGTCAAATAAAAGGAGTAAACCTGAGTCCTCGTTCTTATTTCCTTCTATCCTTTTATAGCCCTCTTTGCAATTTTCCTGGTCTATGGGGCTGCACATCATGCATGAAAATGAAATTACTTCATCCGTTCAGCGGCGGCTGCTGCATACAACATTTCTCTGTTTGAACATGATACCCTCTCACTTAATTTCCAACGTGACGGTCCCTCACCCACAGTGCAGCTCTGCCGCCGCTGCCGCCTTCACGGCAGCAATTTTTATTTCCTGAGCTCACTTCTCCACAAACCTATTTGTGGAGCCTGCAGGTAATGTATGGAGCTGATCGCTGCACTTCAGCTGCTTTACTGAGCACATGTAATTACGCCAGGATGATTTTCAAAACTTATCATGTTAGTTATCCACATGACCCTTTTTCTACAGTCAAAGGAGGAGGATGGCATAAAGAGAGCTTTCTTTTCAATGTTTTCAATGTTGTTTACTTGAATGTTAACAGACAAAATGGTGTAAAAAAAATAAAATATTTGTGATCTGTGGAGACAAACTCTTTGACAAATTTTGTCAAATTGTGTGGGCTATTTAGACTAGACCGGTTGATCTCGATCCGAACCGAGACTTGAACATTGAGTTTTGTCTCTATTCAGACTGCGTCTATCAGAGATTTCTGTTTCAAACTAAAGCTTATAAACGAAACCACATGACTGAAGATCTTTTCGGTCATTGGCCAGGAGTTATGGGGGCGGGGCAAAACATCAAACTGAAGAAAAATTTAATTTCTGCACTTTGCAATCCTTGTCAGGATAATTCACTTTTTCAAATTTTATATTTCACTGACCAATTTTGAACGTCTGTTTTGGCGTCAGGTACAACATTTTTTACTGCTACTTTAGTTGGTGCAGGGAACTTCCAAGACGGTTACCGAGTAGACCAGAGGTGTCAAACTCAATCCCACAGGGGGCCAAACTCCAAAACACACAGTAGGTCGCGGGCCAGACAGGATAAACATTTATTGAATGCACTAAAACTACTTTTTAAAAACTTTTAAACTTTAAAAACTTAACTTTTTAAACACAAATATGACAAAAAACAGGCAGGAATATTATTCCAGAATAAATCAACTTAAACTTTAAATAACTTTCAATATTTTACTCTGCAAAATATATTCCATCAAAATGATACAAGTTAGAAATAAAGTAAATGTTAAAAGAAAAAAAAAACGTTAAATTTCTTTACTTTTATATCATTTTAAATATAAAAAGAAAATCAAAAATTATATTATATATTCTGGCAATACTGGCGTTCAGCAAGGCAGCTGATGCACTGTATGATGGGATTTGCAGTTAATTTTGTAGTGATGGTCGCAGACACATCAGGCTTACTGTCAGATCTGGCAGCGCAAAGAATTGTGGGATATTATTCCTTTTGCCTGTCTGGGTGGATGGGGGTTAAGGTGTGGGTTTGTCAATGTGTTTTTTGTAGTCTGGCAGTTCTACTTTGTTTTGCCCTTAGTTGTTCTAACTGATCTCTCAGCCTCCATAATGGTAGTGTTGCTTCAATATGTTAGCAAGATAACATTGGCCCAATAATAATAATAATAGTATAAAATGATCAGGAGGGCCAGATATAATTACCCGGTGGGCCGGATCCGGCCCCAGGGCCTTGACTTTGGCACGTGCTGTAACACTGGAGTGCCAGTGTTTATGTTCTTTGATTAACTGTTTTCAACCATTACCGCGACAGCTCGCACTGCTTTTTTCATTCAAAACCGGCTGGAATGACGTTAATCGTCTTAACGATTGAAAAGTTCACGGTAAGTTCAAGATTTTGTGTATAAGTGTCACCGGCGAGGTCTCAGGTGTTTCATGCTGGAAACACACTTGACCTGTCACAGCTCTCCTTCATGCATGTGAGAACGCACGCCGTCTACTCGGTATCTCCTCAAAGTGTTAAAGCCGGCGAGCTGGCATGGCGGCCCCAAGAGAAGACAACAGCGCTCCCGCTCGTCATGCAGCCTCTGCCTCCGAAGCCTGTTTAAAATTCTGCACCGAGGCCACCCGAGACCACATGTCATAATAGATGGTGTCTCTTAATGAAGAGTCTTTATATCAATAAATTGAATACACGAACAAGCACAGCTTTTTGGAGTCCAGGGAATCCCATGAGTGACAGCCGTTCAATTGAGCCGTTTCAATAGAATGCTTATGAAGAAAGACAGCATTTCTGTCTTGCTCTTGCTTTTTTTTTTTTTCTTTCTGTCCACCGTAATCCTGAATTTCCTTTCTTCTTTGGAAGCTGCCTGTAGAGAGAATAGCTACTAATAACACTAAAAATAGCCAGGGGAGGCAGATGCAAGGGACCTAAGTGGCTGTCTGTCTCCGTCAGATCAGACCAGGCATTAGATGAATGACCTATTTGTAACTCTTTGAGAGTGATTTCCTTGATTACTGACAACTGATGGGATCCTGGGGGAGAAGCTTTCAGCACGAGAAGAGAGATGGAGAGGGATGAAGACAGAGGGACATGGGGAGTAAAAACGTTGGGGATTTGGGAATAATTAGATGAAGAATTAGTGTTCGGCAAAAACTCCTTGAGGTGACAGGGGGCACACAAATATAAAAAAGGAAAAGGGAAGGGAATACATTTCCATTTATTGAGCTCAGCAGCCGACTGCCTAATTAGCGTGCCGTGAAATTTCCTTCTGCCCACATCTCTTTTAATTGATCCGGCCCCGTATGATCGCCCTATCAGCATGAGTAGTTTGATGCCTACATAAAGAAGGACTAATTTGGTGTTCATGTGATGATGGTCGGCGACTCAAACAGTCAGTCTGCTGTCAGTTTACAGCGGAAAAAATATCTTTATTTTGCATCGAAGAAAAAACTATGCTTCTACAAGACAGCCAGAACGGGGACATCGTGCTCCAGGCACACGGCGCGTTATTAAGACTTACAGTTTGCCGAGAGCTAATGCCACACAATAATAGGAATCTAAGGTTTGCACTCTACAAAAGCCTCTTTGATGTCTCACAAGCACATGCTGGTTTTGGCCCTTTAGTGGTCCTTTGGCTGCACACATTCTTCCTTCAGTCTTTACTTTGTAGCTCTTGATGGGCTCAGTGATCTCACTTTACCTTTAAAGCACATCAAACACCCTCACAGGTTAGACAGGCTTTTAGGACACCCCCTCATGGTTGTATTAAGAGGAAAAGGCTGAACGTTGGAGCCTCTGAAGATCTCCATCTTAGGGATCAGAATTCAAAAGTCAAATTTGCATAAAAGTGGCACTTAAATAATTTTATTCAAGGTGTTAAAAAAGTTTCTGCCAGATTTCCAGAAATTTGCTTTTTTTATGTGCTGGTATGACCACAGTCATTTTTTGAACAATAATGAATGCATGCATGCACACTGTGCATCTTGGCTGCATGTAAATATGTGGGAATAGTACATTAGTGTGAATTTGATAGGTAACACAAATTCACATGATTGTTTGTACAGTTTTTACTTGCTAAATCACCACTCAGATACACAGTTTTCCAAAGTCCGGCAGCTCGCTCACGCACTGTAGCCAGAACCCTCCACACCGTAACAAAGCCCCACCTCCCCCTGCTCGCAGACCTGAAGCCACAAAGCTTGGTTGCTCTGCTTGGAGACACAGTCGATCCAGCCGCTCCTGTTCTACTCCGAAGTCTTTTCTGGAGCACATACTGTCTATGCATGGCGTAAAATCTGAATAAATTGTTTACATGCACCGCTATCAGATCAACAATCGACATAGCCCTCCTATCTCGATCGGAAATGCAAATGAGTCTGATCGGGTCAAAATATTGCGATTTTTTTTTACATGACACATTTTTATTCTGATCAGTTGTTTATTCCAATTACTTGTCTCCATGTTAACACATATTTTCCTCTATATTATACCTTTTTTTGGCAGCTGCAACTTATACTCTGGAGCACCTTACAGTCAGAAAAATACTGTATGCATTTATGTATGGATGTCTGGATAGATGGCTGTAAGGATGGATAGATGGAGCCCTAGATTGAGAAATGGAAGGAAAAATGGATGGATGCAATATGATGTACACTGATTTTTGGTTTTATTATTAAAAGTTTCCAGCTCTCCTGTTGGCACTCCGAAAAAGTGCATATGTGGCATAAATGGAGCCTGTCAAAGCTCTGATCATTCCTCACAAAGTGTCTCAGTGTCACAAAGTGAAGGAGGCGCCCGGCTCCATCTGCTCACAAATATTGAGATTATTCATATAAGAGTTTGCAGAAGCTGTAAAATGGTATCATTTATCAGATGGGCGCCGAACGCATTTGTCATAAATATACTGGTGGCTGTTTCCCTGTGCCTTTACCTATAGACAACACGCTGTTAGTAAAATAGTTTTCCATAAAATCATGAGGGGTCTTTTCCTTTATACACTGCAGCGTGTAGGTAAATGGAGCATGCTATGAATGTACTTTGGATCATGTTGAGCTGTGTTTTTCCTCCCCTAACTGCACTTTGTCACTAAACTTTCCTTTATCCTAAAGTTAGACTTAATGGCTGCCTCATCCTTTGGCAGGTGACTCAGTTACTTCTCTTCATCTTAGGCCAGTAAAGTTAGAGTATGCTTAGTATATTGGATACTTTGATGCTTAACGTCTTGAGCAAGGTAGAATGATTGAAAAACAGCAGAATGTCATCTATTTATATTGATTAGTGGGAGTAAATGTCACTGCCAGAGCAGCAAATCAGGCATTAAAACAACACCTACGACTCGGAATTCATCACAGTTTGTTATGAAGGATAAGTATTTCGATTTGAGAGGTAGTTAGACAGAGTGGATAAATGCAGTAAAGCCAAAGTAATGGCATTTCCATGCTGAAACACATTCTGGGGGGAAATGATGCCAACCACTCAGGGCACAGACAAGCTATGACTAAGCTGTCTAGCATAATTAAGACGGCATCTGCCAAGTATCTCGGTGTCTTTAATAAGAAACCGACTCGCTGACTGCACGGCTCATAGAATTACAAGCCCGAAATGTTTTTGGACTCGGAAGGAACCAGCCTGTACACAAGCCGACATGCATAAGCTGTAAGACATACCCGTGTGGGTATTTAGTGGTGATGAGACTATGACTCGGAATTCTGAATGTCAAAAACTGGAGAACGGATCTAATACCCCTCCTCAGGATCACAAAGAGGTATTGTGTTAACACTTTGATTGGCTGAATCGAAATAAGGGTTTAATATGAAAAGGAAACAATTATTTCTTACAATTTTAAACTAGGCTTTGAAGGTAACAAAATCCAATTTGATCTCTAACACTTTTACCAAAGAAATTTCCTTCAAGTAGGATGAATTTTCAGCATTTTTGATGGCAAACTCATATGTCTAATTCCTACTTGCCTTAATTCTTCCTTTCACAGTGCTGATTGTCTTGGGGAATAGCTGGCAAGCAATTTAATGGTTTTAAAAATACGCTTTTAGCTTTTCATATTCCTCCACAGCAGGTGCGGCACCATACTGAGTGCCTTTAAAGATAGAAAATGACACTGTTATGCTAGAATAGACAATGGATTTTTCCATCTTGAAAAGACTGACTTCTGAGTCACTGTTGGGTTAAAACATTCTGATCCGGCGACGAGCCTTGGCACTCGTGGGGATGCTGGAATGATTGCTTACATGCCTTAGTGCGAGTGGGTGAACTGCGGTGTTAAACAGCGTAGTCAAAAGCATCTTTGCATCCGCAGACGGCTCATACACCCTTGAAAATGCTTGCTTGATAGTGTCTAATGTTTCTCTGTCGTTATCCGGTGTCTGTTCTCTCTTTGTTGAACATGGGGGAAATGGCGAAACTACAGGCTTTTTAACTCCTTCTTAAATTTCCGTTTTGCCGCGCTTTGATCTCTGGTGCTGCGTGCTTGTCACTCTTCAAAGCTGATGTGCCCTGCTTTTACCAGGAATTCAAATAGTTTGATAGGCCATCAACACAAACATGCAGCAAAATGACACGGGAGGAAATAAGGAATCAGATGATGAAAGTGAAAAGTGAGATGTGTTGACAAAATGGGTGAAGGTTGGGGTAGAAAAAAAAAAAAAAACTGGTCCAATTAGGGAAAAATGTGGAACCTCAAGTTTTTAAAGTTTCTCTCCTGCAAAATACAACAACCTTCATTGCAAGAGTGGTTATAAATGAGGCAAAAGCTGTCATTTTAGTGGTGTCATGAAGAGGAAATGATGATTTTAAAAATAGTCACACACAGTGAAGGAGGTCTGTGAGAGAGAAGCTGCAGAGAGCTTAAGTTTAATATCTCTCCGGTGGGAGCTGCTGACAGAGCTGTCGCACACATTTATCCCTCACACTCGTGAGAAACAGCACAGAGGTAAGCTTCGCTGTTACCCATCGGAAGCTGAATAGGAAATGAACTCAGTTTTGCACAGCTCGGCAAAATGTTTTGTTCTCCTTTGACACATTTCCTTTCATTCACTTAATATTTTCTTCCGTTTTTACTCTACATTTACATTTCCACATCAGACCATATTCTGCACAGTGAGAGTCCAAATACAAACGGGCAGCAGATGCACCTGAAGCTACGTTCACACTGGGTTTAGAAACGCTTCCATTGAAAAGTCTAAGTAAGCCTTTCGGGCTTCTGTGTTCAAAACTCTCGCGTTCGTGCGCTGCACCACACATTTTTAATGATAATTATCGTGTTACACATTCAAAACATATGCCAGTTGAACGCACTTTGAAAGTTAATCCAGTTGAACTTTGACCAATCAGGGACTTAGATTGTATCTATTCAAAAAACGAAATTGACAACCAGTTGTAGATCAAACATACTTAAAAATTATTAAAAATTGCGGTTTGTGTCTGGTGGGAATTAAATAACACAAAGGCCAAATCAGAACTGTGTCCCTACCTCTCTGGCTATTGCTCCAATTATAGGGGAGATTGAAGCTGTTGCGTTGTCCCAATGTATTTTATTAAGGAAGCGCCGCAGCGAGTTACGGCTGGCTATTCCTCTGGCAGTAGGGTGAGAAGAAACCCATTTCTTCACGTGAATGTGCTCTAAAGCGCACAAGTTTATGTTTCAGTGTAAGTAATGAGTTTTTGTTTTTGCATGACTTTTTAAAGTTATAAAACCAATGTTGTTATGTATTTTCCAACTGTTTGCAGCTACGTGTTAATGTAGAATACAGACGACAGTTGATGATCTCAAAAAAAAAAAAAAACTTAAACCTGCCGAGAGAGAGATTCGAACCTGGGTGAGTTTTTACTTGTTCTTTACAACACAGTGTTCTGTAGGCTAAATAAGGGCGACCCACCACGTAGCCATTTATTGCAAGCACAAGGACGTTTTCTACGCCTGTATTTAACACCAGATGTGCTAGAACAGCCTTTTGGACGAGCTGTTTGTACTCTGCCTTTTACACTTGTCTTGGGACAACTTCAGACTATGATAGTACAGACTTAACAGCAATTTTCCGACTGTACTTATCCCAATTCTCAGAGTCAGTGAATGCAGCGGGATGGAAGATAGCACCCTCATCGATTTGATTAGTCGTTCGTGTTAGCCAACGAGCCAAGAGTTTTTCAGATTTGAAAACCAAAAAAAGAGTTGAAAGTGTACAAAAGATTTGAAACTAAAAAAAAAAAAAAAGTTTAAATGGTTAAAAAAAAGTTTGAACAAGTTTGAAATTGACATTTTGAGTTTTGAAACCTGAAAAACAGAACATTTGAAGCTGAAAATAATTAAGTTTATTTTAGAATAGAAAAAAGTTTTGGACATTTTTCATATTTTTGGGCTAACATTTCCAAAATGTTTTATTTTAGTTTCAAATTGCTCCATAAAACGCACGTTATAGTGCACTATGTTGTGAAGAGTGAAGGAATTTGGCTACTATTTCTTACATGTCTCTTGCTTGGGAGGCAAAATGCAGGGGTAAGGAGAAGCCGTAGGGTTGGGGAAGCAAATCAGATCCAGCTTGTCTTTTATATATTGGAATAGAGCTGTGAAAGAAAAAGCTTCGATCAAGATTTGCACTGCTTCGACATTTCGCACTAGGCTTCTTCCAACTGTCAGTACATGTGCTAGCATTGGGTGCAACAAATCATACGCAAAAAGTGCTTTTGAAAGTGCCACACATGCCTGGTGTACACACAACTTCTGCTATATGTACACCATTTTCAGTATACATACCACCAATATGGGACGCCCATGGTGCAACAACTCCAGATCAGAAGATTGCAAGTTCGATTTCCGCCTTTGTGTCGAGACACATTGGGCAAGATACTGAACCTCACGTTGCCTCTGGTTGAAGGTTGGCGCCAGTGTTTGGCAGCGGAGCCACCATCAGTGTGTGAATGTCTGAATGGGACTGTGACTGTAAAGCGCTTTGGGCCTTTGAGGAAGGTAGAAAAACACTATACAAGTATACATCATACTTTGACTACAGACGGTTTTATTCTTTTATCCTCTCAGTGAAACTATATCATATGAGACACTGAGGTCAAGTGTTTTATGGCCGAGTTTTCTTTTCTCGACAATGTAAGAAAACCATTTTCATGTCTTTTAAGATGGTGCTACACTCCATTTAGATCAACTCTTTTAATGGAAAGTGTTCGACTAATCAGCAATCGGTGCAGGTGAAGCCAGAGCGCTCGGAGGAAAACTTCTAAGAAAGCCGAAGCTTTTAATGTGGGAAAATGTGCTTTAACGAAAAGCAAAAAAAGTGATGTGAATGTCGGCATTGTAACCATAAAGTGACCTGTAATTGAGAGAGCAGCACTTGAAAAAAAAAATAAAAATCTGCAGTTTTAAGAATTTTCTTGGCTTTAAGTGAATTTTGGAAGTGGGATCTGATGTTTCCTGGAAAGCATTTTCTGTTATCACAAAAACTAAAATATATATATATATATATATATATATATATTCTGCACTGATGCACACATCACTCCCTTTACCTCAAAACCATTAGCCAGACAGAGAATGAAATGTAGGATTAAAATAAAAAGCAATTAGGGGGAGAACAAATATTAATGGAAGTTAAGAAGTGACTCACAAACCCAATTATGGCATTAGCCGGGCAATTTAGATGAGCTCTGCATGAGGCGAAAATCCTGTTGAAATGTACCAGCAGTCTCACTGCATTAACAATGGCATTAATTCCCTGATTCACAGTGAGGGAGAAGAATAGAGCAAATAAAGCCATTCGCTTTTCCTTATAAAAAAGCTTAAATATGCATCGGGAAGGAGCCCACACACTTCCTACCTAACGAGACAAAAGCCCCCCCCGCAGAGACTCAAATTGTACCAAACTACAGTCATGACAGGTAAATACAGAAACTGTTCACAAGATAATTATGAATGAAGACAAGGCGGCTGCTGGAAAGCTGAGTTAAAAAAAGGAGCGTATGGAGAAAATGCCTATAGAAGGAGTCACATGGAGGGCAGAAGAACGTTTTGCCAGCCGTGCACGTTTTTCTTTATCCGCCTTCATTGTCAAATCGCATCGCTCTACCTGTGCTGCTGCCGCACTCCCATGGGAGACACACTACCGTGACAGTCTGGCCAATCAGCCACACCCTGAGGCCAGTTGAAAGCCCTTCTGGCATGCCTAAGGCTAGCAGCGTCCAACCAATCAGTTAGAAGCCAGGCTTTAAAGGAGGGCCTTGCTTGGCTCAGGGAGCTACTGAGGCTGCCAATGAGCATCCAGAGGGGGAGCTAGAGTGGCTCAGAGGGAGGTTGCCAGAAGGGTCAGGGTGGACGAGGGCAGCTTGACAGTCATTTAGTGAGAAGTGGAGCTCTGTGTCACTCACAACAGCACTTGGTCTTTGTACTACTGAGGAGACTCTAATGGGACTGTCACCTTCTAATTGTCTGACCGGGAACGGGGAAAATGAAAAAAACACAGGCGAGGGCTTTCGCAGACAACAGACAGCGGGAAACAAAAGCACCTGTGTTTACACACAAACGCTTTGCAGAAGCTGCAGAGGCAATTCACAAGAGACCAGAGGGACAGCACGGAACTGACATGGCAGGTAAAGTTGTGCTAGCTGTGTGATGCGTGGGATCAGCCATGACTGACACACAGGAAGAAAGGTTAAAGTGTCTCTGGTTGTTGGTGCCAGACATGCTGGAAACTGCAGATCCACTGGAATTCTCATTCTCCATCCACTGAGTTTACCAAGAGTGAATTCACTCCGGGAGGAGGTTTGACTTGCATCCGGGTTTGTTTTCCTTAGACACTGTTGTCTGGTAAGCATGGGAGCTCACCTAAACTCTGGTGCAGATGATCAAGCTGTTTCTACAGGAGGAGTCAAAGCACTGCAGTTCTACAAAATACCACCACTAGCTTGATGGCATCTGAATGCTAGGAAAAAAGGGTATTATAACATCACGACATGGTAATACCCCCTTCAGAGAGGAACTGAATTCTTGTCAAAGACAGATTTGTCATCAAGGGACCGTCATTATAAACTAACATCCAAATCCAAAGTCAACATTTTAGGCCTAAAATGTAAAGTACAGTGCAGTCAACAGAGCAACCTATTTGAAGTTTAAGCATAGACTTTATAAGCAATTAACTTATCATTCCCTCCTCTCTCATGTTCCAAATAGAAAGTACCTGGTTCCAAGAAGGCCAAAATTCCCAAGACTTCTATTGAGAAATAGTCATTTTATTTGTCAGAATAATCATTCTTGCTCTGATACATTCTCCTTAACACGTTCTTTCTAATCCTAATTTGTTTAAAATATATGTTTTCCTATCGCAAGTTATACAAGTAATAAAATGACCAATACCTCGAAAAAAGAATGTGGTGCCCGGTAGCCCCGCCTCGAACGTTTAACGTCTTCCGTGCTCGCTTTCATTGGGAGAGGTGTGGACTTCAAACAAGCTCACTCATGATAGGCGACAGTAGTTCCTCTAAAAACGTGACTCAGACCGACTCGGACCAATCGCTGATGACGGGTTGCAATATGGCGGTAATGGGCATATATGGTCAACACCTTGTTTTGTCCAGTTCATAAAAACTCTCTATGACTTCAAGATAAGTAGTAGATAGGTTTTAAGGAGGTCCTATTCACAGGATGAAAGATTGGCAAAAAGCTAAAGATTTGATAAATGAACTCAAAATATAATAAAAAACTTGAATTAAATAATGACAATAATGAATAGATGGTGGTGAATAGAACAGTGAATAAATGAAATAAACAGGCTTAAAATCCCACTCAGATCATCTTTTGATCTATGTTAAAAGTGTTCTTAGTGGTCTTTTGATTGCTGTTATTGCCACAAAAAAAAAAACAAAAAAAAAACTAGTTTTCTTGAACATAGTTTCTGCAGAGCGGCAGTAGATCCTCTGAAATTCGCCTCAGAGTTGTGGCCATGAAAGACTGTTGGTGCATACTAGTAAGCTTTCCTCTATTTCCCATCATCCATCTCTTTACTCTCTCTCCCATTAGCTTACAGCGCCTCACATCCTTACTCTAACATTAGAGGTGCAAGAAAAATGCTTTCTCTGAGTCATCCAGCTGTACAGTTTTGAGCGAGGTGCCAACTCAGACAAGGAAAACAAAGACGTTAATGGATCTATTTGTCTCACAGACTGTAAAATCACTGGATAGCTCAACCCCCCTCCCCCCATGTTCGAAACAAGAAGTACCTGCTGGCTCCAAGAAGCCATAGACTTCTATTCAGAAATAGACAGTTATTACTCAGTCATTCTATATGTCATAACAACCATTCTTGCTCTGATACCTTTTTCTTAACACCTTCTTGCAAAGACTATTTTTTTTCATATGTTGTTCTTAACTGCAAGTTTTTCAAGTTATAAACTGGCCAATCAGACAGCTCAGTAAAAGCATGTTCCAACATTTGATTGACAGCTTCCCCTCAAGCCGCATTCAGCGGAAGTGGTATGGACTACTTACTTATGATTGGTGACAGTAGTTGCTCTAGAGACATCCGACTCAGATCAATCACCTTTGATTGGCTCAAACATGGCTGTATGGTGAATAAATAGCTTCTAAATTGGCTTTATTTCGCTGGAGCGGGAGGAGGGGCATTTTCTATAAGTGACGTCACACCCGCTACGCCCAGTGATAACATATACTGTTTATGCATCAGAATGGATCATAACAGGGAGCTTGTGGCATGCCAACTGTAGAACCTACGTAACTGCTACAAGCTTTCTCCAACAACATTTTTCATCTTTTCCTAATTCACAATAATTTGAATAAAGAAATACTCAGAGATGCAATTCTAAACTTCATTTTATTTATACATGTCGTCCTTCATGAGTATAATGCCACAAGAATATGTTAAAAACACCTAAAACATGATTTCCATTAGAGTGGGTCTTTAATTATGCCACATCCTGCATAAACCAGGTGAATCAAGTTAAATAGATGTGGACAGGGCACTGAAAATAGCAGACCTTGTCATTATATATCCCTTAGAGGTTCCATACCTCCATCTAATACATTGAGACTACCAATACCATTTGTGCTAATGCTCCACATACCATCGGATATGCTGCCGTTTGAACTGAACCCTGAGGACATGCTGGAAGGTTTCTCTTCTTTAGCCCCGGGTACACAATATTTGTAGTTACCACTAAGAATTTCAAACTTGGAATTCTCTGACCTCAGAACACTTTTCTGAGTTTCTGTGAAATATGTTCAGATGTGCAAAGAAAAGCCGAGCGAGGAGCAAAAGCTGCTTTATCTGATGAAATACAACCTGAAGAGTGATTAGTATCTGGAGGTGGAAGATTTTTGAGGTCTTGAAGTCTCTTTGCAGCTTTTTTTCTATTCTTTGACATTATTTTTTAAGATTGGCAGATGTTGAATGTGAAGACTTGTACTTGTCTAATGAGTAAAATTGTTATCAAAAGTTTCTGCTTATTAATACTATTATCAATATAACATTCATCATTACACTTGACTAAACTTAATTTGTTAATAACCAAATATTCTTAGAATTTCTAATCAATAGATATTCAAAATCTGCTAACAAGCTTCGACTGTTTTCTTAAAAAATGGTGAACAGAAGCAGCTAAAATGTTGTGAGTAATTGGACAAACAGTGAAGGTTTTTGCTGCAGCCCAAAAACTTTTAATAGGATTTTTCTCGTCCGTTTGACTGTGATGTCGGGAAAATATAACAAAATGCTGTAGCTTAATTACTGTGGGCCAAATAAAGGGAGAGGAAAGATGTGAACCCGCTGCATTCCTGTAAACTGCTGATCAAAAGCCAAAGGATGTGCAGTGAGCAGCTGTCTGTTTATAGTACAGATTGTGTCATCTTTAAAGGGAAATGTTTGTTAGGTCTAATTCTAACAAGTGATTCTGGAAAAGCACAAGGCTTCTGGGGGTGGGGCGGTGGGCTACTGTAGAATTGCAGTTAATCTGAATAATAGAAAATAACCAAACTCCAGTTATCACAGGCATAGACAGTTTAAAACTTGTTTTAATGTTATAAATAAGGCTGGTTTGATAAAATTGTTTATATTAAAATTAATTTTAAATCTATTTGAATCGATTTAAGCTTAACAGATTAATAATCGATTCATAACAATATAAATCGATTTAGCACATAAAGCTAAAGTCTGTTAGCTTGATGCTATGGTTTAATGGAATTTCCAATAAGATGGCTAATGCTAACGCTCGGTCGACCTAAACATACAATACTGACTAAATGTACATCTTTATACTCACAGGCATTCATTTTCCAAACTCTTTTAAAGGGGCCCTGCCATGAAAATTCTACTGTTTGAGGTTTTGAGCGCATTTTACTGTTCATTCCTCTCTATAAAGAACCCCAAAGTGCTATTTTGATTCGTTCAGGCATTTAGAGTAATCCTTTAAAAACCTGCGCTATCAGAAGATTTTGACCTGTATGGATGTTGCAAGTTGTTGGGTTGAGAGTTATAGACAGCAGTATAACCTTAAACTCCAACTATATTTTTATCTATTGTAAAATTGTTCCCAATCATCTTTTAATTATGATTATGGCATTTTTAGCCAAAATCTAAAAGACTATGTCATTTTTTTAAGACATATTTATCTGAAGAGCGGCAGGAGTTCATCAGAAATTTGCCTCTGGCTTGTGGGTGGGAGTAACCTTATGTTAAAATCCTAGCATTCCTTTGTTTTCACTCTCCCACTAACATTAGCGTAGCAAAAGATAAAGAAAAAATAAAGACATTAATGGATCTATAAGTCTGACATTTTTCAATCCACGGGTTATCATCTGCTCCTGATCCAACATGATTTGAATAAAGAAATACTCAGAAATGCAGTTTTAATCTTAAATCATTCATATTCTCCATTATAAGGAAAATGCTACAAGAACACGGTAAAACACCAAAAACACCATTTTCATTGTGGGTCTTTAAGGGGAGTGCAGGTGTGTCTTGCAGTTCCTTTGAGGCTCGTGCTCGTCATGAAAATGGAACGTACCATCGCAGGACATGTGGCAGGTTTATTTTGAGCTATTTGTAAGAATGATGTAAAATACATGAACTACCAGTGATGATGTTGTATGGTAACTAACACTCTAATTATTAGTAAGGTGCACATAATGGTTCCTTACAAATTGCACCTGCACAGGTGTGCAGGTGATGCATAAATGCTTGTAGGAAAGCCATACAGACTACGCACAGATTTTCTAATTTTCTAACAAATAAGGAACGGTTCAGAGAGCGATCTACGACTTTGATGCCTCCTGCAGACCACCTGAATGCCTCGTACATGTTTTTGCCCGCAGCTGGCCCATATCTACCCGTAATAGTAGCTGTGAGAAAGGCCTTAAATGCTGCAAACCAGCAGACAAACAAATGGAAAGACAAAGGCTACAAAAACACATTTAGATTAAGGTAAAGGTGGCACAAGCGTTTAGAAAAGTTAAATAAATATTCAGTTAGCACTACTTTAGTTTGGAATTCAAGTTCATTTGGATTGTTTTTCCTGTTTAGTAATGTAACTGTCATCTAACAGCCATATGTTTCATGTGAAATAGCATGCACCCTATGGTTGAAATGTTAGATCTACTACAACTATAATAAAAAGATAGAGTTTTAATAGAGATTAGAAACAGAATCATGAATATCTTTAAAAAAGGGCGAATGAGGAGAGTTGAAGAGCAGTTTGACACAGTAAGAAAGTCAAATATTTGAAACTAGATTAAAGTGAACTTTATTCCTGGAAACCAAGGATGATTCACCACCAAAGTACTTTTCAATTTTGGGATGCATTTGAAGGATTATGCTGGCGAGGAGGAGATTGATGGCCGTCCTAATTTAAACCAGAAAGTGAAAGAGACATGCCAACAAACTCGGTTTGCTCCTTGAAGCTAAAAATTAAAGTGACGTTCTGTCACACAAAGAGGCTGCTGCACAGAGACTTCAAAGTGAGATCATGATATGTATTTTCAGATTTACGCATTTTTGATGCTGCTTGTTTGGTTCACTTGCACAAACATTTTATAATAATCTTGAAATATCTGCCACTGCAGATAAATAGTTTATTTTGTGAGGTGAAACTCAGCACCACCTGCTGCTTTATGAATATTAGAAATAACTGTGAGGGGTGTCTTTTTGTCACAGTCGCTGATGCTGAGCAGGATGTCGTATGGAAACATGACAGCAGTCGCACCGGTTTTCATATCAACGTTCTGTCCATGTGTCTTCATGCGGCGCAGGAACTGGCGAGCATCTAATTTAGGATGGGCTGAAGTTTCATCACAAATGGGGAAATAGTGAATGTAAAGTTGGCAACAAAAGCAAATCAACATGGCAGGTGGAACTGAGGAGGGAATTTTTATTTTCTCATCACTAAAGCCACAAGAAAATATTTCCTATGGAGTCCTTAAAACCCTTTTATGTGTCAACTTTTAAAACTAAGCCACTGACATCTTCCCGCTCTCTTGACACATCCAACCAGTTTTTAGCCTTTAAAATCAGAGATTTAAGCCGCTAACTGCACATCTGTAATAGTTTTGCAAATGACTATTGCTTAACACATTTTCTAAAACCCTTTATAAAATGGTGATAAGCAGCACAACTAAAAAAAAAGTCAGCTAAAATCTCTTCTAAACTGGTGCAGAGACAGAGCAAGGTCATTCAAAAGTCAGGGAGTGCTTACCTAAAAGGCAGGGTCTCCCCTAGTTTTATAATGAGTTTTTGGAACGCATAAAATATTCTTATCTGTGGATCTCAAGAAACGTGCAGGAGTGTAGGGAGTTCTAACAGATTAACAGACTGAAACGTGTTTGTTCTGGTATATCTGGAGGTCAATTAACTCCAATCATTTATTTAACATTTCAGGAAAAAATTGTCCAAAATGTGGTGCTAGTATGATGAGAAAGTGATCAGTTCATGACTCTGTTTTTACAGCAGAACCATCCAGACAATCCAAACACACCAGCGGTATTTACGGTTTAAGTGCCTATAGAGTTATAAAAGTTATATAATGGGATGCTGCTGCAAAGCAGACGTGCCACTGAGGAAGTCAATCTAACCATACTTTTATAAAAAAAAAAAATCTACTTAGCTAATAGTTTTTCACACAGTTTATAGAAAAACGATCAGTGTGATGTGGCTGTCTGACACCTCCCGCAGGTTAATTTAAAAATATATAGAAGTTTCTGAAAATGCATTTGTAGGCTCAAAGATGAACAAAGTTGCTGCGTGTCAAGCTAACTAAACTGAGGCAGGATATGACTTGGAGCACATGCTGTGATAATATCTGTGGCTGTCTGTCATGCATTGAGTGCTTTCCACCTAAATGTGGAAAACACTGGACACAAAATCTTCGATTTTAGCAAAGAATTATGCACCCCCCAACAAACACACAATGGCGTGAATATATACACAATGTAATTTGATGCACAGACATGCAATAAAACTGCAGACAAAAATGTAGATGCAGAAATCATATTACAAAGTCATTATGATGTGTAATGAAATACTCTGTGCAATATGAGGTTGTAAATAACTCACACTATTATCATTTTGGGTTGCGCACAAAAGCCAACGCAGATAGTGCTCTGTTATTACATGCACACAAATACATCACAGGTTTCTAACAGCAGCTCTGCAGAGTCACACGACTATTACAAAGCTGCAAATCCAATCTGTTCCTGGAGTAAAAGTCAGGTTTCATCTGTCAGGGTGCAGGAAGTTATCCTGGGTGGAGGGTACATTTATTTTTGTTCCTTTGCTTTTGCTTGCTCTTAATAAGATCAAACCATGCAGGCAGCCTGTGATCATTCTGGGTCTGACACTCAACGCTACACTGTGCTAACTATATTACCACATGCATTAACATAATGGGCTATTTAAAAAAAATGTGGTAAAGCAAATCGCACTGAGGAGCACTTTATTTCCTCACGAATATGAGGATGTATCATAAAGTGCAGTGTTATACATACCATTACAGTTTCATTTAGCTCTAGTGAGGGGACATGCAGAGAAGGGGCAAACAGGAAACTCTTTTTTTTCTCACTTGCAGAGTCGTGTTTTATCAAAACCGTCCACAATGTGCTCAATTATTTCCACCTCATTGTTCGCTCGCTCATCCTAACTCTTGGTCAGGGAGGGGGGAGGGGGGGGGCAATGTTTGAGGCTAGTTAAATGAAAGGAGGAGCTTTTCTCTCCAGCATTCAGACTGCTTTCCATCAGTTGTGCCTCATTGGCCCCAGTGTAGGTGCTGCAGGAAACCGTCAAGATGAGAATATCACAAATGGCCTGAAACTAATGTTGCCCTCCCTCACCCTGGAGATTTACAGCACTTCAGCAAAGACTTTCTGTGCAGGTCGTTTCCGGACACTTTTTCTGGCCACCTTCTCCTTTGCTGTCCCCCACATTCAAAGTTCCATTCCAATCATCTTATGTCACCTAATCTAAAAGCCTTCCCAGTGGTCTTTTAATCATGATTATGCCAAAACGGTGTTATTTTCTCTGACATAGTTTCTGTAGAGTGGCAGTAAATTCACCTCTGAGTTGTGAATGGGACCATTTGCACAGAGCAACTGCCCTTACCCCCTCCCATTGCTGAGAGCTCTCCATTCACATTACCAACCTAACATCACTGATTTAACAAATAATGGTGAGCAATACTGGAGCAATCCAGATGTACAGTTTTGAGCCAGATGCCGGCTCGGATAAGGAAAACTAAGACGTACATGGTCGTTGTCTACAAGTGGATGCATCAGAATGGAGCGGAGGTTGTGGCTCGCCCAGACACAAGGACCTGGCTGCAGACATAGACCCCCAGAACCGGACGTCCTTGACCGAAAATGGAGGCCCCCCTTTCCATCCATCCATCCATCTACTTGACCGCTTCTTCCCTTTCGGGGTCGCGGGGGTGCCGGAGCCTATTCCGGCTACTGATGGGCGAAGGCAGGGTACACCCTGGACAGGTCGCCAGTCTGTCGCAGGGCCTCAATCACACACCCATTCACTCTCACATTCACACCTAGGGGCAATTTAGAGTCACCAATTAACCTATGAAGCATGTTTTTGGACGGTGGGAGGAAGCCGGAGTCCCCGGTGAAAACCCACGCATGCACGGGGAGAACATGCAAACTCCACACAGAAAGGTCCCAGCCGGGAGTCGAACCGGGGCCTTCTCGCTGTGAGGCGAGAGCGCTAACCACCTGCGCCACCGTGCAGCCCAGGCCCCCCTTTATCACTTTAATTTGCAATCCCAACAATGACATTTTTCCCATTTTTAGCCTTGATGAACGTTTTTTTTTTTTTTTTTAATTCTGAACACTTTTGGCAAAATGTTCATCGTTTTAAGCTTATTTTTCCCTTTAAAACTACTTTGTACTGACGACTGTAACTTCAGGCTTTAATGATATGTGCTACAATTACAAAACTTGGTAATACTTTAAGATAAGATTCCTTCACATTATTAACACATTAACAGACATTATTTATGTGCCTATAAGGTGTTAGTAAGACATTTATAAGCATAATAAGCCAAATAAGTTTTATTAACATGCTTAGTAAGATTCATTAACATCTAAAGGGAGACTATAGTCTACAAAGACCAAATTAATAAACTGTTTGCAAGATTAACAAATGTATATCTTAGTCAACATTATATTGAGTGTTTTTCAGCACCTCATCTAATGTGTTACCCAAAACATTTAAAAGTTAATTTTAAAATGGTCAATACTTTACACTTGTTTCAACATTATAAGACTTGTAATTCATTAGTAAAAAACTGACATTCCTCTGCAAAGAGCGGATCTGTGATCGACTTTCATTTCAAACCTTCAAAATAAAACACGGTGATTAAAAAAGAAGGCAATGTGACTTTTGGTTTGAACCTTTCTTAAAATCTTGTGGAAATGCCGTTTTACAAATCTTGACCATTTCATTTGATACAACACACAAATCCAACTTGGATGTATTTACAGTGTCCTCATCTTTATTGTGGGGGTTTTGTTCTAAATTCATGAAGTAGGATTTTGTTTAAGGCTGTAAGACTCCTCACTACACACCTTATGCTGTTTTTTTCAGACAGACAGACATTTTCACACTTTTCTCTCTTGCTTAAGCTCTAAAAGTTCAAACATTCATTGAAAAATGGGTCCAGTGTTGGACAATGAAAACAAAGATCTGTTTGCAACCGGAGTAAAGCTACATTCTGCACAGGTACACGTATGGAGAAAGAAAAAAAAAATTGCACCATAAAACCATTTCATGAAGCAGTAAGGCTGTGAGAGGAAAACTGCAATATAGCGAGGGAAACACCAAACAAACCAAAAGTTTTATAGTTTCTGTTTCCAGCCAATCATGTCAGGGGCCATCTTGCTGTCTGCAGCCAGGTCCCTCTATGCCCGGTGCATTTTCTATGTCACAAATATACTCCTTTTCAAACTGCATTTTTTCATCTGTGTCTGACTCATGAGAATTCGAATAAAGAAATACTCAGAAATGCAATATTGAGCTTAATTATCTTTAAATATATCCTCCATCCTGAGAAAATCACCACAACAACATGCTACAAAAACATGATTTTCATCAAAGTGTGTCTTTAACTAAAAGGTGTGATTCCCAGTTTTTCCTCTTTGTGTAATTCAATAAGTCCATTTCTACCACTACTGTCTCATCAAATGATCCATTCATGCAGAGCAGTAAATCAATACCATGAAGGCTGCACCACCTTCCGAATGGTACGTGTTCCCGATCCAAAGTCTGCTGATTGTACATGTGAACTCTCTGCTCCAACAAGAGGAAGAAACTTCAACATTACCGGAACAACCAGAAGAGTGAAGCCATCCTGGAAGAAAAGTTGTTTACTAACTAAAGAAAAAAATATCTGAATCAAGTTGTTTATTGCTCACAAATTAAATTCCCCTGCAGGAGATGAAAGGACTTTGCTCTCTATATGTGATTGGATTTATCAGTGTAATTGGGATCAAGCAAATAACCTACTACAGCAGAGCTATATTAACCTGTCATTACACTGTGTGGCAAAGTTTTTGCTTCACTCTAACGAATCAAAGCTGACACCGCACACACAAACACCTCTTTGAGGCATGTTATTTGCATCATTTGATAGCTGTAAAGTGGTAATTACACTCTAAGGGTTAATTAGCCTTTTTAAACTTGATGAACTTGCTCGTGTGAAAGCTTAAACACAGGCGAGGAAATCCCGACACAGGAGGGTTAGCCCGACTTTAAATCCGCATGTAAACTTCAAAGATTGTTCTTGGCCACTTCTGAAACTGCCGAGCGAAGGCGAGAAATCCCCACCACTCCTCTGATTGGCTGCCTGACAGCAGGGAGAGTTGTGCTGCAAGCAAACTAACTCACAGAACAACACAGTCTGATCCCTCCATGCGGCTCTGCTTCCAGTGTTCACACACACGACCGGCAATCTGATCGAGATTCACGCTCACATTCCAACCTCCGCGCTGGCGCGGCCACACACACGACACGTTTTCCTGCTTTCATCCTGCACTTAAAAGGGATAAAGGAGGGTCCCTTTCTCCAGCAGGGCGGGACAATTTGCTGACACTCCACGGCTCTGCTCAGTGTGTCTGGGAGTGTTCTCATGCTTTGGAGGAAAATCTGCCGTCTCTCCAACACATTGGTGAAAGGAGATTGCCGTAATCCGGGAGTGTAAGCCTTTCTGTACAAATGGGCGTAAGGGTCTTTGTGCGTGTGCTTGTGTGTGTTGGTGTCTGTGTGTGTTTACTTGTGTAGGAAATGCCAGAGGAAAGCTGCACGTCTGTGTGGGAGTCTGATAAGAAGCAGTGAGAATGACAAGATTAGAGGAACTGTGAGGGGGACACCTTTATGAAAAAGTCTCCTCATTTTTAATATTCTTTGTTTAGTTATGAAATGTTTGGTATTAGCATACATCTCTGCTATTTTCAGGACTGTTGATCCCTCTGCCAATTCTGAAGCATCTATATCTAGACAGTAAGACTGGAAGCAAAAATAAAATTCTTGATTCAAATTGGGACTCAGGTTGTGCCATTTTTTTAAGATTGATGACATAGATTGAGAAAATTAAGCTTAAAATGGTGTTTCAGAGTATTTCTTTATTCAAACGGTAAGTTATTTGAAAAGATCGTATTTGTTATGTGGAAAATACGCTGAGGCATCCGCTTATAGACGACTAGATCCATGTACGTCTTCATTTTCCTCATCTAAACTGGCATCTTGCTGAAAACTGGACAGCTGAATAGCTCTAAGTCCCTAATGTCAGGGTTGTGAAAATGGTTTAAAACCTGTTTTAAGAAAGTCAACATAACTCATTTTATTTCTAGTGAATGCCCCGACTATGACAGCACCCACAGCGACCCAACATAGGCCATGGGCCAATATAGTGTGATCTGGTGCCCAAAGCCTGGCAGTCGGGGTGTCCAACCAGCTAGCTCTGCCGGACCCTCGGAAGTGAAGCTCGCTACACTGTCCACCAGGTGGCTGGCTTGCTAAGCATGCCTGATCGCTCCATCTCCATGGACATTGTGGTAAGTTGTGAACTGCCCAGGCTGTATCCCGCCTTCACCCAACAGTAACCCGGACAGTCTCCGGCAACTCCATGGCCTCAGCAGGTTCAGAAAATGTATGGAAGTTCAAGACGAAATTTGTCGCATTGAGCGGCCATTTTGAATCTTTTTTATACCCTTTGATCAGGTCACTAGGTGTGTTTGAGATTGTCTGCGCTGTGCAGATCGCCTGGATTGCGGTGCATGTTGGTTAGTTTCTTGCACTAACGTCAAATGTGCGCCGTCATGAAGTATAGCGAGAAAGGGCGGGTTCAAAGCGCCTTCCTAAGCCAGCGCAGCCAGAAAATAGGTACTGCGCTGGCCGCATGCCGCCTACAAAATAATGCATTGGCATGCACAGGACTACAAAATAATGCATTGTGGGAAACTGTGTCGAGTAGTCTGACTCACTGGGCAGCGGAGCTCGGTAACTCGCTACGCTGCCCACCAGGCGGCTGGTTGGCATAGGGACCCAGACCACTGAGTCCCCACCAAAGCCAGTGTGGGCAAATACAGGTGAGGCCACCATGGAACCCGTGCATAAACCCACCAGGGGCCCACCAATTCCGCCCACAGGTGAACCATATGGGGCCCACTTTGAAATATTTGCTGGGAAGTGGTTTTAAAATGACACATTTTATTTTGACCAACAAGAGGATGTTGTAGTTTAGGCACAAAACACATATTATAGGCTTTAACCTAAAAAATATAAAATGTTTTGAATGGTTATTTCAACATTTCATATTACACTCATATTAATGAAGGTCTGATACCTGATGCTTTTAATCCTTTTTATTATTACTTCACAGAAATTTACTGACAAACTTCCCTGTTTTGTTTTGGAAAATAAGTTTCATAATAAAATGACTTTAGAACTTCAGGTTTTGCTGATTATTGAGTCTAATTTGCTCTTTCACTAAACGAGGGGGACAATTTGCTCCTGTTGTTCATTTATTTCATCAATGCGTTTTCATGACAACCCCACACTTGCCTGTGTGTTTGACAAAAACACACTAAACTAATCAGTGTTTTTCACTGAGGGATGCAGATGAGGCCGGTTGCTTCATATCTTTGCAAAATAAAAGAATCACCAAAGAAAACAATGAATGAAGTTTTTAATTTAAAAGCTTAATTTAAAAACTTCCTTAATGTGGATTTCTAAAGATGTTGTTTGAGGAGGAAAACAAACCTTTTTTCCAGAAAACACATCAGTTTAGTCACTGAATGTTTAAAATCTGAAGCCTGTTTGAACCTCATAAAAAGAACTTTGAAAAACACAAAAAGATTACATTGAAAAAATACCTGTTCTTTACCAGACGTTTTAAGTTAAGTTGCAACTGCAGTGGTGCAGTGGTCAGCGCTCTCGCCTCGACCCTGGTTTGAGTTCTTCCTGTATGGAGTTTGCATGTTCTCCCCATGCATGACTGAGTTTTTTCTTCCTCCCACAGTCTAAAAACATGACAAATACCTTAATTGGTGACTCTAAATTGTCCTATAGGTATGCGTGTGTGATGTTGAAAGAGACTGGTAACCTTTTCAGGATGTACCCCGCCTTCGACCAACAATAGCCAGATTGGCTCCAGCAATCCGTGTCCCGAAAAGAGATTAAACTGTTCAGATAATAGAAGGACGGAATTCTAAAATTCCTTGTGTTGAATTATTAAAAAAAAAAGAAAAAAAATCTTAGCCGAGATTTGAAAAAGGCAAAACAAAGGGGCGGGCTGAGTGGGGGAGGTGTGGTCTAGATCTGTGATTGACAGTTACAGTGAGGTTATCTTGAGGTAACGTAGTCACTCTGCATCTTCAATATGGAGTTATTCCGAGCAAATCGATGCCAGAATCTCCACAGAACTTGAGAATTTGAACTTGATAATTGTATTCCTCCACCTTCTCCAGAGGCAGGCGTTCATGGTCCAGACCGAAGGGGACCACTGCATGAGTGGTAAAATGACACTAGCATCATAAGCTAATAAAGGCTAACGTATTAAGCAAACAATCACGAGTGAATCGTTCATTGCAAATCCATCACCAGGATGTAGTTCGCTGGATTCAATGCCAATTGCACCAAACCACTGTTCCCTAACTTCCAAGTTCACTGAAAAGTTGTGTACGCTAGTAGATTTTTTACAACCGAAGGCAAGATACTTATAGCCATACTAATGCTAACACAATAACCATTACAGAATCAAAGATGGGCGGGGTTTTTATACTGGAGCTGCAGAGCATGACAACGTGAAACTTCTCAAATGATGTGAGACTTACTCCAGTTCAAAATTCAACTGAACTACATTGTTTCAACCTGTAGGGGGCAGCACACAGATGATTTTAGACTATAATGTCAAGAGTTAAACAAGTTTATTTTAAATTGTCAAGAATATGGCAAGGACCAACATACAGCACTTTTAAAGCTCCATTTGTAGATGTCAACAGTCCCCCCCCAAAAAAGAGTTGATTTAGAGTTTGGTTACCCTTTAAAAAGGGCATTTTTTCCCCTTAAATCTTTATAAATCATGTTCAGTCTGCATGTTTGTGATGATGCCCGACATCAAAAAGAAATGTGTGGTCTTCACTGAACGGATGCAAGCATGTCACTCACTCTGACGAGCATGTGAGGGAAGGGTCCCCTGGAGTTTTCTGGCACATTGATGGGTGGGATGACCCAGTCTCTTTTCTGTCGCCTCAGCCCATTAGCAGAGGATCCTCTCTGATGTTTCCGAGAAAACCTGATGACCTTGGGCTGGGAGTCCCACACTCTTGACAGCATCTCTTCAATGCCCATCTGAAAAGAAGAGGGAAAAAAAAGACAAACAACCCAGGCCACATCCTGTGATGAGTAACTTTATATTTGATCTGTTTTCCTCTGAAGAAAATATCTTTTTTTAACCACAACTGGCAGGAAAATAACACTGCAGAATTTTTCCTTGCCTGAAAGTGAAGTAAAATACTAAGTGTCATTCTGATAAAAAGGCCAATAAAAAATGTTCGGTGAGTGACAGAGGAGAAGACAAGGTATAAACATCTTCAAGAATGCTGCTGCATCACTTGTCATAAAGCCCTTGGCAGGACACCTGAGACTGTCACAGACCCTCGACTGCTGCCTGAGAGAGAGACTTCCCTGAGGCTACACAGAGGTGCAGTCCTTTGTTTGCACCTCTGCGCAGACATGCTTCCATCCACATCCTTATCGCTGCTGTCCCTGCTGAGGAAGGAAATTATGTGCACACCTGCCCTGACTGAAGCTGAAATAAAAAAGCTCTGCAATACCTGTCTAATGAGAGCAGAGGATGGCTTTTTCTGTGTGCATACTTCTGAAAATTTAAGCAACTTGTGATATTTTAATAAAAACTCGACGGCAGACGTCTTTAAAACGATATGGTGAAATTCCACACAGGAATGTATGGATGTAAAAACAATCCCTCTGCTGTGACTCCCTCCAGCAGGAGCTGCAGAGCAGAGATTGTGTTCTTGCTCATCTTGGCTGGTGAAAAAAGGGTTAGAAGGGTGTGTGATCCTCTATGGTGTAATATGGTTGTATTGCTGTAATCCAGCTAATCCTTTTGTTGAGTCGGCACCATGCGTGCACACGCTCACTTCACCGGCAGCATGTCCCTGTCACCTGAAGCGCAGTCAAAATCCAGCCGCTAATCCCACCTGGACTGCACACGGTGCCGTCGCAGGTGCTCCAGCACGAGCTGAACACAAGCAAACTGTCTGCGCATCTCATCCACAACTGTACTGATAGTAAGAAAAGCTTTGGCAAAGGCAATGATTTTTTTTTTATCTTAAGCTCTAACAACACTTTAAACATTCATAACTCACAGATAAGTGGCATCTCTGAACAGTCAGAACTGAAGCTTTACGCTGGTAGAGGGAGACTGGGGATGCCTCACAAACTGATAGGAGGACCGGATGTGTTCTGCAGATAAAACGGCTCTCAAAGCAACTAAAACTAACTGGCACCAGAGAAAAGACAACACCAAGCAGCAGGTGGAGCCTCTCAGTCTCTGCATTTGAGATTAACTTGTGTGTACAATTTCAGGAAAAAACAAAACAAACTGTGATGGTGACCACTGTTAACATCTACAGTCATGTGAAGCAAAGAAGGATGGAAAAATGCAACTTAATGTGGTTGAAAAAAGACAGATTTATGGACTAAGAGTAACTGAAATGTATTGTCCAATGTATGAAATTCATATGCAATCCATTTAAAACAATCTGATTTCAAAATAATTAACAGATTAGATGTTGTAAAGGTAAGACTATCCAGATATCCAGGATCTCTCCATGTCAAATAACTTTTAGTTAAAATGATGGAAAAACATCATCATCCAATCAATGTCCCATACTACCCATCTTTTCTGGTTTCTTATTGCTTCGTTTATTAGAAATTCATTTCATTTTCTGCAAATTACTCTTTTTTTCCAAAATGTTTTTTTTTCTTTTTCATGGAAACCAGAAAAGGTAATTTCATCATCTAATCAGCAATGTTTCATAGTAACTTTCCCAGTTCGGCATTGTGTTTTTTCTAACATTTTATTATGTTTTCTGTAAATTGTTTGTGTTCCAAAGTGTTTTTTTTTTTAATCATTTTTGTTCTCTGTGTTTTGGTTCATGGAATTTTGTAAGTATTATTTTATTAATAGTTTTTCTCTGATAATTGTCATTGTGATCTATAAAGACCCAGATCAATTTTTCCTTAAAAATAAAATTATGTGGAAAAAACCACAGACCAAGATGATCACAGAAAACATTTCAGATATGTTTCTGTTTCACTGATGTCACTTTGGGTTCTTATGGGTTCAAATATTTTTGCATTGTTGATGTGATTGGCATTTTGGGGCCACCGTACAACCAAGTTTCTTTTTGTTTTTTTTATTGTCAAATAATATAATGGCCATAACATTTAAACCACTATTAATTGGCAGCACAAAGTTGATTTTTTTAAAATTAACAAGAAAAAACAAACAATCATTGGTTATTCTTCAAGTTCCACTCTGACTATTAAATCTGATTATGCTGTTTGTAGCCTTAATAGCCACCTGGTCATCTTTGGATGTTCTTCACAAACGTCACAACTGCTACAGCATAAACAAAATATTTACGACTCCTTCCTCTTTAGACCATTGACTGGCAAAGACTATATATGCTATCCAGCTGGACAGGCTATGGTTCTGCAGATTGGGCTCACAGAATAAATGTTATATAGTTTGGAAACCTTTTCTGGCCCACTGCACTAAAACTTGAACTAAAATACTGAAGAATAGGACTCCAAGCAGAGAGGGATCTGGGACACTCACAAATGTCATTTTGGATTTCTCCCCCCTGTATAAGTTGTTTCTGACCGCAAAATTTACTTATGTATTTAGTTTTAAACAATACTGTAATCTAATTTCAACATTTTTCTCCCCTTTTGTTTGTTGCAATGTTTTATTTTATTTTGTTCACTTAAACTTGAAAATAAAATATATTTTAAAAATATATCCATTGTGACCTACTGATTGTAGCTTTCATGTCACAATTACCGTATATATATGTTCTCTATCATCAGAAAAAGGCCACAAGACAATGTTAAAAACACCCATTGGAGTGGGTCTTTCATGACTTCATTCATTTTGTGGCAGATTGCATGGTGCAGACATGCCTATTAAAGTATGCAGTAAGTGGTAATATCCCTAACTGAGAGTCTGTTCGTGTATCCTTCACATGTCACAGTGGGATGTGCCAAAGCCCTGCTCTGCCTCACCTCTGCTCCTCCCAGGATTCTGCGGCTTTGATAAAGTCCTTATCTCCCCTCACAGCCATCAGCAGAAAAAACACAATGACTGAACAGACACTCTGTGCAGCAATCTGCCTGCTGATGAAGGCACGGCGATAACAAGGTGGAAATTTTTTTTTGATTGGCCAGGCTCAAACTTTGGAAGAAATTAAGAAGAGGAGAAACAGTCGGGCAGTGAGACAGACAGCAAAGAGAAGATACTGCTCTCTGTGAGCCTGCGTGGGGATGATATCAGCACAGCGGCAACACGTGATTGTCACTTTCAAACAGCATGGCAGATGACAGGCTTTGGCATTGTGACAATAACTGAGGGAGAAAGAGAAGAAAGAAAATGTGCAAGGGCTTCTTACGGGCTTCAGGGAAAACGCAGTATGTTCCTGATAGGAGAGCGGGGATTATTTTGTTGACGTGAATACAAGAGTACAGTTTTTGTGACTGCAGCCTCGCCTTTGTATAAATGTGGGAAATCAAGTGTGCTGGCCTTGATGCAGGCATGTGTGAAAATAATGCATGAACATATGTCCCAATGTTTGGTTCAGGCTGTGTGTCCCAGTTTGGGTGCATGTATGAGCTTAAATACACAATAAGGAGGGAGTTCATATGTCCCTAATGTGCCGGGGGCTCCAGAAGCCTAACGGCAGGCAGGGCCAGCTGGCAGCTCTTGCTCTCAGGCATCCCCCTATGCTGCAGGGACATTTTTCAGGTCTGCACACCCAGAGTCCTGCAGCAGACATCTGGAGGTTATCAGTCTGACACAGAGGAAACGCAACACAAGACATGTGTGCTCTCTGCCAGTTGTGTGTAGTCTGTCTGTCTGTGTGTTGCTGTAACTATACCTGATTACAGACATTTAGGTAATTCTTGAAAATAATGTTTATCCAGTAAACGTTAGTAATAGATAACTTCAGGAAGTATGACATTTTTTTTATTGATTACCTAATTTCTGAAAAAAAGAAGCTGTTTGAACAATTGACTGTATATAGAGAACCGGACTTAGTGACCCCTTCCCATTGCATTCCAAATAAGAAGTACCTGGTGGTCCCAAAATCCCATGGACACCATTGAAAAACAAAACGCTATTACTCAGTCATATTATTTGTCAGAATAACCATTCTTGTTCTGATTTTTAACATGTCTTCTTTTTTCATGATATTTTTTGCTTTAGGATGTTTTTCCCCCTAGACCTGGGCCACCTAACGTAGGTGGCCTCGCTTGAATGTTCATTGTTTGATTGACAGATTCTACCAAGTCCACTTTCAGTGGAAGGGGTGTGGCCTTCTAACATGCTCACTACTGATTGCAGAGAGTGGTTTCCAAGAAAATAGAAATATAGGTGACGTCTCATCCACTCTTTCCAGTTCTCTTTTTACAGTCATAGATTGAAACCTGCCATGCTCTGAGTTATCAACACCATTCATTTTTAAATGTTTTCTATAAGGCTATGCAGGAATTTATATCAATCCGTTGAAAAATATTTGAATTATCCTGTTAAAATGATGCTACGTTATATGGATTATGAGCAAAACTATTTTCCTAATACAATCATTTCCTTCTTAATGCTGTTTAATTTTCTCCCTGTTAGTTCTTTTGCAGTTAAGCTTTTAGTACTCAGATTTGTTAATTTGTGTCACATTGTAATATTTTAGACATTTAGAAACATATTACTAATTAGAACTGCTTTAAAGTTAAAGTCTCATCATTGACACATTCAAGCGCTTGTCATTTGTTCTTTATATTTGACCCATCCCATAGGGAGCAGTGAGCTGCAGTCACAGCTGTGAAGGAACCCTCTGGAGGTTTACAGAGTCATCCAAGGTTAACACGTATCAAGCAGGGAGACACTGGGTCTCAGTCTTTGGTAACCCACAATCTACCGGTCTCAGGGCGGACACCCCACCTTTAAAGGATCTTTAAAGCACCTTACAGAATGTATATTATTTATTGATTGATCTATCTAAAAGCTTTAAGAATAATCTATATGTTTTTGTCAAATGTGAAATTTGATGAAAGATTTTTAACTAGAAAGGACCGATCTTCTTGTAGTTTACCAGAAGTTTGAGGTATTGAGAGTCTCCATACAGTTAAACAAGAATGATTCAAGGAAGACATAGGATCCAATCACCATAACAGGAAGTCAGAAACACCAATCTGACTTTTTGTTTATGCCTATACGCAAGTCCTCACACCAGGAATCCATTTATCTTCTTGACTGACCGGCTGTCTCTCTTTATTGCCTCCTTTTCTGCACTTCCTCTGTACCCCCAGTGTCTTTCTCCTAGTGCTTTTTCTCTCTTCTTCTTTTTTTTGTGCCTTTTATGTGTGTTCTTTGCCAGTACTTCTATTTTTTTGGAGAATAGCCGACCTATGTGCACAGAAATTCTGAATTTGTGAGCCAAACCCCCAATTGTGAGAGTTAAAAAACGATTGGTCTTTGACTCCACAGATCTTCACATTAAGCTACGAGCGTTCAAGTGGGCACTTCCAATAAACATGTACATATAAACACATACTAATGAGCGTTTCAGGCTAACACATTAAAACTCTGGCATTCACGTCTGCAGGTTTCCAGCAACGTGAGTTGCAAGTTAATGTTGAACTATGACCGATCAGACACTCTGATTTGGTAGTGATGTATGGACGGCGTCCCTATTAATTCACAGAAGTGCCAACAGTTTGAAAATTGATCATGAAGGAGAAATTATTAATTGGGCTTGTGTCCAAAAAGAGATGTATAATATCAAGTCTTTCATATATCGGAATAGAGCTGTGATAGAAAAAGCCCGTAACAAGGTTCAAGACTTTTGCACGGCTTTGACATTTCACTCCAAGCCTATTCCAACTGTATAGTAGCTTGTAAACAGTGGAAAAAGACTTATAAAAATCTCCTCCCTGCTCGTGCAGTGTGAACACCATGAGCTAAATGCACGTTCAAGAATGCACGTTTAACACGTTCTTGAATGTAGAATCCTGTGACAGAGAATCCAGTTGTGTGAAAACCTCCCAAACTGAGCTCAATCGAATACTGAAGCTAGTAGGTCTTTAGATGACGTTACTTTAGTTTTTTCATGATATTTTGAGTGAGCTGTTGCATTGGTGGAGTCATTTTGGTCAGCTGGTCCTTTTTTTGGAAAGATTCTCCAATGATCCAACTTTTCTCCATTTGTGGATATTGGCTGTTCTGTGAGTCCAGCAGCTTATGACATGACTTTATAATCCTCTTCAGGCTGGTTTATGTCAACAGTTATTTCACTTTGTCAGATAGCTTCTATTGAAGTGATTTCTGGATTTAACAGGTCAGGCAGTAATCAGGCCTGGATGTGGCAAGTCAGATTACATTTGGCTTTTCCAAAAATGTTAATTCAGAAAAAAAAGAAGGGAGGGATTAGTTTTTACCATAGTGTTCAGCAAATTTAGAAAGCTTTAGCCTCACTGAAAAATAAGTATTTACTTGAGTCCTCTTTCTGTAATATTAATATCTGTTTGATCATCTTATTCATTGTAGAAGTAAAGGCAAAACGGGGATATTTCATAGAACTGTGCAGATTTAAACCTGACAGATGCCACTGATACTCTCTGTTGGCACATGCATCCATATACCACACAGCTCTTCCTTTTCCTGTAATCTGCCATGAACCCGTCAGGCTGCTTGGCTACAGTGTGAAAAAAAAATGCAAATCAGAATATGCACTGTAACCCAGTCAAATCCAAATCCAGCAGTGCACAACTGAAGGCCCCACGCTGCATGGCAGAGAAGGCAAACCATCATACAATGAAATCAGCTTGAACTGGAGAGCACTTAACAACAGACCTTACCTGTGAGAGGTGCAATAACATGAATAGTTAAACACACCATAAGGGGCTTTCAGACAAAGATGCCCTTCAACTGCTGTGGCATTATATACAGAAACATTAGATGTTGAAGTCATTTGGTGCTGCAAGTGTAACATCTTTTTTTTTCCTCTAAACAGAACTGTGAAATATTTTTCTAGGTATTAAACACAAATTAGTTCCCTCTCACTGGTGCTACACAGGAAAAAAGGCATAATAGCAAGAGTAAGTCAGAGTAAATGTGTGTTGAAGCCAGTTCAACGAAATAAAGAGTAATAAAGTAGAGTTTGTTACAGTACAGCAACCCTTTCTTATCATTAGGTGTCTGCATACAGTGAGACGGAACACAGTAAGCTGGTACTAAACATGTTTGTTAGCAGGCTAACAAAGCGGGATAATTTAATTCCCCTTAGAACGATCCTCAACAGGGCACTGCGCTGAATTACAACAGCAGAGTGTAAATCCAACTTGGAAAAAATAAGAGGCGGCTTCACTTAGTTTCCAGTTTTATTATCATCATGGGAAAAGGCAATACCAAACTCTGCTCTTATCTTCCTTAAAACCTGGGAGGGTGCTTTTTTAATGGAAAGACTACATTTGGAAGTAAGAAAATCCAACAATTGGTTGATAACAAACATTAAATACTAAAACTTAGAGAAAAAAAAAAAAGAGGAAAAACAAATCATGTTTTGAACATGTTATTGTAATATTTTCTGATGATGGAGTATTTCTTTATTCAAAGCGTTTTAAAACGCAAAAATGTCATAAAAAGGAGGGCATTTGTGATGTAGAAAATATGCTGGGTGGGCCAGAAGCTTCCTGCATCACTCTGCCCCACACCGGGGAAGGGAAGTGGGGGCAGACTTACTTAGCAACAACAGAGGCAAACATTCTATTGAACTAATGTCGCTCAGCTGAAACCATCTCCTAGAAAACGACACAGGTTGTTTGGTTTTGGCTAAAACAGCAAGACCATAATTAAACACCATGGGGAACGCTTTTAAAATAGATGATTGAAGTGGATCTTTAAGCATTTAGCTAAATACAACACCAAAAAAAAGCCTGTTAAAAAAGCTTTATTGCGTAACATCTCTTCAGAAGTTAACATGAAAGTTTAAATTCTTGTTATATTTATTTTTTTCACATGTTTTTTTCCCTCTAAGATGGAAATAGTATAAATCTCAACATCATCTGAAGTCACTAACCAGCCTGATGGAATTTTTTTGTACATATTTTCATCTGTCCATATCAAAATATAACGTTTTTTTCTTTCAAGTGTGACTTTAAGCTTTGCAAAAATTGTTAAACATTAAAAAAAAGTATATATCCAGTTGTATTAGGAAATGTGTTTAGCTTAATCAAGCTGATTGACATAAAAAGGGTTTTTGGTGAGTCAATCCTATGCTAATATCAAACCGGACAACATGGTTTCTGAATATTCGCTTTTAATCATGACACCAAAGCCAGGTTTGGCTTTCTCTGGCACATTGGCAGTTTCACAAAAAAGGAAAATGAATTCACTCTTGTCTATCCTGAACGCACATTTAACTGACAGGAACAAACAGCAACATTAGTTTAAAAAACTAATAATCCAAGATTTATGCAAAGATGCCAAATTACCAGACGATTGGAGAAAACAGATACTTCTTGTTCAAATGATGATTGTCCTCTCGCCCTGTGATATTGGTAGCATAATTATACAGTGAAACTGCATCACCTGGTCTTCACAGACTGCCAGAGTGAAACATTAGCTCAATCAATGTCAATTACTTTCGAGTTTCCATTATTGCACTGCCAGCAGTGGGCAGAATCTCAATCCCCCCTCTGCTATTGCTTTGCTTACATGAGTCTAGGGCTTTTTGTCATGATTAGAAACATGAGTGAACATAAAGCCAAACGGCATTCAACAAGTAGAAAAAAAAAACTGTAATGGGTTTGTTGTTCAACAGACTGCAGCCTGGGAGCGGACGTTTGTAACAGGGGCTATAGATTAGCCCACAGTCACTTTAAAGTCTTTATTATTGAACAGAGCCTTGGAGCCAAATAAGGCACTGTCTCCTTGTCACAGAAATCGAGGCACTACATCTACATTTGAGACGTTCTGGGGATTTGCTAGCATTCATTATGCAGCCACAGTTATGGGAAGTTAGCTCTTTTATCAGCTTGTGCTTTTTGTTTAACTGTGTCTGTCTGTGGCCTCTTTTAAAGTCACCATCAACTTATTCTGCACCATGCTAACATGCTAACCCTCTCCTCTAAAAAAGCTTTTTTTTTTTTTTTTTAATTGACCAGCAAATTTTTGATCCAATAGCTTTGGAAGTTGTAGAAAAAGTTGATAAAATCCTGTAAATTTGAATCAAATCAAAGAGGTGGGTTATTTTGTTTAGTCATTTTTTAAGATAACCTATAAATGTTAGTCATTGACTGGATGTGAGAACTGGACCGAGTGAGTGTGACATCACTCATAGAAAATGGCTTCAGTTGACATGTTTGTTTTTTTAGACATCTACATGTTGGAGCCAGACAATATCAGTAAGCAGAGCTTGGTTCAAGTCAATCTGAGTCAATGATTGTATATAGAAAACTGGACAGAGTGACTCCTTCCCCCTTGTGCTCCAAATAGGAAGTACCTGCTGGCTCCAACAAGGTCAAGATTCCATAGACTTCAATACAGAAACAAACAACTATTACTTAGTCATTGTAATTACCAGAATAAACATTCATATTTTTTACATTTTTTCACCAATCCTAATTTTTTTATCTTTATTGCAAGTTATTCAAGTTATAAACTGACCGAACAGATGCCTTAGTAAAAGTATGTCGTACCAGTTGGCTCCAACCTCCAACGTTTGATTATCTTGGGCCCGAGTTCAGCAGAAAAGATGTGAACTTCGAACAATCTAAGGGTTTGTTCATACTACAGCAACTTGTAATTGCTGTGAAGTCACACTGGTCACAGGGCCATAGGAGCAGATTAGCCCTGATAGCTGGGAAGAGTGACGCCTGCTGATGACATCATCCGCGGCTGGAATTTTATGCCTGTAGTGGAATTGCGTAATTTAATTTTAACTTATGACAGTGATTAGAGTTAGCGATTACAGAGCATTTCCTGCTTCTGTTCAGAGGTCAAACACCACTTTCTTCTCTACCTCAACTCAATTTCATCCCAGTTATTGGGGACAGTTGCAACCAAGGTTAGTGTGAACTAGACCATGCGATTCTGGATGCGACTGATGCGATGACTGATTGCCGTGAAGTATAAACCGGCCTTTACTCGTGATAGGCAACAGTAGTTGCCATAGAAACGCTGACTCAGACCAACCTGGACCAATCACTGTCGTCTGGCACCAATGTGGCAACGTCCGTATTGCGGAAAAACGGCGACTGAATTGGCTTCATCTCACTGGAGGTGGAAGTAAGCCATTTTCTATGAGTGATGTCACACCCACTCTGTTCAGTTCTCAGTCAATGATCGGAATCAACCCCAACTGCTCAAGGAGTGAGCTCATTGGACGACCACATCCCTACCACTCGAAAGGTGTGAGACCACATACTTTTATTAAGGTCTCTCAGTGGTCAGTATAACTGAATAAGTCGTAATAAAGAAAAATATTATAATTAGCAAGAACATGTTATAAAAAAAAGCAGTCAGGAAAATGAATGAATGAATGTTATAAAAAGGTGATATAGAGTGATTCCAACAAAAGTTTTTCTTTGAGGTAAAATCTAGTTTTCATGTAGATTCTTAATTTCTGACATTTTACATCTTAGTTAGTAAAATAGCTTAAAAAATGTCTCGCTGCAAAAACCAGTTGGTTGTCTTTGTGCTACTCATAATAAAGAATGGTCCACAGGACTTTCATTTGTACTCTGCTCATTCTGCTGGTTCTCCCCATTCATTAGATTTCTTCCCCAGGATTTTTTCCTCCAGCTTTACAGCCTGTCAGTCACTCTGCTTTCAGCCTGCCAGTTTGAATACACGTATAAAATCTACTTTAGTCACTTTTAAATGTTCCCTCAGTTTAAAATTTACAAAATGACAAAATAATGTGACAGAACGCAGGCTTAGCTGAACTGATGAGGCTAAAAATTCTGTCTGACCCAAACATTTTAAAGTCTTAAGCCCATTTCCATCCGTTACCTTTGTGAGCGGTAAAGAATGAAGGTGTCCTACAAGGGCCAGCTTCACAGTGGTCTCCCAGATGTGGGGGTCATGTAGCCCCCACGCTGTGACCATGAACTGGACGGGCTCGGACAGGTTGGCCACCTCCTTCTGTGTGTACACCGTCCCGTCCGGCCTGACGCTGAAGTTTGGATCGCTGCTTATGAAGCCCACCTCTCTGCTGCGCTGGCAATCTTCAAACTTCACTGCAGACAGAAGGAAAGGAAATACGGCGTCAGAGAGTGACACAGTAAGATATACTTCATAAGCTGTCGACACATCTGGCAGACCTCAGATTAACCCGCATCCATCAGGACATATCTGGAAACATCTCATCCCTTCTGCTGTCATATGTGATTGCCTGCTTTGACGTCTTTGGCAAAACAAACCGCTTATCTCTTCCTGAACTGCAGAGTGCACAAAGTAACCAAATATCTTTTCATAACTGGAAACCAGCACCAGAACACAGTTCCCATCTACGTTTCCAGCATGAGAAGCAGGTTTGAAGCGCATGAATGTGCAGTGATGGTTCTGCTTTTCCGACCCAAAAGAAAAGGAAGCTCCTTTTGGCCCGCTTGTACAAACTTCCCATTGTTGGACTTTTCCATTTTGTATGATTTGGCATGGTGAGCAAAAGCTGAGGGAGAATTTTGGGACTTTTGACCAAAAATGACAGAAATGATTGCTGTGTAGCAAGAATGCCAAAGCATTCATGCTCAAACTGACTGATGGACATTTTCTAGGGGTGTAACAATTAATCATATTTATTGATTAATCAATATATATTGATTTGATTTCAACCAGATCATTCTATCTGAGGCAAGTTGGTAATCGAATCGACCTAAAACAAATATAAAAATGTTTCAAAATGAAATAAATGAAATTAATTAATATAGGTGTAACCGCTGTTGCAGTTACATTCGAATAACTTGGGTTGCAGGAAGTGTCTTGATGCGTGCTTCTTAAAAAAGAGTCACTGTTCTTCCTTTTATGTGATTTATTTTCTTGCACTTTCTTAAAAAAGACAAAGTACAAAAATAATACAATAAACTATATTTCAAAGTAAAAAAAGGGGAGAAAACGATGTTCTGAACAAAAATATAAAGCTATAACAAGGTCTAAGAAATATGTGCTGCCATGCTTCACAAGTTCTAAGTCCAACTAAAGTCCAATAAAGATACGGCAGCTCCCAAAATGCATCTTAGCCAATAAGAGGCTAGGACGGCTGCATGGGTATGACAGGCGCATGCATGCAAGAAATATCATGGCTCCAACAATAGGAAAATACAACATGGTATCGCTCCGTATCGCCCAGCCTTATAGATCGTCAGGAAAATAGTGTGAGAATTAATATGTATCACGTTAAAAGTTGTCTTTATGAGCCTGCATTCATCCCGCCACATTTTAAAGAGTTGCTGCATCGATGCTCAACGTTTATCCGCTAATAACCGGCAATGGTGGCCATTTTGATCCAGTTATTTCACTCTCAAAACAGATTGTATTCAGACAAAGTTTAGTCCAATTGGAAACTAACCGAGACCACCTCGAAAAATGGGTCTGGTTCCTGGTCCCGGATCAGAGCTTGTTAGTGTGTATTCAAACTGAAAATTTGTTTTGGATCATCGGGGGAGACAAATTCTGGTTCACTTTAAGCGAACCGAATGTGTCCAGTCTGCATATACCCTTACTATCACATAAAAAGGACCAAGTGCCATCAAAGCAGACAACACAATGTGATGACGTCCAATGTGTGGAAACATTGAATTGTGCAGACATGTGATTATGCAGTGTGGTAATAATAATAATATTGTTCCGTTTGTGGAAATCAACAGTGGGTTGAAGTTTATGAAACTGAGATGTGAATGGATTTGTCACTAATTCTTGTTTACTTGTTTGTTTGTATACATATTTAATTTACACTTGATTATCCTGCAATGAATCTTTAAAATTTCTCCTGCACTTTTCACCAGATGTTTATCTCTGGGATGAATTTTTGGCTAAAGATGTCCCGGATCGATTTTTGGTCAGTGAATCGTATCACAGATTACAATATGAATCCCATTGTTAATCATTACACCCCTTGCATTTCCTTGTACAATCTCACGTCTCGCGCAACCCAGTAGCAATGTGGATCCATGTGCTGAGATACTATGTGAAAAACTCTGGCTTCAGATAACAAGGCAAATTGATTACATAAATCACCCAGGGAAGAGATCATCCGTTATGAGCTATGTCAGTGTGATTTCTCAAAAATCCAGCGTGAAGAATCCTGCACAGCAAGCTTTTTATCAAGCCATCTATTTAATTTATCGCCCAGCTTCCTGTCAAAAGCAGCTTCCAAACAACAGGCTAATAAAGCATGAGATCTCCTCAGCCGCTGCAGCTTAGCATCTTACAAATGAGGCTGCTTGTTTTCAGCCTCTGAGTAATTGCATGTGTAATGGGGACGGATGGAGAACACCGCTCTGACAATGTGTGCATCTGTTAGCAAATGCAATCCAGATTTTTAATAAAATGAAAAACAGAAGAATGTCAGCTTATGAGTGATAAGCTTTGTTGGAAATCTCTGTCTTGGTTTGGGATCATTTATTGAGGTCAGGAGTTCAACTGAAAGTTGTGACACAGAGCTGCTTCAACTGTCCTCAAATGAATTCAGTTTTATGTAAATGACTTGAATGAGCTTGAATTGAAACTAATTGTCGTCACTTAGACGGGCCTTCTGGGGCGCCTGCAGCTGAGCATGCATGTGTGTGTGCGTGCACGTGCAGGTGAGCTGAGGATAAACCCTTTGACAGAAAGTAGCATCTCAGCGGGTGAATACATGAATGTTGATGTAAACACAATAAAAGCCCTGAGGTCTCCGAGGAGCTGCCACAACCCGCTGCCTGCCGTTCATGATAGCTGGCATGGGAGCGCACGTGTGGTCTGAAGCATTATGAAACACTCTCAGCCATGTCTTTGATTATCAAAGAGGGCAACAGGCCAGCTCCCAGTTTACTATTCATCGCCTGCTGGTGTGCACCCCCCCTGAGGCTGGGATCATGACCCCGACTCCTGACGCATCTCTTTAGCAAGGAGATATGCAGAACTGCTTTTCTATTCATTAAAAATCCTTTGCACAGAAATCTGTTTGTGGAGTCAGATGTAGCTCGCTGGTGAACAGAGATGAAAGCGGCAGAAATGAGACACAACGCAGAGACGAGATACTGATGTATGTGAGACAGAGATGGTGGGATAAAAGCAGAGGACGGGGGAGGCAGATACAGTGGCACGCAGAAAAACTGAGATATTTAACAGAATGTATCAAATGAAGCGCAATGGGAATTATTTTCACGGCTTTCTAAAGTAATCCTTAGTTTTTAAGACAAGAGTGAAGACTAGCACGGTTGATAAGTTATCTGTTTTTCTGCTGTTATTGTTCTCTGGTGCATGTAATCTGTTTTAGCATCTTACGTTTGGCAAAGCTACAGCATCCCCCTGCTCAAAATAATTGAACTTGAAATGAAAAATGAAGACAAGGCTTCAGGCTCTTTTCTGAACTGACAGCCCTGAAGGTCAGTTAACTCTAGATCAGCAACAACATGCAGATTCACAACTAATTCAAGCGTCACTGTTTTTGAACATCATCATTCCGGCATCTTTTTTTTTTTTTCCCAACCCTGTCCTGATTTTTTTTCCCTTCTTGTAGTCACCACGAATTCTGAAATCAGAACCTGAAATTGCAGAACAGTAAGTTCCTTTCAGCAGTTATCTTAAGGGTCTCGGCTTAGCTGGGATAGATGTGGTTTCTGAGAATCACATCATCAACTCTCTGTCGCTTCTGTTCTACATAGAATAAATAGACCGAGCGTGCACTCAGTCCTGGATCCTCTCAGCCTGAGTGCATCCTCCAAACATCCACAGCAAAATGTGTCTGACATTACAGATGTGCTGCATACTCCCTCATTCAGTCCTGTAACAACCTCAGAAGGTTTTAGCCGAAACATCTGACGGATTCTCAGGGCTATGCCAGATTTTAACTAGGCTTGTCCAAGCTGGGATCTGGCTCAAAACTTTACAGCTGGATAGCTTCAATATTACTCGCCATTTTATTTTTTTATTTTTTTGCTGCAAGTCGCGGTGAGAGGCTGTAAGGTAGTTGGAAAAAAGAGAGGGGGAAAGTTTACTCTGCACAAATGGTCCCGCCCACAAGTCAGAGATGAATTTCTAAAAAACTCCTGCTGCTCTGCAGAAGCTATGTCCTATAAAATGACAAGTTTTAGCTTTCTGCTAAAATTGACAGAATCATCAAACCACCACTGGAAACAATTTTACAATAGATCAAAAGATGTATGGAGTGGGTCTTTAACCATCACATTACTCTCTGTTATAACACACAAACCTAAAAGAATTCCTTAATCAGAATATTAATCTTTTATATGTAGAAAAAAAATCAACGTACAGCTAGAAAATTGGTTGTAAATGATATTGTTGGAAACTGCACTTGATTTTCAATAATGACACCCTCCAGCAAAATATGGAAACATAAAAGTCTTATAAGGGCCCCTTTTTTACGTATGGTTCCAGCCTTCTTATATATTGCTGCCTTATGAAAATGTGTGCACAGTTTCTCTCTGAGTGTGTGACTGCGCGTGCACGTGGCCCGTACAAATACAAGTTTGGCAGGCTGCATTCTGCTCGGCTGCTCTTCCCTGGTCTTGTATGTTTTGTCTGACAGAGCAGGGCGAGCTGTCGTGACCACCGGGTCCTTCGCGCACGCACTCACATACACGCAATGGCTTTTTCTTTTTACCTCCTCCTGCTTGTAGATGTGAAACCAAATCCCCAAAGAGCAGCGGATCAGGGCTTGTACAGGCACATTACATATGCATAATGAAGATAGCAGGTCACTCCAACAACCTGCTAAGGGCTTCCACACAGAGCACACAACCTTCGCCGTTTATACAACACTGTCTGCTGTGAAGGGCCCTGCACTCTTTCTATCACTATTAGCATTTCTGTTATTATCTGTCGTTTTTTCAACAGTGTCCTCTGGTTTAATCTTTTTTTTCCTCATCTTTGTTTCTTGCTGCAGTTTATTAAAAAGTGCGAAACTTTCCGAACAAAAACAAGGACAGCACAAGCCAGAGGTTGCATACAAAAGTGGAGATGTCTTGCTTTTTTTGTTTGTTTTTAATTTTAAGGATCTGCCTGCTTCCTTAAAATCCAGTTCTGCATTCAGTTCCCGACATTGACTGTATAAGAGAACTGGACTGAGCGCTCAATCCCAAATAGGAAGTACCCACTGACAGCTATTACTCAGTATTTATAGTTTTCAGAATAACCATTCTTGCTTTGATGCATCTTTTAAGGTTTTTGCTTATCTTAATTTTTTTTCACAATATCGTTACTTTTATCGCAAGTTATTCAAGTTATAAATTGACCAATCAGATCCCTCAATAAAAGCATGTGGCGCCCGCTTCAATGTTTGATTGACAGATTCTCTTGAGTCTGCTTTCAGGGAAAGGGGTGTGGCTTTCCAGCAAGCTCACTCCTAATTGGCAGCGTTAGTTGCCATAGAAACTTTGACTTACACCAATAATTGTCATCTGGCACCAACATGGCTGTATAGCAAAAAAAGTCATTTTCTACGGGTGACGTCACTTTCGCTAAGTCCAGTTCTCTTATATAGTCATTTGTTCCTGATGAAATAACAATAGATCCATCCAAGAACTCAGGAGAAAAAAGTTTGAATTGGAAATTCAGACTGAGTGCCTCAAACTGCTGAATGGGTCCAGATTGAGCATATGGAGCAGCTTTTGTTAAGGTGCTGTTCTTCACAGTCACGGCACAGTGCTAAGTAAACACTCCCTCTGGTGCGCCACTGCCTTCCTCAAGCCAACAGGAAAATCTACACCACCCACTCAATTTACAAATAACAGTATTTTTGCCAGGCTGGGGCTGTGACAGACAGCAGTGGAGCCCATTGATGAGTACATGAGCAGCGTTCACACAGAGAGCCTTCTACATTTAAGCTGTGAATGAATGCCGAAGCGGTTTTATTTAGTGCTTTGCTCATTTTAGCATTTTAATGAAGAGTGGATGAGATGAAGCTGTGTTTGAAACAGCAGCACGATTACTCATGTTATGCTCCATTTATGTTAAACCTTTTTGCTTTGGTTCAAAATGACCAAGCCTGTAAAAATGAACATAAACTGTAATTAAACATTTAATAGTAGTGATTATTGTACAAGTGTTTAATAATCTGAAGTTCTAATACATTTTTAAACCCTTTATTTATAAATTATGGCTTAATTTATCTAAACTTACATGTCTTGAATCAGTAATATTAAATATTGTCACGTGTTTTCCACGAAGTTTAGAGGCCAAGAGTTAAGTTGCTGGAGGTAGAACTGAATGTCACAAATTCGAGATGGGGCTGCATGGTGAAGCAGCGGTTGGCGCTCCTGCTGATGACTCTCCAAGTCATCCTTCTGCACAAGTTATACTTATTTCTGCTTGACATAGCAATGCCATCAAATAACCTGTAAGCACACTCTCAAAAGCATTTAGAACCAAAACTACAAGACGTTGAAGTTCTGTAATTTTTTTTACAAACTACAAAATGGTATGAGGGCCAATATTTTCTTACTGGCATTACTAAGGACCTGAATATGCATGTGGGTGTGTCTGGAAAAAGTTGTAAACAAATATGAAATCAGAATTTAGACCAACTGCAACCATCTCTATGATTTATTACTTTTGACCAGAAACAACAAAAAATGCTCAGACTTTGACTCAAACACAATAGTTAGAGTTTTAGGTCTTTGTAGACACAGTCAAAAAGTTTTAAGCTATATTAATATCCCCCTTGGAAAGGCGCATTCAAGCGACCACTTACAATGAAATCATATGTAAACGTACATAAACGCGTGTTTCGGGCTTCCACTGTTGCAAACAGACAGGCAGGTAAACAGCTGGATCTAATTGCAGCAGTCCAGAAGGTTTGAAAGGAGTCGAGCACAAGTGTAAGTCTGTGAAGCAAAGTCAGGATCAGGCAGGCAGAAGTCAAACACAAGCATGAGAGTTTCAGAGATCAGACATAGGAATTCTCAGTTTAGGCGTCGGTCGGGGCAGGAAGCGGACAATCAGAGTCGAAGTGGGATCAGGAAAACAAAAGATCAGGTCTGGATAGAAACGCTCAGTGATGCAGGCAGAGTGGCACAAACAATACTTCACACTGAGCCTGCTTAAGTCTCAGATGGGTGATTGTCAATGGGCTTCAGGCGGGCGGCATCCGGGGACTACACGCTGAGGCTGCTGGAAATGTAGCAAGTCAGTAACCTGGAGATGGCTCTCGTCAATGATCAGAGGGGAAGACGAGCTCTAAATCCTGACATCCACGTTCAAAGCTCTCATGTTCCCGCGTTGCTATGCCAGTTTCTACGACTGTTTTCGGGGTCCACGTTCAAAATGCGCGGCCACTGAATGCTTGTTACAAGTTGAACTTTGACCAATCAAGGTCTGAGATTTGGAAGTGATGCAAAATTGGCGCCCCATTTAAGTCACAGATGTGCCAATCTTTTGAAAATTGATCATGAAGGAGACATTAATAATTAACAGTTTGTGTCCAGCCGGAATTATATCCCAGCAGCCAAGTGGGTCCTATATAGTTAAAAGTGGGCAGGAAATGTGGCATCTAGCATAGCGAACTAACCTACCGAGTCCCTACTTAACCCTTTAACACCTGAGGGATTGTCGATGACACCTAAACACAAAATCTTTTACATACTGTAACTTTTCAATTGTTATCACAATCAACGTAATTCCAGTAGATTCTGAAGGAGGAAAGCGCCTCTACTGGAATTACGTTGATTGTATAAACAATTTAAAAATGACGGTAAATCAAAGAACATAAACACTGGAGCTCCAGTTTTAAAGGGTTTGGTCAATGTGGGCAAACAAAGGAGAGGCCCCCAAAGAAACTCTGGACAAACCCAATCGGGGCCCACTTTTTCTACCCACTTTTAAACCATACAAGGTCCCTTGCTGGCTGGAATGATATGAAGTCTTTCACATGTCAGAATAGAGCTGTGAAAAAAAAAAAAAAAGACTGGAGCAAGACATGTGAGATTTGCACCACTTTAACATTTCGCACCAAGCTTCTTCCAGCTGTAGGTGGCGGACATAAGCCAGTAAAAAGAAGATGATGCCCCTTTCTGCTTGTCCAATGTGAACAGCATGGGTTTAGTACACGTTCAAGAACCTGCGTATAGTGCAGTCTTCCTGACATTGTCCAGAGGTCATGTTTATAATCGGTCAAACTTTACTGGAGACTCTGTTTCCAGTAAAGTTTTAAAGAACAGTAACATTACCAGGACTGTTTACCTGAAAACTGTGACATCTTCTAGTCTAATTAATTACTGACTATAGGTAGGTAAACTTGGTTATGTACTGAATTTTTAGAAGAATTGGAATTGGGCTTGAGAAGGATTTCATCGGAAACCTAAAGTTCAGTAACCGAGCATAGACTATAGAGCAAACAGGGTAACAGTGGGGACTCTTAGAAAAAACTCTGTCAGCTCTTCCCTCTTTTATACTTGTTCAGGTTGCAGGGGAGCTGGAACTTCTCCCAGGTCTCAGCAGGCATAGGCTGGATCCAACCAGGACAGGAAGCAACCGTACGCTTAAACTCAGTCAGCTAAACATGCAAGGTTTTGAAAAGAGGGAGGAGGCGGGAACACCTGGAGAAAAATCACGGTGGCGGGCTGCAGGCAGAAACGCACCAGTTTAAACCACAAACCACCACGAAGCCATGCAAAGATCTGAAATCTATTTTGGGTTGTTGTGATTTCTCTCTGTACAGTGCAGCACTTTGAGTCTGCAGTCAAACTCCAGGCGTTCCATGCAGTGCATGCACAGCTTCTGAGACTCCTCAGAAATCCAGCCCGCTGTGGCCCCACAGGAATGCTTATAACTAATTCAATTTACATGCTGCTGCTCTTGAAACACTGCAGGTACAATGTGGCTGGATTTTTTTTTTTTTGGGCAGCAGATTGAAATGAATTTTTTCTGCCTCTGCAGTTATGTTTCTACAAAGGCACACGCAGCTCCCCCTGACAGCTCGCTTACACAAAAGGAAAGCACTGCTACTGGAGTGTGTGTGCCGCGGTGTTCCTGTGTGAGCGCGAGAAAGGGAGATAAAGAGAGAAGAGGGGCATTGGAGTGGGAGTGTGTGACATGAGCCCTTTGCATATACGATTATTACAGCTGGTGCATAAGTGGTTATGGGTGTCATCGCCTGGATTGTTGTGTGTGTGTGCTGTCAGCCTGCGATTGCTCATGTTTCATGTCTTAAAGCACCACGTATGTGTTATTTGGTGCGTTTCCCCCCACACAGAGTGAAACCTTGTCGTATTGGAAGTGCTCTGCTACATGGGTGCAGCCAACTTTCATGTACAGCCCCCGCTTCAACACACCTCCCTCCTTTTGTGCACCAGAAAAAACAAAACAGGAGGACCTCTCTGCAGAATCTTTTTCCCACTGTTGGCAGTTGTAGACCTGTCACTAATGAAACCGCACGCTTTCAGAACACAGACGGATCACGTGGTTTTGTTTTTACTCTTGAAAACCCTTGTAGCTGGAGCCCCACCATGGTTAAAGTGCTGCTCCCTCCACTGTCTGTTGAGCCTTGGCAGGGGCTCCTTGGATGGCGCACTGGGTTTTGCACATCCACGGCCCTTCCTCTTATCTTTGCATTAGTCTCCTCTCATGGGTGCCGGAATGAGGAGGCTTGAGGAATGAGAAAGGCGAAAAAGGCAAGATAAAGAGGGAAAGCCGGAGCAAAGCAGAGCGGATGCAATTAAAAGGCTGGGTCACAGATCGCTGTGCCAGGCGTCAGTGTGATTAATACACCAGCACTCAGCCCAGAAGCTTTTTCCCCACCGTGCGCATGCAAGCATGCATGTGTGTGTGCTTTCCTTACTATAAAGCACGCTGCAGCTAGGGGGCGCCAGTGCATCTATGTGAAGCACCTGCCGACCTCCCTAGTGGAAATTGAAAAGGTTAAATGATCGGCCCCTGCCTGACAGGAAACTTTGGAGTTGAGAGAAAAGAAAAGCTCACAGAAATGTCCACTACGCAGATATTCCCTTAAAAACTTCTGATTGGATATAACGAGGTCTGAAACACGACTCACAACTTGTTGCCTCACATCACACTTTTCCGCGCATTAATGAGCACCCTGTGCCCTTGAACCTTTTTCTTTGTGTGCGTCGGTTTAGCCGACAATTTCCTCTGCAGATGCCAACTAATTTCCGATCAGGCTCACGCAGACAGGCAAATGTCGCCCCTAGTTAACCCACTCCCTGGAGAAAACCTGCATCAAGGAAGCACCCCGAATATTCCCCTGATTGAGCTATCAGCCCTTCCCAGAGTGCTATGGTAATGAGAAATGTTTCTTTTTGAACCGCTGCACGCTGCACAAACATATAGACTGCATCTTTTTTTTTCCTTTTATCTGGCTCCCACTCACCAGACCTTGGCTTCAAGGCTTCCCCTTCAATTTAGTGCGAGCAGAGAAAGAGCCGCGCTTTATCACAGCAATATCGCTTTTAAGGAGGGGAAGCGAGGAAAGAGCCTCAAGGCTACACAGTGTCTGTTATCTCCTGGTACAATATAATTTCACATAGCCTTAAGTGAGGCACTGGAACCTCAGCTGGACTGGATGACAAAGAGGGAAATGTGAGCAAACTAGGAGACAAAGCGGGGCTTCTGGGAAACATTCATGGCTGTCGCTCAGCCATGTAACCGCCATAATGAAAACCCCTTCTTCACAAGTGAGACAGTTTTTTTAAAAATCTAGAATACAATACACAGGTTTTATAGAAAAGTCACACTTTGGGGTGAATGAGGCAACCGAAACAGTGCTGTAATTTTATCTATTCCTCTTGGACAACCTATGGTGGCCCTGAAGTCCAAATCACACCATGCAAAAAAAAAAAAAGAGACATTTTGAACTTTACATTTGAGAAATCAAAACATAATTCCAAAAATTAAAACACATTTTCCAAAAAAAAATCAATTAAATTAAAATAACACATTTCAGAAAACAAAACAAAAAAAATCAAAATCAGAAATCAAAAATGAAATGTAAACAAAATGAAACAAAAGAAGAAGCCAGAAAAGCTAGGCACTGTGGGACATTGCTGACAGGATGATGATCGTTGATTTTTGGTATTTATGTTTTATCCAAATGTGTCTTTAATCTCATCATATTAATGAAAGTTTTATAATTAGGACAAAGCATGTCCAATATCACTTCATACCAAATAACTTTCGGTTAAAATTATGAACAAACGTCATCATCCAATCAGCAACGTCCCATTGTATCTGCCTTTTCCTTTGTTTTTATTGTTTTATTTTTTTAACTGTTCATTTTGATTTCTAGAAAAAAAAATCAATTTCTTTTATTTACAGAAATCTTACAAAGGTACTATGAGACATTGTTGATTGGATGAAAGTGTTTGATTTATTGTTATTTCTTTTTTTCAAATGCATCTGCATATTAAAAGTTTTAGGATAATTTCAAAGCATATCCAGTATCGTTTCACACCAATTAACTTTTAAATGACATGATGAACAAACATCTCCATCCAATCAGCAATGTCTTATATACGGAAGAGGATTAGGGCCACTGGAAAAAAAAAAAGCCCATGAAAAATTCTGACTTTTTTCTCAGAATTCTGACTTTAAAGTCAGAATTCTGACTTTTTTTCTCAACTCAGGAAAGCCAGACAAATTCTGCAGCGTGCTGTTTAGGCCTGAAGAAGACCGGTATACAGGTCAAAACCTTGCCGCAATAGCTCGCTATTTTGGATTCTATTAAACACCTATTTTTTTTTTTTACATTTTTTGTATTAGTTTTATGTATTTATTTTACTGTTTTACTCTAATTTGTCATTTCATTTTATTTCATATTAAAAAAAAATACACACACACGCCAAAAAAACATTACTTTAATTTGCAACTTCTTAAATTAGAATAACAAAGGCGATTGTAAAAAATAAATAAATGAACAGTGAAGGGATACTGGTCAGTTCAGAGAGGGGAAGGATGGGCCTTCAAACATAACCCAAGGAGACAAACTGGTGATGTCTACTTTGGGATAAACCATGCACCGCCCAACTTTCATAGAATGGGAGCTAGAACCCTTCGCCCTAACCATAATCCTAACTTTAGCCCTTCCTCCGGGTCCGTGTGGCCAAGAATAAGTTCATCACTGGCCATATTTATTTAGAAAATTAGATGCTAATGGTCACTTTCTTTTTAAAATGTAGAGTTGTTTTTTTTTTAGAATTTACTTTGTTTTTTTTTTTAATTATCTGAGTGATTTGTTGGTGTGATTTGTGCTTCAGGGCCACCGTAGCAACCTCTGACTAGCACCTGCTTTTTTTTTTTTTTTTAGCTCTGTGTTATTACCCTGCAGACTTTCATTAATAGAAACTATAAGGCTTCAAAACATGCTTCCTTTCCTCTGCCCCTACCCCAGTGACCTCCCCCTAGCTTTACGGAGAAACCAAAGAACTCACTCACTGGATAATCAGCTTTTAATTTTCTCCCTGATCCGTTATTTTTTTTTCTTATTTTATGTTGTTTCTCTCAGCTCTGCACTGACTCAGTCAACCATTTCCTCTCCGTGGCTCCTTCCCCTCACACACACACTCGGTTGTGTTATTAGCATAAAGGTGTTTGCATCTTTCCCTGGTGATTGTTTAGCTGCTGTGTTCAGCATCTTGATTTGATTCCTTGAAAGTGCTCCAATTAGCATTACAAACATACTCTTAGGGAGGAACAGAAATGCGTGTTAGACCTGACAGAGTTCTTCCAAGGATCAGAGGCCAAAACCAAACGAGAGCCCAGAACTTGTTCTAACTAAAGGCCCATTGCTCTATCTCAACATTTGTGGTTTTAGCCCTTGGTAATGAGGTTTTTATCCAGCTTCATATTCACGTAAATCACACAAGAGTTTGACAATGGTAATACGCCGGATTTCCATTTGTGATAGAAAGCGTAATCACAACAAGAGACTCTCTTCTCTCCAGTTCTGCCTCCACAGCCCAGATCATGTCTTCTAAAGCCAATGATTAGACTTAAGACAGATCTCCTTCATTATCCGACTCTCTCATCCATCTCCCTCTAATCCTGTCTTCACACCGGAGCCCCTGGAGGTAAGCGATAGGCCGTGGCCAGCCATTAGTCTCTGGGGGTGGAAAGGAGTGACGAAACTCATCCGTTAATTCCCCGTGAGGAGATCAATGCCATCGGAGAGGTTAGTTACCCACTGATTGGCATCTCAAACCCATAATTGCCCACAGCTTCATTGAGGGGCGCGGTCTCGGGTGTGTAACTCTCAACTCGTCTGATTTATGCAGCATCTCTGGAATGGAGACATACAGTTGACAACTGTCATGGCTTTAAAGTTGTTAAAGAGATAGTTAGATGAAGGTTAGTTAGGTTCAGCAGCATGCACATGAGAGCTTTCTTTGTTTCCTCCACAGAGGAAAGTGAACAGACCTCAGGGACAAGCTGTTGTCAACCATTGCTGACATATGAAGATAATTGCTTTTTTAACAAGAAACAGCATTTCACCAGTCACTTTGTTTAAAATATTACAGAAGTTGATGCTTTGATCCGGTAAACCAGCTTAAAGGAAATCAAGAAAGATGGTTTACAGCCGCGCTAAATTGAACATATCTAGATTTTTATGTATTACACAAGATAACACTGTCATTCTACAGTTGAGCAGTTTGATTCTTGAAACCTTCCGTTATGAAGGTAAATGTTTTAAATCTCTAATACATTGGTATGTTGGTGATTTAAGGGGTTTATTTGATAACCTAATTACTTTGCAGACATAAGGAAAACTCTGTAATTTAATCATGTATGCAGGAACAAGTCATCTAAGCACCTAGTTAATAAACAAACCCATTCAACCAGAGTCAGACTCGGCCTGACAAATTATCTTTGACTCAAAGACTTGTCCAAACAGTCATTGGCATTCCCAGATGAGGCCTGAACATGGTTGATTACTTTGTTTCAATTCTGGAATAATTGATTCAAAGGTTGAGACTTGAAGGAAATCTAAGTCTCGGGTCTTTGGCCATAAACTTTTACTCTTTGCTTTAAAAGCTCTTCATGGTCTTGCTGCAGTTTATTTAACATAACTTTTAACTGTTGGTTATGGTTTGTAAAGTCTGCTGACCAGTCTCTGTTTCACCTGTCCAGGTCATTCAGATACACTGGGCTGCTTTTCGATTGCTGGACCCCACAATGGAAATGTATTTCTTAGGAACTGTGCATAACATCAGACCTAAACAGTTTTACACTCCAACTAAAGAGTTACCTTGTTTGAATGACTTTTAATTGACAGTAGTTGGTGGTATCTTATTTTCTTAACTTGATTTCATGAATTCTTATTTATCTAATTCGTATTTTATTGCCCATTGCAATTTTTTGATGTTTTTCTTTTCTTTTTAAAGCATTCAAAACTCCTGCATTAATGTATGCACATTTTGAAACATTTTCAAGCTGTACAATTCAAATGTACGTCCATTGAATGTGCGTTGAAAGTTAAACCAAGAACGATTTTGACCAATCAAGGACATGGATTTACTAGTGGTGTATAGATGGTATCCCTTTTAATGCATTAAAGTGCAAACTGTTTAAACATTGATTCCTGGAAGAGAAACTAATTATTTCCTTTAGTGTCACGTTTCGGGTAAATACTTGATTTTGTTTGGCTTCGTGGTGAGGATTCAAAAGTGACAATCCACAGTGATTATGCACCTGGAAAAAAGTTCTCGTCACCTATCCCAAATGTTCTAAATCACTGCGCATTCTTCTCTAAAACAAACTTTTGCTTCACCATCTCTTCATGCTAAAGCCTGATCACACCTTTTGGGTCTACATCTGCTCAGGGACTCGAGTTACACTTTTAGTTGTTCAGTTTGACTTGTTCTCCAGAGTCTTGAGTCTTAACTTGCACTTGTAAGAAAATGTTTTGAGGGACTCTTTAACTGAGTGCTTTCTGTTGTATTCTCAACCACAAATACTGAATCACAAGAGATTTCATTTGTTATTAACCACAAGAAAGTGGACTTCTTCCCATTAGCACTTACACCACCCCAGTTTGATCTTGTATTAGATATTATAGAAGACAAAAATAAATTACCACTTAATCTTGAAGTGCAACCCTTCTTTAAATGTGGCAGATCGAAGCATCTTTTAAGATCTAATTTCTTTGAAGACACCCAGTCCTGTTCCAGAAAAAAAAAAAAATCAATTAAAAGACATCTAATACATTTGCACCTGAAATTTTCCACGTTTCCTCTTTAAATCGTTTGATGTATCCCACTGCCTGTCACTGTGCAAATGCTGAGATCACAGAGATAGATTCTGTGCTTCAAATGAAGCTTCAACCTGAAGATAAATGAAATAATGAAGGATACAAGTGGGCTCCTGTTGTGTCTTTCTTATGTTTTTTGCTTGAACTCAACAGAGAAATCCAGCATGCCTCAAAAGCCCATCTCCTGAAAAGCACCTCGTTCATGCATGCATAAATGTCCCTTTTGTCTTTCAATGCCTTTGAAGACACTTACTTTAAATTTAGCTAATAAATAATATAGTGAAAGCCTTTTTCTTGCAGCACTTGCGTCTTAATTTCCCGCAGAGACAGTTATCAGAGAGATCTGCAGTGGTTCTTAAGACGAGCATAACGCTAATCCTTAAGTGGCCGCAGCTAAGCCTCATTGTGGCCTATAGATGTAGGAGGCACAATAAGAGAGGTTGGACCTCTCAGCTCAGCTATCTTCCATGAGGGAATGGGAGGTCGCTCTCTGCGGGGCCATGGTACCAAAACCATTATTTTTATCACCGCAGGACAAATCACCACAGGACAGAGTGGAAAAAAATCTCTTCTGAAAGGTCAAATGAGAGAGTCTCGGCGTATTTACCTCCTCCCCACCTCTCATATCACACATTTCTGTATTTCTCATTAACTGATAATACATCACTCATGACCTTGTGATAAAAATACATTAGCTGGAGACGAGTCATTAATCTGTAAAGAATTGGGCTGTTTAGGTTATCAGGTGAGAATGAGTAGCCTATACGTACGTGTTATCGCGCAGCCGAAAGAAATACACTTAATTACCCGGGCTACTATATACGGATATAAAGGAGAGAATAGGAGGCGGCCACCTTTTTTGGGGGGGAACGGGCTGACCCATCGCATTTGACTGTCACAAGACAATCTAGCTTTAGAATTGGTCAAACTCAAACCACAGCACAAATTTGGCCACATTGATATTTGAAAGTCAAGCCTTAAAGGATGATAAAAGGGACATCTCTAAATGTTGTATTTGCAGTTGCTTTTTGAAATCTTTAAAATCTTTGTGCAAACATACATTTTTATGCATGCGATATTCTTAATATTTTAAATAGTTTGAAGGTTTTTTTTTTTTAAACATTCTACATCTAAGATGTAGCCTTCACTATAAAGCTTATTTTTTGGTCTCAGAATCCTGGGATTGTCTCTTTCTAACCATCTAAGATGTTTTTTTACACACATTTAACTGATCAGTTACTCAAAAAATCTGACTGATGTGTTTCTGTCATCTAAACTTAAATAACCAGAAAGACTTTTAGTTCATCTGAAAAGCAGCATCCAGGCTTATGCCTGATTGTCTTGCAACATTCTTGCATCAAAAATGTCAACTTGTGTCTGGAATGTCTCATCCGTTTTGTTAATGAGGCCAACTTCTCACTCAGTTGTCCCACATTCTTCACACTTTCTGACTCATAAGATATGAACTCAAATCAGCTTGAGGTACAAACATTTAAGCCATCTTACATACATACAAAAATGTGCATTTGCTGCAGTTATAGTAAAGCTTTAAAGAATCTGTCAATCAAATCTTTCAGGTGGGGCCAGCGGGCAGCACTTGTATCTGATTGGTCAGTTTATGAAAACATGTAAAAAATGAGGATTATCAAGAACATGTTTAAAAATGTTATCAATGCAAGAATGGTCATTCTGACTAATAGAATGAGTAATAGCTATTTATTTCTCAACTGAAGTTTTCTTTGAGCCAGCAGGTACTTCCTGTTTGGAACGCGAGGGGGAAGAGGTCATTTAGTCTTGTTCACTTATCCAGTCAATGGCTTCAAAACCAGGTAAAGCTCTGATGTTAGAGGGTTAAAAAATTTTTACTTGAACGGTTAAGGAAATAGTCATTTATTTAAAATTTTGAACTTTACACATTTCTAAAAATATTTTTCCATAAAAGAAAATTCAATTCAACAAATTCATTTGTTACAGTTTGGACTGTGGTTCAAGTCTGCCTTTGAAGATAATCAGATGATGACTTTACTGATTATGTAAGTTACAATTACTTTGACAGCTTCCTTATGAATAGTAAAACGTTTTTTTACATTTGTGTCAGTTGTTGTATTAGAAGTATCTGAAGGCAGGACACCAAATTGTTGGCAGTAAGCATCTTTGTTTTTTTTTTTTTTATTAAATCTTAAAATGAGAAAATGTCTAAACTTGCAAAGTGATTAAAATAAGCTATGACCAACAAACAAAACAAATGTGTGTGGAGTAAAACAGATGAAACGGCCAGTCTCTTAAACAAGCTGATGGTGAATTAACTCAAACGGAACCAATTGTGGATAAATGACTTGTGAAGCTGGGTATAAACACAGTTGTTTTTCACCTTTTGATATATCCCATCAGGATATACCAAAAGACCTAGAATATCACCACCACCAACTCCTACCCCAAGCACTGCACATTTCGGTCGAAAAATTATCTTTAGTTTTGGTCAAAAAAGACTAATATAACCAGTGACCCAACAGTTACTTTTTTTGCATTTTAAGCTTTGAACCTTTAACACTTGAGGTCAAAAAGTCAAAATTCAATTAGCTGATCTTGACAGAAAAGCGGCTTCACACTGGTAAGCAACACTTTAAAGCGTCTTTTCACCGATATGCAACGCATTAATAATATAAGGTGTTATATTTCGGGGCAAAGCCGTTTTTTTCCACGACAGAATGAAATGAACTAACTGCGGTCAAACGTAAACACTGGTCTGGAGCTAAAACTCCATTGTAAAATTCCTAACAGTTTTACAAATCTAAACACTTTGGTAAATATCCTTTTTGGAATTAATTAAAAGTTTTCCTTCTTTTGAGACATTTTTAGCTACCCTGAACACTAAACAATTTATTCACATGAAAAAGTTTGAATGAAAGTGGCTACAACTCTGAAATATTGTGGAATTTCTGCCTTCAACTAGTGATGTTTAGTGGTTCTGTTTCCAGCTAACAACTTTAGCCACCATCTTGTCTGCCACCAGGTCCTCTTGACATAGTTAGGCAGTAGCTTGAAGAGTCTTGCCTAAGGACTTACACTGGATTAAGCTCATTGCACCTCAGAGAAGCAAACCCTGGTTTTCTGTGCAGAAGCCACATTAAATAAGAAAACCAAACCAAACAGGAAATAGACCTCAAACCACCTAGCTTAACTTTGATCTGATTTGACACCAAACCATTAGATGATAACGTGTAAGGTTGTAAACATTGTGGTTTGGATTTTTAGGTAAAATGTGCTTAAGTATTGTGAATATTATTTCATAAAGCATAGATCATAGTAGCTATTATCATTCTGATCACAAACCTAATCTGCTGTTTGCCGTCGGCAGGTGACGCTTTTTGCCGACCCTGGAAATAGCTTTGAAAACTGACTGTGAAGCTGGATACATTTTGTTTTCTCTGTAATTAAGTCTCAATCTTAAAGGTCTGACCAAACATGACAGCCAGAAAAAAAACAAAAAACAAAAAAAGAAAAAAACATGAAAAACACCAAGGACCTTTTTTCAATTGAACTGGTTGTTTGCAAAACTGAGAGAAAGGCACAACAGGCTACTTCACATTTAAACTATTTAAACAAAGATGGGTTATTTTTCTACATTATAAAAAGCTGCATGGTGGAAAAACACGTCAGTGTTTTAATCAGCCCCAAAAAATATTAGTTGTTTTCTGAAAGTGCAAATCAGAATGCCAACATTTCTGAAATGAATGACTGCATTCGGCAGTGTCAGCAGCTCAGATGCCTTCTGGTTTTCACTTTCCAAGTCTTTTCCAGAGCTTTGTTTTTGTAACAAGTCCAAAATGAGTCTGACTTTCTTGCCAACACCCATTTGTGGTTGTTAAACTCCTCAACGAAGGAGCATTTGGATTCCGGCTCAGCCTGCTGGGAGCACCGATGGGGTTAAAGGCCGTAACACGCTCACCTGTAATGCGAGCTCTAACTTCATCTGTCTGCCGTGTGTAAATCTTTTGGTTGGGCCAGAGGCAGAGGTGACAGAGAAGCAGATGAGGACATCCAGCGCAGTATGACGGATGGTGGCAGCCGTTCCCCCAGGCCACAGTGATGGCACTACATCGATCCAGCCACTGTGGAGCCTGAAGTGCACCGCCTTTTGGCTTTGTCAGCACTGTTCAGCTCCGCAATGCTTCAGCTCCCCTGATCACTGTCAGAAACCCGGGAGAAAACACCCAGGGAATAAAAAATTGAAAACGCTGATGTGACCAGAGAGAGGCAGCTGGCGCTGGATGAGCTGCTGGATCACTAACGCTAGAACAATGTGATTTATTTTATTCATGCACAGTAATATCTGCTGTCACAAAAGTTAACAGCAGATTCTGCTTTCCTTGAGTCTATACGTCTCCTCATATGTTACTCATTCAGATTTATGCTACACTTTAGCAGAAAGTGACTCATAACGTACACTTTCTCTTACTTTTTCAGTAATTTTTCTCTTAATTTACTCTGAGATTTAATGCTCACAGCTTTTTTACCTGCTGAATTAAATCAATAGGCCAGACCCTGGACTTTGAGCCTCTTGGCTTAAACGCAGTGCATCTCCTGAGTCACAGCATGAGGAGTCTGCAGATTGTGAAAGCCAGCCTTCATGCTGAAAAGCCCTTTACAGTAAGCCCACAGGCTGATTCAATAGAAGCACAAAGTGGAGAAAGAATGAGTGAAAGCTCTCGTCACAGGGTTAGTCTGCAGCACTTTGTATACGGCAGCCAAGGTTAGACAGACTATTTGTAACTCTTTATTATCAGGCTGCACCAAAACTTCGCTGAAAAGCAAATGATCTTTCACTCACAAATAGTCACCGTCAGCTTGTCAAAGCAGCTGAAAATAGTCAATCAAAAGTTGATTGAATCAATCACAGACAGGAAGTGCAACAATTTTAAAGACGTTGACAACCAGTGAAACTAAATCATGATGTACACGCAAAAATAGATGCACTGATGCAGGTCCACTTTACAAACTATGCCCCAAACTTGCATAATGCCTATTGATGAACGCATTCAACCACTTCTGCTCCAAACTTACCACTATTTAGAATCTACTTTTTTTAATCAATTCAGAAGTGAAGGGGTTAAAGACCTACTTTAATAAAAAAAAAACAACAACAACAAAAAAAACGTCAAGCTAAATTGACAGATGGCTTTATATAAATTCTGTATCAAATGTACCTAAATTGTATATAAAGTAATCTGTCACCTATAAAAATAGTTTGATGGAAAGTTTATTCCTATTCTCTCTATACAACATAAATAAATATTATGAATCAAAGAACTAAATGTTAAACCAGTTTCACTCTGGAACTATAGTTACTTTTATTAGGGCTGCTGCTGATGTCACTTATTCTTCAATAATGCGGATGTTGCTGTTTCTGCATGAAAGGAAACGTGTGCTAGCAAAAAAAAAAAAAGGAAACTTGAAACTTCACTTTGCACAACTGACAAAAATATTCTTGATAACATGAGGATTATTCAGACTAAACATCCCTTGGTGGCAGCTCTGTGTCCAACTTTTAATCTTCTTCGTTGTCCTGTGTTCTGATTGGATAATTATGCCCATAGTAGATTTCGCTTCAGGGCTTTTTTGGCAGGTCCCTTTCACTTTCAATCACACAACGCAGCAAAAAGCTTCCATAAAACCAGCTAAACATAAAATCCAATAATTCTGCCTGGACCAGTAAAAACTGAACTTAATCTTTCTGCTGCGCACAGGCAAAAAGCTTTCATTCACTTCCATTACTATTTGTGTGTTCAGCAATAATGGTGCTGTTAAATCCATTAAGCACAATTGCTACGTTGGCATGGTTACCGTTTAGGTGGGATAAGCGAATTCATGCGCACACGGGCACATTTGCAAGGTTGCTGGATGTGATGAGATGACACGTACTCATATTCTGATTTATAGGTCAAACCTACTAAGCCAACAGTTTTAGCTTGAAAGGAAAATGTGTTTTCCCCCCGTTGTCCATCCGTGACACTGAGAAGCTTCTATGTGTTTTTCTTCAGCACTAGATTCACACTGCAAATATTTCATCTTTCGTATTACAAAAACAGTCAATACAAACTAAAGATACAATAGCTGATAATCTGGTCTTAAAAGTTTATAGACACAGCACAATGAAAGCATAGAATGACATGACATTTCCCTCCACAGAGCAGAAAATACAATTCTGAATGACTGTTTCCTATGAGAAACTGGCTGTGGAAATGTCAAGCTGACTGTCATTAAAGATGCAGTGACATTTTTATTCCATCTTTTAAAGCGGCGATTCCATTTCTGCCAACAGAAGCAGTAATCTGCTCATCCACATCAGACAGGCGTCAGACAGATTAACTCAATTACTCTTTGACTGGACTGAGTGAAGGAAACAATACATTTCTCATTTAAGCTTTATCCTGCGTGGGTGGGGAGGAGGATGGATGTTTCAGGTGGAGGGGGAGCGGGGACGGGGGCTTCAAACTGAGGGGACCGGCGTGTTTGCTCATCTTTCCTCTTTCTCTCACTTAACTGCAGCTGGAAGGAACTACAGTTCTTGCAATAGATGGAGAGGTGGACATGATGGAGTGTCAGTTTTTATTATGAAGCTGCAAAAGAGAGAAAAAAAAAAAAATCAAGCAATTTTCAGAGTGCTGACAGATCTGACACTGATGTTCTGCACGGGCAGGACAGTCATCCGCGGATGAAACACAGTCAAACATGCGGCCTCGGTATTGTCTGCAGCATGTGCTGCTGGGCACAGATGGCAGATCGCCATCCACGCCGCCGCTTCTCCAAGCTCTGCCTCATGGGAGACGTGGTCTGTGATGATGCTTTACTGACAGCGCTGGCCATCTGTCAACACAAAAACTTACTTTTCCCTAAAAAAGTGAGAGGCTGAGAGATTGGAGTTGAACTTTTTTGGCTCCCTCCGTCTTCCTTCTCGCCTTAAACTTGACGCACATGAAATCTGCTCCACAAAAGCAGGAGAGCGTTTTCTCCAATCTTCCTCATTTACTGCTCCTCTGGTTATTCTCAGATAAAGTTAAACGGAGAGAGCTGAAGATAATAAAGATATCAGGAGGACAAGGCACAGACGGTGATCCAGGAATATTGAAATTGACTTGCACGGTGCTGCCGCTTTTCTATGCTTCCACACTCGAAATAGTGATAAAGGCTCATTAAAAATTCATTACTCTTCTATCAAAAGAGCGGACGTCTGCATTTTGGCCAGACGCAGAGACAGCCAGCAATGTTTGGACTGTCTGTCCTTTCAGCGTATTCACCGTCTCCTGTTTTTGTAACACTGACATTCAAGATTCAAACCTCACTGTGGAGGAGAAAAACAGATGATTTTGCAAGAATACCTGCCACGAACCAAAAGCCTCGGACATTTTTGATGAGGTGGAAAAATAAAATGTGTTTTGTCTCCGAAGACTCCCACATTTGTTGGGTCTAGCCAAACAAACAGCAGCTGACTCCTCGTCAGAATGTGTTTTTGGCTTACATTTGTAGCAGAAGGTCTCAGGATTGAACATTGGAAGACCTTCAAATCTGATGCTGTGGATGAAGTTTATTTTGGGCACAACTTTTTTTTGGTAAAAAAATGAGGAAAGCAAACACAGCATTTGTCAGTTTGATTACCAATTTCTTAAAGATTTCTTAGTGTTTTAACATGTTTTTGTAGCATTTTTCCACTCATAGGAGGACACATATAAAAGAATTTTAGATAGAAACTGCGTCTCTGAGTATTTTTTCACTCAGGATGAATCAGGAAAATGATGTTTGAAAAAGCTCTCTTTTGGGATGCAGCAGCACAAGTAGGCGTGCCAAAGTCTCCCTGGTCCACTTCATCCCAATGCATCCACGTGGATAGCTGAAATGTGGCTCAACACATTCTCATTTCCAAGTCGTCACATATTGACGCCTTGTTAAGGACCCCTCCGCATCACTTTTTGAGGTTTTGTGTGTCTCCAACTCATCATTTTTTGACGTGCTGGTGTTCCACTTAAATTAGGGCTTCTGGAACTGGTATTAATACGTGTTCGGTACCGATTTGCTTCCATTACCGGGTTAAGGTTAGGGTTCTGGTGCGGTCCATGTCCTGGCCTGGAGGTTGGGGAGCCTTGATTTTATTGGAACAGCCAGCATGTCAAAAAATGAGTAGGGGACACCCAAAACGTGAGGTCCCTAACCACACGTCAAAAAGTGATGACTTGGGAATAAGAATGTTTGCTCAAAACAGTACAACTGGATAGCAGTCTCAACTTTTGTCTTAAACAGCATAATCATAATTAAAAGATTACAGGGACCGCTTTTGAAACAAATCAAAAAAAAGAATGGAGTGGGACTAGAAATAGAACAGCTTTTCTAAAATAAATTTTGCCATAATTTGGGTCAACTAAACTCAAATATTGTGTTCCCTCCCTCACAGTTCACCTTTTACAGTCTCTCTGTTTTGCAATTTTATTTAGTGCGTTTTGCATCAGTTCCTTTTTAACTGTGTTCTGCGTCCTGATTGGCTGTTGACCTTGTCAATCAGTCTCTACTGTGCCGTGTCTCCTGTGCAGAATGCATTCAGTTTGCCACATTTGCATAAATATTCAATTGGAATCAGATTTGATTTCTCATTCTCTGATACTGGATTGTTTTTCTGTGATGGTTTGAACTTTGAGAGTTTAAAAAGGAGAGAAAAGTAAAAAAAAAATGTTTATGTCTGAGATAAGAGGGTTTTACAGCCTTAAAATATCAGCAGATTTCACCTACCGCAGGTTGTGTTTGGGACATAACCCCCACAATAAATGAGAGAACACTGTTTTAGTCATTGATTTGGTAAGCTATTCTATAAACATGTGTATTTCTGTAAAAATAAAATACAATGACACATTTGTACATTTGTATCTTAGTGATAAAATCCATAAAAAATAGTAATCTGGAAGCAGTCATGGTAATCCTTCTGCTTTCGCTTTTCTCACATGTGAAGATGAAGTGACACTGTGAAGCTACAGGGCTGGAGACCGAGCAGTGAACTGGAAGGAGTCGTCACCACAGCAGATGGAAATGAGTATTTGTGGTAACATCATTAAGAGCATTTCTCTCCTAAGATTCTCACGTTCGTATTATTAGCCCATAACACATCACCTGCAGCTATTAGACTTTCTAAAGTCAATTTCTTCTTAATTCTTGGTTTTCCTTCAAATGTGGAGTTACATGAACCAAAAGTCATGTTTATGTCAAATTAAAAATATCTGCTGATAATAAGGATCAATGAGATGGATACACACGAACCAGATATTCGTTAGAGGCACATTTGGACAAAAAAAAATGTTTAGAGGATTTTTTGTTTATTGTGGAAGCGTGACAGTTAATTAGTGATTGAACAAAGTACAAACACTGTTGGTACAGTTGCTCAAGTTATAGAAAACATGATTTAAAGGTCCTTCACACAAAGAATCAGTTTAAGTGTTTCCTCATAATTAGTGCAAATGAAAGAGTAACAGACAGATTTATTAAATCCTGCAGAAATTAATTAAAAATGCCAGTCAATGCTCTTGCAACACAGGTTTATACAGTTTTCATATCAAAGTCAAATTATTGTCAAACCTGAAGGTGAAATGTTTTATCTTCCTGGCAGAAGGGATGCGTGTACCCCGTCCCAAAACAGAACAATCTTCTTTTTTGGGACTGATGCTGATGCTTTTTCTCACACTGTGTTCATTGCAGAGACAAACCACCAGTTAGCAGCACAGGCCAATGAAGTGAACGTCAGAGTGCAGCGATGTAGTTAAGAGTTTGAAGGAGTCTAAATTAATTATGTCTGAAAGCGCTTCATTTTTCTAGGCCGTTAGCAGCCGTCTGGAAGACCTGCATGAAGTAAATAAGTGGAGGGTGACTTAAGGGTCTGAAGCCGTGTGGTCAGAGAGGAAAAAACCACAATGGCTTCTTGACTGAAAATGGCTCTGAGCACATTGGACATCCTTTAGCTGAGAGTCTATGTTTGATTGATACATTTTTTTTTTTTTACAGTAATAGACTGTAAAAACTCTGGATAAAATGATCTGTGAGAGGCTCCATGAGAGATGGGTGGTGTACTTCGAAAGCTTCTTTAAAAGCTTTAGTTTGCCTTCAATGAGAGTAATATATTTTTCAGTGCTTTTTGGTTGAGGAAGGAGCCCAAACTGTGTGTGTGTGTGCAGCCAAAGGCAATAGTGGACAGGGAGGAGATAAAATTTTATTTCCTCCTTAATACTGGTTTAAAAACATAATTAACTGAAGCCAGGTTTGATTATCAAGCCACCACGAGGTGGATTGTTAAACCAGCAATTTAGTCCCTGTTCACTCCATTGTAAAAACAAAAATAAATGACACTACTTAAAATATGTTTTCCCCTCTGTGGTTTGGTTTCTAAGAGAAATTTCTAGAAAAGCTTCATATTTATTTAACAAGGTTTTAATGGTAGAGCCAGATATTTATAGTGAAAACATATGTTACAATTAATTCAACTTAATCCTATTTATCATAACACAAAATAAAATCCATTAATAAAACAAAAAAAAGGATTTTTGTGTTTGTTTTTCTCATTTTTTTGCAAGAGTTAATAACTGTAATAATAAACGTCTGCATTTAATCACTTTAAATCAATAACAGATTTTCAGAACCTAACAAAATGGGTTTTATAATTAAAATCTGACCAAAAAATGAAATATTTACCTAAATTAGGTGAATTGGAAACTAAATCAAATTGTGACTTTAGTTTGGCAGCAATCCTCAGCCCCCATTGGTGGATGAGTTACTCTATCATGAGACTTTAACCTTCCGCATCAGTGTTGTAAACAGCACTTCAGGGTTGTGGCTTTAAGGAAAAAAAACCTCTGTTGTCAAATCAAGACATGTCACAATGGAACAGTCTATTTGTGTATATTTGTGTGTATTCGTGTGATGCCAACATCATGCCAGACAGCGTAAAAGAAGAGCAAAGCATTCAACTGTTTACCAGCTGACCTTCATTTCAGCTCTCCCAGATCCCAAACGCATGTGACTAAACTTAGTTGAGTCCTGAGGGTGCTTACTCTCACCTTTAACAAATGGATGTGGATCTTGTTTATCTAAGGAGGATCTGAGAGTGCTTCTTTTTATAAAAAAAAAAAAAAA